>NC_133754.1:78287968-78602829 GCF_036562045.2 Rhinolophus sinicus | reverse complement strand
CAGGAGAGAAAGAGGATTGATGGGTATGAAGGCAAAGTCAGTGACAGAGCATCTCCCTGAGATAATCCACAGCCCACAGGATGCCTTACTGGGAATTTTAGTATAAACTGTGATGGACATGTATTATTGATACAACATAAGTCAAGAGCTCTGTGTTCCTTAGTTTGTTTATATGGAAACAGAGACAGTAACACTCACCTACTCCATAGGAATTTATTATTAAAACTAATAAAAAGGGAATAAGGTATTTCTAGTACAGGTAACCCCAGTATAACATGGTTGTTAGGTTCCTTAAAAATGCGGTGTTGTGCGAATCCATGTTATATGAAACAAAGAACTAGTACAAAAAAGGGAGTTAGTTTCCAAAAATTAAAAAAAAAACCATAGTATTGTATTTTTATAATTAACGGAAATATCTTTATTAAAGCAATTTTCACCAAAAGTATAACATATGAATATGTATTAAATAATGTTTTATTTGTCATCATTACTAAGCTTTTATTAAGTTCCGTGTTATTTGGGGATTTCCCTAATTTTGAATGAGATATTTTTTGCTCTTAAAAGCTCGTATTATGCTCTGTGTTGTTCAGAGATTTCTCAAATTCTGAAACCGTGTTAGAGTCAAACTGTATTCTAGGATGCCGTGTTTTACGAGGGTTTTCCCCAATTCTCGAATGGTATTAGAGCAAAACCATGTTATAGAAGTGCCGTGTTATACAGGGGTTACCTATACACAAAAAAGATGAAAGACAAACCACGTTTATTGCTTCAAGAATAAGTTTATCAATTAAAGTGCTTTTGTGTAAAAAAAAAAAAGAATAAGTTTATAATCTTGTTTAAATAATTATATACATGTGTGTGTGTGTGTGTGTGTATATATATATATATATATATATATATATAGAGAGAGAGAGAGAGAGAGAGAGAGAGACTCTGCTTAATTGAAAAGTTATGCAAGATTTCACAATCTCATCAGGGCAACACTATCCTTATAAAGAATCTCATAGCTAAAGAAATTGGTAGCCAAAGTAATAGACAACTGGTAGCTACAACAATTTCTTTAAGCAGCATTGCTGTTTGTCACTAGAATTCTTTATATCACTGAAGAATTGTGGAATATACCATGGGTTTTCTTTTCTCATGAACACCCGATGAGAGTTATTATCATTTCCAAAATTTATGGCCCTTTTTAAAATCATGCACAGAATGTAAAAGTTTTTACCTGATAATTGCCTACTGACCCATGTGTTAATTGGGAGTGATTTACGCTCTACTGGTGATGACATTGCCCACCTAAGAGGAATCACTCCTACAAATAGTATTTAGATGAACATCATCTGCAGAGGCCAATATTGAATAAATTGGAAGAGTAAGAGTAGGAAACTCAAAAAGCTGAGCTATTAGGCTTTGTTCTCTCCTGTACCTAAATCCATCATTGACCCCAAAATACCCTAAGAGAATCATTGTTTCCCTGAGACCCTAGCCAGGCATCAAGACCAAACAGTGCCCAAATAGCCTAACTCGATAACCTTTCTCCTCTTTATGGTGTGTTATTCACTGCCTCGTTCCCTACTCAGTAATTTCTCAACTGCCAAGGCTCTGGGAGACTATTTAAGCCCCACCTGCGAAGATAACTCCATCCCAAATATTGAGATCAATTGCCCCACATGATCCCAGTGGAATAGCTGAGAACTCAATTAGGCACTCAATCATCATTAACCCGTTCTTGTTAGGACTTCCCACCCTAGTTCCAATAACTGTATTTTTGCTTTATTGTGAAAAAGCCTTGGGTCCTCTAAAGGTACCTTGAAGTGCATAACATACTTTTTAGAATGTCCAGTTTTCATATCAGATTGACCTGGTTAGATTCCCAATGCCAACAATTATTATTAGTTCTGTGAGTTTGGGAAAGTTATTTAACTTCTCTGAACTTTAGGTTTTTTGTTTTGTTTTGTTTTTTTCCCTAAATGTAAGATGGTCATAATAGAATATCTTTTTATCCAATTCTGGAAGAATTAGAAATGCTATATGGAAAGCAGCTAGCAGAACTCTTGGCTCATAGTTAAGTGCCAGTTTGTCGATATTCTGCTCTCTGTGGATGTGGTTTTAATTTTCTAGTCCTTCTCTTTAATCCCAGATTTTGAGCCCCTGTAACAATTGCTAGATTTTCCTAGCACCAAAAATCTTGTTTCTCATTCTTCTGTCCCAGGACATGTCTGGTATTTTTGCTATAGCATCTTTGCTGCAAGTATTTTTGTCACAAACGTTTTTTGCCACATAATTAATTGGTCAGAAGACAATTTTGCCATAAAAAAAGATAAAATCATGAAAAACAAAAGAAGGACCTTAAAAATGAATAACAAAATTAAAAAGTATTTTTTGTGAAATACAATTATATTTGAATACATTTTAAATGTGTAGATTAATGACAATACTGCACAAATAACTGACTTTGTTTTGTTGATTGTACCTAAACACTTGTCTTCATTTTATGGGAAATGTGGGTTCAACTCTGTGCCCTTAAAGAGGACCCTCAGCTCCCCTTGTTCTCCTCCCAATGTAGTATGTTTCAAAATAAGAAACCAGCTAACACTTGGGACAAAAATCATCATCACCTGGAAGAAATGCTAACTATTTTAAGACCACCACTATTTAACTATTTTCTCCACCACTTTGTCAACAGGGAAATGAAACAAGACTGACCATAAAAAACAAACAAAAAAAACACAAACAAACGAAACTGCCAACCAGTTATTTTATCTTTTTTTATACAAAACTGACTTATAGCCAATTAGTTATACAGCAAAAATGTTTGCTGCAAAGATACTACACCCAATGTACCTAGAACTGTTGTGAGCTATGCTTGCTTTTATTTACCGTCCCGTATTTCCCTTCTACTAAAAAGAGACTTTGTGGATGGCAAAATGAGCTTGAAAAAAGAAATTCAGGTCAGAAAGAGAAAGACAAATACCATATGATCTCACTTATATGCGGAATCTAAAGAAAAGAATAAGTGAATGAACTAATCAGAAACAGTTTTGGAAACATGGAGGAAAAACAGAGGGTTGCTAGAGGGGCGGTGGGGTGGGGATAAGGGGAAGGTGAGAGGTTTTGGGAACGTACAGAGGGATAGTGGATGGGGGGAGGGGGGTTCACACAGTGTGAGGGATATAAATGATAAATGTCTAAGTTTTGCTTTGTCTTGTGCACCTGAAACTAATTTAAAAAAATAAATAAATAAATAAATAAATAAAAAGAAATTCAGGCCTTAAAGACTAGACAGGTACTCAGGGCATGACAAGTTGTCCTGGAATGTCTAATAAATAGATGGTACGAAGTAACCGGGACAGACAGACCAAGTTCTGAGAATGGCCTAAGGTATTATCTGCTCTGATTCATTTGCACCATATCTTCTTGGACATTGCAGGGGAGCCTGTGTTGCCATTGACTCTTTAGATGACTTTGTGGAGATAAGAAAAAATGTTTCATGGAAACAAAACTTGTGAAGTGATGAGGATACAGTGCTTCCATGGAATAGAGTCAGGGACGTAACATTCCTGAAAAAACATGAGTTTGTATTATTAGCATGTTTGTGTTCTCATACAAAACATGAGAAGTAGAATAAGGAAAACACCTCCAGTATTCTTCAATATGAAAATAGCTTATATTCTTCTTCTGATGACAACAAATTCTAATAAAGATGTGTTGTTATTATGGAAATTCCAAGAGAACAATTCTTTATTCAGAAGAGGACATAATGAGGAATTTTCAACGTCAAACTAGGTTCTCCAATTTTGATATAAATTCATTATGAAAAAGAGCAGCAGTTCACTAACTCCTTGAAACTTTATGCTTATTAAGTATTTAATGAGTTTAACCTTTATGTTAAATATAAGATAATAAGAAACTCCATACCTTCCAACCCTGCAGAATGTTTAATCCATAGTTATTTTAATCCATTTGATGGAAATTATCATCTACATAGACTTCGCAGATTTTAATTTGATGAAAACATAGTCCATGTTTCAGCTTTGGTTTGTCTACCTCACACCAACTGATTTTATTGTTTCTCTTTCACTGTGGTCAATTAGATGGGATTATTTCATTTCCAAAGACTGTTTTTACACAGGCTGTGTAGCTGTTCAGTGAAATATAATCCAACTCAGCCCCTTCTGCATCCAATAAAATTGTCAGTCAGTGTTGGGGGAGCAATCATTGAAATGATGAAATAGCAGTAGCTCTGAAAATAAGCAATGGAAAATTCTGCAAAAGCTAAAATTATACCACCGGGACTTCCTTGATCACTACAGCCCTTCTCTGGCCGAAATTCAGTTCTCCCTAAGAATTGAGAACCTGTCCTTAGAAAGGAAACTCTTCTCATGCAGTAAAATCACCTTCCAGGGGAGCATTTTCCTTTCTATGACTTGGTCTGATACTTACAAGGTGATCTTCACTTATCTCTTTCCCATTGTCAAGTGTTGGCTCTTTCTTTGAGGTGATTTTGCTGTCGGATATATTTGGTTCAATGGGTTATTTATTATGAACCCACAAGGTCCAGATGTTAGTGCTTGGTCATAGACCACCCTTAAAATGCTTAAAAAGTGCAAATGTGACTTTAGAATAATATATAAGAAACAATATAAGTTAAACGTCCAAAATATTTCTTGCTTCATCTATGAAAACAAAAGTCTACAGCCAATTTGGGAAGGGCAGAAAGGGTTATTATTCGTTGGATTGGGGAAAAGCATGAAGGAAAATCGGTGATAAGTTAGACTTTGTTAAAGCTATCTATTAAGTCCAAAAGGCCGTTATCTTGACTTGATTAGGGAGAATAAATTGAAGGGTGACTGATTGTACAGTAAGAATGATGTATAATTTGAACATGAAAGTTAAAAACAAGAGCAATGTCAGGAATGTTTTGAAGAATAAATTAAAGTGGTCTGAAGAGTGACCAAAGCAGAGGAAGGCAGCTTTCTTCCTTTCTATCTTTTCATTTTTTTTAATCAATCACACCGTGGAACAAACCAGAAAATCGTATTTGTTCTAAAGCTTCAGAACTACGATCAACACCATCACCACCCACCAAGGTATTTGTATTTAAACCCCTATCTGAAATGTCTCAGTTTCATCTGGTTATATAACCTATTTATGGTCAACCAGTTCAGCATTAGGTAGTTCAAATATAAAATATTTTCTCTAGCTTAATGGGTCTCGGTGTTTTTAAGTATATATTTTCTCAAACTATTAAATTGGCTGCACATAGAAGAAACAAAATAACATCAAGTGTGGGTGGTCTTTTGAAGCTATCATTTGTCTTGGCGTAAAAAGAAGTGGTCTCTGTTTCTTGCTCTCCGTACACGTGTAGATGCTGAACGTGAGTGAACTTCTGTGGGCTTCAGTTTCTGTATCTGTTACTCAGAACTGGCCTCGGCTTGAAGGTAGCGTATCACACAAAGTTACTGTGCAGAAACTATTAGGTTGATGCAAAAGTAATTGTGGTTTTTGCAATAATTTTTAACCTTTTAAGCCGCAATTACTTTTGCACCAATGTAATAACTAAAGAAGATAGGAAACCCAAACTTCCTATGTGAAGGTTGTTGTTTTTTAGGAGCTGTAAGGACTCTTTTGGACAAATGAAGTGCCACTTAGTGAATTAGAGCTCCATCAGCTACTACTTTTGCTACTTGCCTCTTGTGAAAAGGAAAAAAAAACAACAACAAACAAACAAACAAACAAAACACCATAATCATCATGGCATGTACCTTAGAAATAACTTCTTAGAGAATTGAGTTATCTGCCTCTAAAGCACATTAAGTTCCTTAAAAGCATGTTAGTATATATGTTTTACGCTCGTTAAAATTTCAGGGAGATAAGCAACATATAAAAAGAGACCAACAGCCTTTTCTAAGGCTATTTAGGTGGATTTTATGCCATATGAAAGACCTAGAGTATTTCTGAAATGAAGAAAAAAAAGAAGCTAGTTAGATCAAGCTAACTGGCTCCATGATTATCTCTATAAATTCCACAGGTCGTTGAGCACAGGAAATTGAGCTAAGTTTATAATAGTACAAACTTCACAGAGCAATGAAGGAACTTTTTGAAAAGGCTACAAGTGTCATTCATGGTTTTCTCAAATTCCAGCTGAGCTTGTTGTTTTGCCTGGCTTGGTTTGGGGCTTATTGAGGAGAAAAGTTACTCACATCCCTTTTATATTAGGAAAAATATACGCTTTTAAATGTCTTGAAAAGCAACCTCGACACCAATAATGTTAGATCTGCCAGAAACAAACTTTCAAAATAGACACAAGTTTTTCACTGAGAGAGCAAGCGTATTTACTTCAGCTCATTTACCAGTATTTCACTAATGCTGAGATGTAGGAAGCTACACATGAAGTAAGTCTGAGTTGATGAAGGTCAGGGTTTCAGATAATCACTGGAGTTAGAGGGAAAAAGCCTTCTCCTGTGAGGTATAGACTCATCACTAATGATCAGTAATGGTCTTTGAATTGGGCCTTTGGCTCTTTATACCTGTAGGTCCACAGGCCACCTGTCCTTCCTGAAGACATAGCTTCACATCCCTGCTCTTGCCCGCTTTTCCCTAAAGGAACCAACATCTGGCTGTACTGTCATCTCCTAATACTCAGCCTTCTTACCAAAGCTCGTATTGACCTTGACTCTTTTTTTTGTTTTAGTTAAAGTTCACTGGGGTGACAATTGTTAGTAAAGTTATATAGGTTTCAGGTGTACAATTCTATAATATATCATATATGTATCACATTGTGTGTTGACCACCCAGAGTCAGTTCTCTTTCCATCACCATGTATTTGACCCCTTTTACCCTCGTCTACCACCTCTCTCCCTTCCTACCCTCTGGTAACCATTAAACTATGGTCTGTGTCTATGAGTTTTTGTTTCTTCATTTGTTTGTTTTGTTCTTTTGTTGTTTTCAGTTGACTTTTCCTTTCTTATATCATAGCCTATTATATTGAATCTGATACCAATGCCAAGAGTCCTATATTTTTATTTATTTACTTATCTTACATAAACTTTATCACTGGATCAATTGACATACAGTTCAAGTGAGATACATTGTTTTGTTTTGTTTTTAATTGGATGGCCACTAGTGATTGAATAATGAGTATTTCCGGAAATACAAATAGTTAGTAGATGCACAGCATGTAGGTAAGTTAAGTACCAACTCTACCTGGCAATCAGCAGGTATTCTTCATAACAAAGTAACCATATTTACTTGCCGGTAGTTCAGCATCTCTCTAATTACAATTATATTTCATGTCCATCTTATCAGGGTTCTTAGAAGAGAATACTGTATATAAATTAGTGTAAGCAGGTGGGCTGTCAACACTGTCCTGTACTTTAGAATACTGTGATTTAAGCATGCAACCAGTGCTGCCTTCCAATTCCCCTGAAGTTAGGTAACTCAGTATAAAGTTCTGAAAATACAATGAGACCTAACATATCATGCCCATCAGGCACCAGCTTAAAATTAACTAAATATAAATACATATTAATTGTTTTGACAAAATATCTCCTAATTAATTATAAAAATATATTTAAAAGTAAGTAAAATTTAGACATGATTGCAGGTTTTCTGATAATGATTTAATGTTTGATTTTTTGGGGGGCATTGACACATTACTGTTACATGCACAATTGACATACTGACTTCATTTTCTTTTTATTTAGTCATTGTGTACTTGAAGCCAACAAGAGCAATTATATCCCACTAATGTTTATCAATCACTACATATGCCAACTACTCCAACTTTTTATAAAGCAACAATTTGATTTATAATCCCTTTTATTTTTATGTGCAATACTCTTGAAACTAATTTTTTTTAATTTATTATATTTACTGGGGTGACACTGGTTAATAAAATCATATAGGTTTCAAGTGTACAATTCTATAATACATCATCTGTATATTGCATTTTCACCACCCAAAGTAAAACCTTCTTTCATCACTATATATTTGACCCCCTTTACACTTTTCTACTTTCCCTCCATCCCTTTTCCCTCTGGTAACCATCATACAGTTGTCTGTATCTATGAGTTTTTGTTTGTTTGTTTGTTCATTTGTTGCTTTCAGTTTTATATCCCACATATGAGTGTGGGTGAAGTCATATGGTTCTCCATTTTTTCCATCTGACTTATTTCACTTAGCATAATATTTTCGGACCCATCCATATTGTTGCAAATGGCATTGTTTCATCTTCTTATGGCTGAGTAGTATTCCATTTTATATATGTACCACATTTTCTTTATCCAATTATCTTGAAACTATTTTTAACCTTATAGATCTTTGAATTTGAAAAATATTTCCCAATGCATATCTTTGCTGTTCCAATAAGCATTTTAAACTTAACATATGGTTTTATTTAGTTAATCCATTCATGAATTCCAGAAAAAGAAATCAGATCTTTTAAGACTTATCCTGTTTTCTTATTCTCATTATTTTAATGCCAGTGGAAAAAGAACATTCGTTTTTATAAGTAAGGAACTATGAGGAATATTGGATCTGTAACCATATTGTGTTGGCTTATGTTAAAAATATTCTAGTCTTGATAAAATATAGTTCTTTATGAAAGTATAATGAAGTATTATTTTTTTCCTCTCTTTAATTTAGGATAATTGAATTGGATTTTTTTTAGAAAAATAAAATATTCGCATTATGCTTAATAGTCCCTCTGCATACACATAAAAATACACACATACATGTAAACATATTAAAAATTAACCAATTGGAAATAGAAATGCTCTTTACAGAAATTATCAGAATACTCATATGATTGAACAATACATATTTATATATTGCATACATGATTATGCAGGAATTTCTAATATATATACATATATATATCACTATCTAGTTAAAAATAAACAATTATCAACTGATTAGTTATAAAATGTTCTGTAGATTAAAATAAAGTAATTAAGATCTGACTTTTCAAAGAAAAAAATGTATTAGTATGGATTATGTTCCTAAGGAAAAGCCTGGTATTTACTTCTATATTGAAATATTCTCTCTTATTTGCGGAACATCTGTAGTGGAATAAATAATATTGTGTTTCATATAACACAGTATTATATCATGATTTATGAAAGTCAGACCTTTTTATAATTCCTATTTTATTTTTAACGTTAATTATTAGAAAATTAAAAACAGCCTCAGAAATTTTGTAGTTCATTAAGCAAGTTCCTGGATCTCATGCCAAGAACTGGAGTCTTTATCCCACAGGTCATTAAATCCAGTGAACATATTTAGATGTCATCTGATGTGAACTCTTAGATGCTTTCTATGCAATCAGCACTTACCTACCTCCAGCACTCCTTCCCTTGGCTTCTATGAGACCATTCTGTTCAGTTTTCCTCTCATTTCTCTGCTACATCTTTTTCTAGCCACAATTTGCAGAATTATCCTTTTATATTCAACCACCACTCTCTATTACATGTTTATACTCTCCCAAGAAAATCTTATTCATATTAGTGAATCACCGCATATGCTTGGATACTGCATATACAATTACCACATATACTTGGATGACTCAAATGCATATCTCCAGCCCTGACCTCTCCTTGTACCCAGCCCCATTCATCCAAGTCCTCACTTGAACATGTCCATTCATATCTCTCTGAACCTCGAAACTGAGCTCAGGGTCTTTCCCTTTAAACCCTGATGTTCTTCCAGTTTTCCCTACCGTGGTGACAGGCACTACCGTACTCATAGTTGCACAGCCCAGACTTTGAGAGTCATTTTTGATACCACCTCCTCTCTTGCTCCTCATATCTAGATTCATTTGATTTTACCTCATAAATTTCTTAAATCCATTAACTTCTCCCTCTACGGTGCCATAGCCCCGGTTCAAACTTTCCCATATCTAGCATTGTTTATCACCTTGGTTTCCTAATTGGACTCCTTACATTCAGTTTTGCTTTTTTCCAATCCATTCTCTGTGCCAAACCATAGTTTGATATTCTCAGGCTTAAAACTTCTTAATGACTTTCCATGTGCTTTAGAAAAAAAGACCAACATTCTTAACATAATACACAACATTCTGCATAATCTGATCCCTACCTACCTCACCAGCTTCATTTTGAGCCACTTTCCCACTGGCCCCTGCCCTTCATTCACTGCCACATGGTAATTTCCGAAAATGTCCACAATACGATCTCTATATTCACACTGTCCTAGAACCTCGCCATTCTCCAACAAGAGGTAGAGTCTATTCACCTTTCCTTTGAAAATAAGCAGGCACACCAGTGCGGCAAACAGTAGATCAAGGCAGCGGTGATGCTCTGTGACTGGAAAGGCTAGGTCGTTTTAAGGAATATCGCTCCTACCTGGTGTCTCTGTTCGGTTATGTGCTTTGGGAAATAAAGGACAAAATTTTGAGGAAGCCCAATCCTAGCCCATCCAAAGAGATCTCATGGAGACGTCTTGATAGAGAGGAACCAAGGCATCTGGCCGTCAAACATGAATGACAGGCCTTCAGCTTATTCCAGTCTCCCTCCAGCCATCAGGTCTTATCCAGGAAGGTCCCAGAGAACATGGAACAAAGACACATCATCCCCACTATGTCCTGTCCAAATTATTGACCGTGAGCATCTTGAATCAGAACAAATGGTTGTTTTATGCCATTCATTTGTGGAGTGATTTATTCATAGCATTAGATCACCAGAGCAATCACCCTGGACGTTTTTAGCCCTTGCTCTCAGAATGCTGTTTCTTGCTTTAGCACTTTTCTTCTCCTGGACTTGTCTACACAAATCCTCGCTAACAACTCAATAATCAATACGTCCTTATCCTTCAGAAGTCAGCTCATATTTCAGCAAATGGCAGTGCAGCTATGAGGCATAGAAAGAACACATTACCAAAAACCATGCATCCTGTACCAAATGAAAGGACACAAAGAATGGTGGAATTATATGACATGCCATGGCCTCAAGGCGTCCTGGAAGCTAACAACTTTACTAATATCTAAGGGAAAAAAGAGGGACATAAACCCATGCCCAAGAATATGTACTGGGTAACTACTTTTGGATCATTCTTATATTTTTAGTAATTTCTTATCCCCTGCAAAACATTCTTGCTCACTTTAGCCATTGTTAGAATAACCACTGCCAAAACAATGGCTACAACTGTGGTTATCTCACCATAGTCTGGGGAATGTTCTTACAAGGATAATGGAATATGGAAGAGCTTTATTAGATTTAGGGAATACTGGGAATAATTATAAAAAGATAAAGAACCACTTCAGTAATTTTTTATCACAGACCCAAATAATCTCTTTCATTCTTGTTTGTGTTTTGTTTTCATAAGTTTTGCCCTAGCAATCATATACAGTCTCTTCTAGAGCCAGAATATCACCAGAGCCATTTCACCTTGCACCTTTATAGTATGTTGGGCATTCCAGCCTCTCAGATATCCTTCCCACCAACTTACTGGTTCAGCATATCAAAATTACCCACTTTTCACTTTGAATGATTGGTAGCCATGCAAAGAGATAAATGGGTATGTTTGATGCTAAAACTGCATCCAAAGACTTTATTTCAGCCTTTCACCCAGGACATTGCCTTATACCAGACTGCTGCTCTTACGAAAATGAAGCTTTGGGGTTTGGTGTGGTTTTGTTTTTTATTTGTTTGTTTTTTGAGGTATAATTGACATATTAGTTTATTTTGTATAACATAATGATTTGATATTTGCATATAATGCAAAATGGTCACTGCAGTAAGTCTAGTTAAGATTCTTCACCATACATAGTTGCAAATGTTTTTCACTTGATGAGAACTTTTAAAATGTACTCTTAGCTACTTTTAAATATATAATACAGTATTATTAACTATAGTCACTATGCTGTACATTACATCCCTGTGACTTACTTATTTTTATTTTATACACATAAATGGAAGTTTGTACTTTTTGACCCCCTTTACCCATTTTGCCCCCTCCACCCCCACCACCCCCACCACACACACTTTCCTCTGGCAAATACCAGTCTGTTTCCTGTATCACTGAGCTTGGTTTTAGTGTGTGTGTGTGGTATGTGTGTGTATGTGTGTTTAGATTCCACATATAATGAGATCATATGATAGCTGTCTTTCTTTGACTTATTTCACTTAGCATAATGTCCTTAAGGTCCATCCGTGTTGTCACAAGTGGCAAGATTTCTTTGTGTGTCCATATGGTTTTCATGGTGGCTGCACCAATTTAAATACTCACCAACAGCGCACAAGGTTCCCTTTCCTCCACCATTTCACCATTTCACCAACACTTGTTATCTCTTATCTTTCTGATAATTGCCATTCTAACAAGTGTAAGGTGATATCTCACTGTCGTTTTGATTTGCATCTGTCTGATGATTAATGATGCTGAGCATTTTTTCATGTACCTGTTGGCTATCTGTATGTATTCTTTAAAAAAATGCTTGTTCAGGTCCCCTGCCCATCTTTAAATACATTTTTTTTCTATTAAGTTGTATGAGTTCCTTATGTATTTTGGATATTAACCCTTTATCAGATATATGATTTGCAAATTTTCATTTCTTTTTGATATAAGGTATAACTGGAAGAACAACATTGATTTTTTTGTCCCCTAGTAGTTATGCTAGAGCTCATACAATCAAGTAAGTACTGTCCTCTAAACTTGCTCCCTTGGGTGGCTTCTGTCTTATCACTCTGTATTACCCTTGTTCAATGCACGTAGCAATTGCCATCAAAGAAAGGCATCCAGTTACAGAAGAGTATCAGTTTCATTACTTTGAATTCATTGAAAACTTTTCCTTATTCCAGCATCTTTTTCTCTCCTACTCTCGTCCCTTTTTCCCTCTGGTCCACTTTACTCCTGGCCTCCCCATCTCCTCTGATGCTAAAGTCAGCAGGTCAATGACTGGTAGGGACCAATCTGGAACTGAGAGAAATTCCTCTGGGAAGAAAAACTATGAGGCTCAGGGATAATCTGTTGGGTCAGCATCTAAGCGTGACATGGATACAATTAACTGAGCACTCTGAATTTGACCAGTATAAGTCAACTTTTCTCTAAAATTTTATTTTCATTTTAATGTAAGACCTAACCTTTCTCTGTGAGTGTTCTATATATAATTTTGAAAAATATGGTTTCCCTAAAGTTAGTAAAATTGTGAGCTAATATGCTGACAATCTAGGCAGCTACCTACGATTAACCTCCTGCTCTATTAAACACAGCAAGTTCAGCGAAAATATGGCCTCCATTCTCAACCTATGGGGACATTACGAATCAATCATGAAACCCTTTCCCAGAAGCCTAAACTAGACATCACCATCTTCACTAGAACCAGCTAGGCAGGTACCACCAGTGACTCTAAACGAGCTCAGAAAATGGAATTTATTTGCATTTTGGAAATGGGAGTGTGCCCATTATTTCCCAGAAATGTATTATGAAAATTGAGATTTTATGAGGGGGAAAAAAGGATGCTTGCAGGGAAAGAAAGAACCTCGAGGTAATGATAGGACCTCTTCTATGGTACTCTCACAGCAGCACATTAGACTAAATTAGATTTATTAAATTAGCTAATTGTCGTGTTGGAAGACATAGGCAAGCTGATCCTGAGATGAGACGCAAAACAACTAGGTTGCCGCTGTCCAGAAGGGGCACGAGGGAAGCGTTTAGCTTCTCTAAACTCCAGGCAGCCTGTCCTAATGAGATACGAGGGAGGGGGGGAGAACAGTGTGTATAGAAGTCTGCGCTTTGAGAGCAGGCCCTGAGACCAAAGACCCATCCTGAGGTGTCAGCCTCTCCAACTGACACACAGAGAAATTAACAAAATGTTTCATTAATGGTAAAGTTCATCAAGCCAAACAAGCCAGTCCCAGCTGTGTTTGCTCCAAAAGCAGGGTCCAGTAGTATTACAGGAAGTGTACTTACAAATAATCAAAGTGAGACTTAGGATGTTAAATGAAGGGACACAACACACACCCCGTTTTTAAAAGGGAATTTAAGGGAATTAAATTCCACTCTACTTTTCCTGTCTACTTTGTCACTACAAGCTGTGTTTCAGGGCAACCTTTGCAGTGTTAGCTGATGCCAGGAGCTGTCTCAGGGCTTATGTGTGAGATAGGCCTCTTCTGGGACCACCCCCAGCTGCCCCCACCCTCCTGCAAAGGCCCTTTCATTGTTAACAATGAGAACTCAGTGCTACATAATGGCAGACAGGTGGTTTTATAGTCTTTAAATCGCCTTCCCTCTTGTTAGAATGTTAATAGCATGAGAAAAATGAAAAGTCACACTTAAAAATAGCATCTTGAACATCTTTGTTTTTTTCCATTTGGACTTCCTACTAGATTTCATAAAATGGCAGCTATCACCAAACACAGTCGTTTCTTGTGCAGGTGTTCAAAAACCCCAGTAATTTCATTGTTTTACATTTTTAATGCATCATTTTCAAATTTTAAGATGCCATTTTAATCATACTTTCTAGTATTTTAGAGAAAATCTTCATTATCTTAGAAACATACATTTGTTCTTTTAAAATCTTGAATATTCTTAGGCTTATATCAGTAAATACTTTCATAAATCAGTTCATCTTTATTGTTTATTTTGGGAACCTGATATTTTCAGCCACTTAAATACCTGAGTGGTTAAAGATCCCTCTCTAATAACTCAATTTAATGTGGGGTGTTTTTTTCCCTGTTTTACAGAAATTTATCCTTCAACGTGGTATTATACAGGTGACTGAGATAAAGTACTGTGTAGAAATGTGCTATATAAAACAAAATATTATTGTATCCATTTTTCTATTCTCTTGATAACCTTGAATTTCTCAATTTTTTAGTGCTACACTCGAGGCACTTGAAATTAGCTGATCCACAGAAGTTTTACAAACAAGTTTCAAAACTTTTTTGCCCTATTTAGAAAAATAGACTTAATTCTGCATTCTCTCGTAGGATCACAGTAGTTGCTTTCATTTCCTGTAGCATGGCGTGTTTTTGTGTTTAGATTTTTACCTAACACCATATTTATAAAGGCAGCTTTCATAACTGCTTTGTACTCATCCCCACTGATGTCCCCCATAAAAGTCTTTGAGTCTGATCTATGTGGTATATGGGAAACCCTCAGCTTTAGTGGGACTTTTGAGAGCAAAGCAATTACAGGATTGAGGTATAACTAGAGATTGTGGTAAGATCTGCTAGCCAAGCTTATGTCTCTAACATTCTCAGTAGACAACTTTTATTTGCTTAACAGAGAATTAGAAATATGTTTTTGGGTCCAATGTATACCGATAATATCATTAAATAATTACATCATAAACCAAAAATCATTTCTTTGCCAATTAACATAACCATTAGCATATAAAATTTAGATGCTTTCTTTCTTTTTTTAATTATCTTGAAATTTGTTTTTAGTATTCGTATTAGATTGTTTTTCTAGCATTGATTGGCTTTATGTTCAAAAATATAAAGTAACAATCATTTTCAATGTCATATGAATTAACCTACAATTTCAAACAATTTAAAATGTAAAACAAAGCGTTTGTAATTTGGGCCATTTCATATTTTTTCTGGATTCTATTAGGAATTCATTTACCAAAAGTCATAAAATCCTCCAAATTTCCCCTCCTCATTTTCCTTATAATTAATATATATTCCCATCGCAGACAAGATGATATGCAAATTTAGGCCATCTGTGGATTTTAGATACAGACCACAAAGCGGGTTTTGGATTTAGCTGCCTTTAGCCAATTTCCCTTATAGCCAGTCCTGCTCCCCAGTTCCTCTTTCCCTCTCCAGGGTTCCCATCCACATCCAGTCCCCTACCCTCCCAGCTATGGTGATCACTGCTGATCAAGCTCTGGTCTGCTTCACCCTTCCTGCCGAGACATAGGTATGAGAAAAGCAGGAAGCTTTGTGGATTACGAACATAGGTTGATTGAGAGGTTTATTTGTCTGTAATCTTCTACCACACCTAGTGAAAATTAGTTTGCTGGTACATATAATAAAATGAACTATTTTCTGGATTGAGTATTACATAGTAATTAAGGTTAGTATTGTAGTGAAAGAAGTGGCACTGTTTATACTTGAATGCAATATTTAGCCTGTCGTGTTTCGAAAGGAGAATATACTCTCCAAGAATCATTTCTTCACTATAAACTATTTATTAAGAAGTTTACATCAACATTATCAAATCCAGATATACTTACATAATTTATTTAGATAAGGACCTAAGAAATGTATTCTCGTGTGATAAAATAATGATGCAGGCTTTTAAACGAATTTTTCTTCTAGTTAGTACAAGTTTTGCATGAAGACCATGTGAAGGGAGTGATAGAATCCTATAAATTGTTATTTGTGTGACAAACTTACACAGGCCCCAACTGAAACTTCTTATGAGCCTACGAACATTTTCAGAGAGATTGACTAAGATGATTTTCTCTTGCTCTTTTACAAACTGAAGGCACACTTTATGATTTATTTGTGTGTCTTTAGAGGAAGAGAAAACAGAACAAAGGTCTAAAAGCTTCTGAACAAGGTATGGAGCTTATGATATTATGTCAAGGGATAATGCAAACTACAAGAAATTTATGGTGAGGCAAGAAAATACATTGCATACTTGCCTAGAGCTGGAAATAATGTTGTAACATTTGGAGTTAGGGAACATCTAATTCTGAATGTGGAGTTATTTGGTTTGAATACCTAGATAAAGTACTGTTCATTTCTATTCCAGTAGTGCTGATTCTTTGGGTTTTCAATATTAATTAATGCATGTGGTATGAGACTGAATTGCTAACTTTCTCCTGATCATCTTGCAAATCTAAGTAGAGAATCCTGATCTTTCCATCCTCTGCAATTGTCTACCCTGATTAGCCAATGCCAGAATCACACAAGCTTGTAGTATTATTTTTTTCTTAACTATGTTTAATTCAAAGACATGAGCTGAATGAAAAAAATAATAATAAAGAATTGGATGAGTTGTCATCATTTCAAGTGTTTGAAGTGATTTGAATGGATGGGGATTTTTTTTTTGCTTCAGAAAGCCTTTGTCTAACAGTAGTCATAGGAGCTAGAAAAGCCAGCACTCTAATCTCAAGCTCTGACATTCTTTGACAAGTTACTTTATTTCTTTGATTCGCTCTGACCTTTATATAATGAGAATAATAATATTTATCTAGCTTAGATGAAATCATTCATTGTATTTTTCAGACTACTTCATGTTGAAAAAGTCGTATTTTCTTTAAGACTCTACATGCTTCACAAATAAGATTGATATAACAGTTTGGTGCTTCCTATTGCATAGATGTATAAACGAAAAAACAGAGAAGTCACAATTTTGTCATGAAGTTTTGAGATGTAACAATAGTTAATATTTGCTAAGTGGCCACCTTGTACCAGACGTTGTACATCATCCCATTTAATTCTACAACAATTCTGTGAGGATTTTATTCTGATTTTCATTGTAAAAGACTGAGAAACTTTCCTCCCATCATCCAGTGAGTAGGGGGCAATGTCCAAACCATCATATAAACATCTACGACCTCCCAGGATTACCAAAAGCAAACTATCAAAGTTATACCTCAGCGAGGTCTACATGAAACAAGCTATCCAACTGCCTAACTCAGATTTAGTTGTCCTATTGCCTCAGCTGATTATCTGGTTAATGATAATAATGATGAATTTTCCCCTGGCCCTTCTCAAACTTCTCTCCCCAGGTAATTGCTTTCATGGCTGGTTGGTGTTTCTTTGGCTGCATAACCCCACTGTAGCAACCTCACCCCCAATTAGGTGATCTGCCCTCCCTCTCTCCAAATTCCTGTGGAACTGAACATAAAAATCGCACATTCTCTTTGTAATATTAGCCCTATTTTGCCAGTGTCATGTGGGCTGGTTGTTTGGTTCCAGTGCCTCTGGCAAAAGCTGTCTCTTGTCCTCTGCTTCTCAGGTCCTACACGAGGGAATGAGATGAGAGGTTGTGGACTAGCTACTGTTCACCCTGTGGACGTTTCTCCTCTTCTGTACATATAGTGTCCTCACTAAATTTTATTACCAACACCCCCAACTGAATTACTTAGACCAGTTCCCACAATGTTCTTCACTGAACTGTCCTGCTTGTATGTACCAGCTCTGTTATGAAAGGATCAAACCAAAGACTTAAAAATTAAATGGACTAGACATTTTACTTCCAAACCAAAATTGACCTGTAGTCTTGACCTCATTATTCTTGGAAATATGATAGTAGAAAAAAGATGTAGTTGGCTTTTTCTACTTTGTTAAATCAGACTCAGAGGCCTGAAAGGAGCCAACAAATTTAACTGTTGCGCAGAGCCAAGAATCTCTGACCAGCTCCATTACGGAAATCTGCATAGCTTCCACTTGCCATGAAACTTGTGTCTTGTGAAGCTTTGGGAATGTATTAAACATGTTTAGCTGTGTTTTGAAAGTAATCATTCATAGTGATCATTTGAATTGAATCATGTCACTTCCCAACTTAAAAATCCTCCAGTGATTTTCCCATCACTCCCAGGATAACAAACAAAACTAAACTTCACAGTGGGTTTCGAGGCTGTACAAAATCGGGCTTCTACTCAGCTCTCCAGCCTCACCCGGTACCCTGTCCTCCTTGCCTATCAGTCCTTCCAGTTCTTGGTCATTTCAAAGCTTTTCACATGCCCTTCCTCTTTTGTTCTTTCCCACTTCACCTAAGTACTTCTTTTTAGTTGCGTCCCGCCCAAGCTTCTACAGGAAAACTTGAAAATACACCCAAGGTTACAATAGGCCCTCTGTTATATCCTTCCATAGCACATCACTCTTGTCGCTGAAAGAACCTGTCAAAATTTATCATTATAATGTATTCATTCATTTGTTTAAATGGTCGTCTAGACTTCTCACCCTACTTAACCACTGTGTCCCTATCACTTAGGAGTATTCTGGCGGATGATAGGTGAACAGTGAATATTTGGTGAATGAATAAATCTACGTAGGAAAATGTAATATCAAAGTGTTGAGAGTAGTCAGTCTCTTACTTTCTCCCTTAAATGTGTACTTATTGAAAAGAACATGTGCCAGCTTTCTAACCAGAAATAAGTTTCCAAAAGAAAAGATCCACTTACTGAATTGCTAAAAACTTTACAGAGAAATAAACATACTCTAAAAATATGTTCAGGCTAACAAATTCATATTTTAATACATATGAATAAGTATGAATATGAATGTAATCCCTACCACGGTTTTCCCAGTTCATTTTTCCCTTTGTATTGCGAAGTCTAGCTTGTTCACAAAGCATTCCGAAGAAGAAAAACAAATTATAGCACTTTCTAGTCATTTCTTAAATATAAAACACCATCATGAAATGTCAAAATTTGGGCTCGAAGTATGCATCATAAAATAATTTTAAACATGAAAAAAAAACATATTTTAAGCATGTATAACAGTAATAATAATGTTCACTCAAACCAGTTTAAAAATTTTAATAGCATTTGTGGCCCAAAGTGAATAGTGGCTGAGAATGTAAAAAAAAAAAAAAAACTCTACCAGCTTATTTCTTTCAAGTCTAAAAAGCTTGCCCTACACAGATGGGTTTTTCACAGCGCTGTCAGCAGCAGGCCTAATTGCTTTTCATGTAAATTAAGAATATGTACCTTTGTTTACACAGTAATCTAGGTCAAAATGAGAGGGTGGTTTATTTGTTTTAGCTTATTTGGAGCTTTGAAATGGCACTGAAAGCATGGCATGAATGTTGTTCTTTACTTCCATTTATTTAAGACAACGTTCCTCTTTTAAACTTTTTCCCCCATTTTTCACTTAGTAACAGTGATGCACTCCACACATCATGAAGGCATTTAAAGATACTGATCAGCTTTGTTATTTAAAGAATTTGGGATTTGGGGTTGCTGCTACTTATTTTCAAATCTCTTATATTTGTAAAATCTTGAATCAGAGAATATGTGTGGAGGGTAAATACTGACTGGAGACCATTTGCTTTTGAGTTTGTCTCAAAAGAATTATGACAGGTTTCTCCCATCCCCGTTTGGATACAGACACATCTGTGTTTTGTGTTTTTTCTATTTTTGTTTTTTTGCTTTTTTATCAAGAAAGATATCGAACTACCCTAATTGTCAGACAAATCTTGAACATAGATTATATCACAGGGAGGAATTTCTGACTGACCCTTTTTGGTTTATGGCACCAGTGGGCTTAAGTGTTTGCGACCGATCATTGGCCCGCTGTGCACAGAAAATTGTGTCTCAGCAGGTACTACCTCAAACCTGGTGAAAAGCCTTGTTCATTTGTGTATTTGTTTTAAATATTTTGTGACGGGAGTATTTTGTGGACAATATGCCACAAAGAAAGCTTATTTTTAAAGAGCAAATAAATGTTTTTCTCATTTATATAATTTCTAGTGGTATAAGATATCGTCTGTTCCAACAATCATTGTGATTGTAATCCTTGGTTGTCATACTCTCATGAATATGGTATATTGATAATAAAACCATTTAGAAGCATTCCAGGCTCCATGAAGGTCATGGAGCTACATGGGTCTACAATACAGGCACTTTCCATTGAGGGGGGCAATTCTTTATTGCTATTGTACTGTCAAGTTATTTTACTCCACTGTAAGAGAACATTACAATAATGCCCTCATGATTATACATTTCTTTTTTGAAAGGTGTTGTTAATAATGAAAAAAACATTGAATGTAAACTGTAGATATGGGGGAAAGGCAGCCTTCAAAAAATTAACTATTGGTCAGGGAAAAAAATGCAGAATCAGGATTCTAAGAGAAATATTTCTCCTTAAAAATCCAAAATACTTCTTTACAAAAATAAGTAAATAAGGCAGACATTGTTGTAATTTGTATTTGTTTTGCTTATAATAAAGTGAGTTTTTTAAATGTTTATATTAAATACATCCATCCAGCAAGAGTTTAATAATGGGGGTGGAAGAGAGGACAGTAAAACACAATTAAAGTAAATTGTGAAAGTATGAAATATTTACTACCTTCTGTGTGAGGGGGTTGGGTCTTGATGGTTATTTGTTATATATTTATGTGATATTTATACTCAACCTTCTTTCAGAAATAATTTAAGCTAAATCTTGACAACTGATTTATAAAATGAACTGTAATTTTTATTAGTAAAAACCATGAGATTTACATGGAATATTTAAAATGTGCTCAGATAATCCTTACATTTGTATGAAAATGAGAGCTGTAAAAAGAAAATGTATTGAAATTGAATATTTTTAACTTTTTAATGTTCAAATGAACTAACAGAAGTTTCAAAGATAAATAGTAGAAAATTGAGGTTTTGTTGGATCATTCATAATATACAACTACTCACATTCTTTATACTGGATAAATATTCAAGTTGAGGGGAGTTGGTTAACAGGTTTCACACAGTTTAAATTTTAACTTCAATGTTTGGCAGAAAACACCTTCCAACTACGTCTTATAAATCATGAGATATTCTACAATGACATTTTTCTAAGTCTCAGATATCATGAAATCTGAAGATTTTTTTCTGTTAGAAATAATTCAGTTTGGTTTATTTCAATTATTTTGTATTGCATGTTTAGTCCAAAGTTTAAATTTCATTACTGCTTTTTTACATGAAATTGGAAACATGGTAATACAACCCAAATAAGCAGATTGAGCCTCTTATAAAAAATATCAGCAAGATAAATTAGTTCAATGATGTTATGACTGAGAAGTATCTAATGTTATTTTAATCAACAAAATCAATAACATATTTTGGTCTCACTTGTCATTTTAATGCTAGCATTCATCCTCAAGACAGGTAACACACTTTCAGTTTAGAAACTTCAGAATTTATGAGAACATAAATTCTGGAATTCACCACCAGTAGAATGCACAGAACTCTGAAAATTCTGCACATTTAACATGCGTGTGACATTATCTATTGACTAGTGTTAATCTTTCCCCCTAAATTTCCCCTGAATCCTTCCAATATTCTTCATCCACATTGAGCATCTCTCATTTTCCTGTTTCTCTTGCTTCTGCATTGGCTATTGCAGAGTCCACAAGATGTCGTCATAGTAGTCTCAGAACAGAATGTCTCCTGTTTTAATCCCTTTGAAACTTCCCATTGTCTCAAGATAAAAATTAAAATGCTTAATGTGCCTGACACACATACTGCCTGGTCTGGCCCCTTCTTGATGTCCCAACCTCTTCTGCATCACCTGAGCCCAAGCCCATGGCTCTGACACCCCACACTGGCCTTCTCTCAGTTCTTCAAACTCACCATTCTCCCTTCAATCACAAGGCCATTGTTCAAGTTCTTCCCTCTTTCTAAAAGGTTCTCCACTCCCATTTCTCACTCTAGCTCCACCAAGCCCAGGGAAATCCTACTAACTTCTTCAAAGAGCCTTCTCGGAGCCTCTCAGGTCTTCCTGCTCTGTGGTGTTATAGCACTTACCATTGTTGTATGTATACAGCATTATTTGTGTGATAATTTGATTAATGTATATCTCAGCAAAATGGAGACAAGGGCTGTGCTGAGTCTGCCTCTGCACATCCTTATATCCCCAAAACCTAATACCGTGCCTGACACATAATACGCACACAATCATATTTGCAGAACAAAGAGTACATAAATAAGAGGCTAGCATTTCAATTAGCTTGTCTTAACTTTCCAGCCTGCCAAGGCACCTTGAATGAAGTACTTTGCATAGGAGCCACCATGCTTGCTTTCATGTGTTTCTAATGTTAAAATGGCAAGTGAGACCCCCAAAAATGCTATTAATTATGCTGATTAGAAAAAATTCCTTAAGTATTTCTCAGCCACAACTTAGTGAAGTAATTTGTTGATCTTGCTGATATTTCTTGTAACAAGCTCAATTTGCTTTTTGAAATGATTTTGACAGTCAACGGACCTCACTGTATTGTTTCTACAGTTTATTTCCTATTGTGTGAAAAACTCCTCTAATCTAAATCTTACTTGTTTTGTATTTTCATAAAGAAGCTTCCTCATACTTATCTATAATAATAGGATAGAAAAATAAGAATAAGAGGGTTCTACATGTCTATACTCTTATTCTGCAGTTGTATATAATTCAAACTGTCTTCATCTCTAAACTTCTTTATCAAATATAATGTAAGCACAGTTTTAGATTCTTCTCTGGACTAGAATACCAAACTTTTATACCAATTGTATTTTCATAGTAGTTAATTGTCTGGTATCAGCAGAATAGGATCTAATAATTTTCTGCAGGAGTGAGCAGAAAATTAAGAATCTTAAGAGCAAGGCAGCAGCTTTCTTTGAATGGTGTTATTTGTCTATTTTCATTGGCATATTTACATTTTGTTTGCATACATTTTTCCTATGGTGTTAATCTAATCAGTTTACATGGAAAGAATCTGCATCTTATTGTCTTGCTCACTGTGCTTTGTTTCAAGATAAAATTGAAAATGGGTGGGGAGTAGGAGTATATTCATTATATAAAGACACTGAGGATTTCAGAGAATTTTAATCACCCTAAAAGATGAAACCTAATGACAAAAAATTATCGTTATACTTTCTCTTCCTGATTTTGCATGAACATTTTCAGAACAGTTGTTCCATCCCATATTGTTTGTTTTGGGATAGTCTATACTAATTGAGAAGTTAGTTGGTTCTAGTAGAATATGACTAGTTTTATTTTGAATCCAATCAGTCTAAACATCCCTTTAAAAACATCTATTTAAAATTTTCTATTACTGATAAAGAATCTGTTCCTGGTCTTAAAAACAATGATTTCAGCTGACTAAGACAAAACTGTTTTAATATATAAATATAAATAACTGTAACTTAGAATTAAAAAAGTATTTTAAATAGTAGCTAGCACTCAAGTGCTTTACAAATAATTCACTCATCTTCATAACAAACCCGTGGGAAAGTTTTATCTGATACACATTTTAAAGGTAAAGTAATCAAGGCAGAGAGATTTAGGTCTTGCTCATGGTTATGCAAGCATAGCCATTACGTGTCAGAGCTGCAGTCCATTCACAGGCAGTTTGGTTTCAGAACCTATACTTGCAGTCTTATCAACATGAGTTGGACAAGTAGCAATAAAAATAACAACAGCCTGAAAGCAGCAGGTGCTGTGAAAACACTGAATGTTAGTGTCAGAGCTGGAGGCCTGAGCCCATCCTGTGTTTCATTGAACTTGTTACATGTAAGCTATGTATTAGGGGTCACACATCAACAATTACATGTGAAAAGACCCACACGGACTTGAGTTCAAGACCAATGCAGAGTTATAAACTTCTGGAGTATCTGCAAGAAACTAAAATATACATTTTAGAAGATAAAATTCAAATCCAACTTTTTAGAAATCCTGGAACACCTCCTGAAAATCTCGGGTTTTCAGGAGCCATCAGACGTGTCCTATACTACAGAGAGCTAAAGCGTTTCCTCCAGCTCATTTTCTTCCAGTGCAGAGCAGCTCAAACACAAATTCTGTGAGATGTTTGAATTCTATTTTCTTGATTAAAAGATGATTTTTTTTAAATAAAGGAATAGTGATCAGTGGGCACAGATTACCCCATACCAGAGTTGAATTACTTTTCTCTGCTCGAGAAACCATTTCCAATTCCAGGATGCCTCCTCATTCTCCGCCTATCCTGTGATATTTTGTAGAAAGGTCCCTTCATTTGGGTTCATCTGTAGCAGTGATTTGCTATACGAGAGGAACACTGCTGCCAAACAGCATTCTCAGACACATACACAGCAGCAGTCTGAAGAAATAGGAAGGTTGTAAGGTGAAAATACGGAGGACATGTATATGGTATCCTATGTCAGGTATCCCCTGTGTG
Organism: Rhinolophus sinicus; assembly: GCF_036562045.2. Lineage (NCBI taxonomy): Eukaryota > Metazoa > Chordata > Mammalia > Chiroptera > Rhinolophidae > Rhinolophus > Rhinolophus sinicus. The sequence goes on along the minus strand of NC_133754.1, from coordinate 78,578,031 downwards.
AAAAGATCAGATGATTAATGTGAGAGATGACACATATGAATGATGCCATTGTAAAGATGTGTGTGTGAGAGACAGACATATGTACGTATATAAAGTATATATCAGATATAATACATATTTTATATATAGAATGATGTATATATAATTTTATACACACATGCATGCACAAACACCACGGATGTGTGTATATCTATGTGTGTGTCATATATGTGTGGTATAATGTATGCAGATCATTTTATATATCTATATATAGAGAGAGAAAACCTGGGAGAGATGATGTTGCTGACATGATTATGGATAAAAATGTACTAGAAAGTAACCTCATCCCCTCTACAAAATTGTGATCTAAGAGCCACTGTCTTTTCCTGGCTGCTGCCTAGCCAAAGTCTAGAGGAAAGCAAGCACTCAGTAAATCAGATTAGATAGATAGATAGATAGGTAGATAGATAGATAGATAGACAGACAGACAGAGACAGACAGACGAAGGAAGGGAGAGAAGGGGGGAAAGAAGAAAGGTCTTAGTCAACCAGTTGAAACATCCAGCCCAGTCTCCGAAATCATCCAGTTCTTTACCCTTTCCACATCTTGTGTGCCTCCTTGACTTTCCAGTTTGTTGCCTAGCATAACTCCCAACCTTGGGTGAGCTTCACCTTTTCTTTTCTCAGCTGGTGGGTGGCTCCTGCAGACTTTCTTGGGAAACTGATGAAAATCTTCCCACTAGGTCCAGGGCAAAGCTAGCCTATTCAGCTCCACTGGATCCCTACATGACCTTTTGTGTTAATTTATTTTTAACACGTAATCATATGCCCAAACAGCTTTTCATTTTTCTTTTCCACATTTTACAGTGTCTCAAGTCATCAAATCCACCCACGGTCATCTTAACAAATGACTTTCTCCTTCCTGCCTTAAATGGAATCGCACCTCTCCTCCTTTACAGCCAAATGTCCCATCTACCCTTGGTCTTAATTTCTCTCATGCACAGATACCCACTTCAACCCCCCATTTCACCTTTCTCTACCATCTGCAGCCTTTCCTTTGTCATTGGTCTTTCCTTCCAATTTATTAGCGTGCTCGGGATGATTCCTCCTTAAGCAACCAAAGTAAAGTAGCTGCCAGAAAACATTTCCACCAACTCTACCATGCTTTTTTTTCCCTCTTCTCATCATGATCTAGCTTTCTTCCTCCTGTTAGCTGACTTTTGGACCCTCTCTCTAACCAAAATATCTGTCTCAGAATTCACAAGTGTTTTTCAAAATCATATCCTATGATCTTCACACAGTTCTCATTCTTTCAAATTTACCGATAGCATTTAATATTGTTGACCAGTTATTTTTTTTTCTCAACAATCTCTTTCCATGGCCTCTAATGTGACTCCTCGATCCCTTTCTCTTTCCCCTAGAGCTCCTGTCTCTTCACCCCCCAACACCCTGCATGTAGATATTTCCTCAAGTGTAGACCAGCTTCTCCCCATCTCTTGAAGTCACATCCATTCCATAACTCCCAACCCTATAACTCAACATTTTCAGCTAGTATATTAACTAGACATTGATCCAGCCCCTCCATAGCTTAAAAAACAAGCACACTAGCTTTCTGAAAAACCAGTTATTTCTCTTTGCTTCTCTTTTTCTGATAATGATATCAATTATCTTAATCAGCACATTCAAAAGCTCAAAGTAATTTCTGATTTATATTTGCCTATCTTACACCCTCCATGTATGTTTTTTGTGTTTTTTGTTTGTTTGTTTGTTTGTTTGTTTCTTAATATAGGGTGAGAAGAGGTAAAGAAATGGAACATAGGGAATTGGACTGATTGTTCGATGCTTGGAAACTGCTAAAGGACTATTAGGCTAAAATGAGAAACTCAAGGAATGGATTCATTTTAGATGTGATTGCTGTTTAAAATGACTAAGTAAAATGCAAAAACAAGAAATTCATGCATTTTTTGCTTCAACAGAACCAGAAACAAATATTTGTAAAGTCACACAGTAGTATATACACATAATCCTGAGCTCTGGGAATACAATGTGACATAAAATGTATCTCACCCTAATCTCATTATCATAATGTGTAATTGGAATTAACAACAGGGACAGAGATGAGTGAGGCTTTAAACAAGATGAAATTTGGAGGGTCTTACATAAATTCACATTTTACTCTTTGTAAAGATAAATAAGCCATATAAATTCCTCGCTTTTGTTACTAGAAAAAAAACAGAAAGCTAAAAATTACATGGATACATGAAATAAAGTTTGCTTAACACACTGCTAGGGTGGCCACAAACTCTTTTTATGATTGTTAATAAGTGTTTTCTGTTTGATTGTTATAAATCAACATCAATCCCATGTTATAATGTATCTCTTAAATTTTAAAGAGTTTCAGAACTGAAATCATCCATATAAAACATCAGATCAAGTTTTCTTCCAGTTTATATATTTCATTTATTTTATTCTAGAGTTCCTGCTCTTCTACGACACAGTGATCTAGAATTTCTGTGCAGGCAAGAGAACTAAAGACCTTTCTAAAGAAGAAGACAAGGTAAGTGCCAGGCACTCAAATGTGTCCAAACCTACCAAACAAGGAAAATTAAAAAAAAACTTCTTAAGATATACAACTTGTTTGTTTTGATAAAATTAGACCCTTTCGCTAAGTTGCAGAGTCTACTTTGTGGCCTATTACTTACGCCATTAACCTCCGTGAATTAGATGTAGGTAAATGATTCCAAAAAGGGTAATTATTCTGATTTTCATGCTCTTTTTGATAACTATGAAAGCAGTGGTATTTCTACAGCCTTTTTGTCCTGAAAAATTAAATAAATGAGGGCATTTTAAAACATAGAATCTCTGCTTTTTAACTAAAGAGAATTTTCTACCAGTACAGAGGCAAACAAACACAATGGGTTACAGAGCTCGTGTGTGTGTCTCTCCCACTTTGGAAGTGATTTGTTTAGAGCCCTCTTGTTCTCAGGACGTCTTAATCCTTTCTGAGCAGCACTCACATGGCAATCTTAGAGAATTAAACTTGTACCTGGTTATTTTTGTCCTCTCCTCGATCTAGATCAGTGCGTTTTCTCAATGGTAGCCTTGGTCTAGTAATTTAAAGCTTTTGAACCTTGTGAACAGATTCATTTGAAACCATAATCTGAGGGGTTTCCACAAAATGAAAAGTGTCTTCTACCAGGAAACTGTAAAAGAATTTACAATATAAAATCTGATGTGTCCTGCTCAGGATTGTATACAGTAGTATGCCCGGAAGTTCTGGTTTCCTAGAGTAAACCATTCAAAAAGTATCTGACTCTTTGGGTTTAATAGGTGGAGTTCTTTAATAGATGGAATTCTTTGAGATTTGTGGCCTTCTCCTGAATGATGGTCTGTTTCTTCTTTTAATACAAAATTCAGTAAAAATTTCCCATGGAGAAAAGGCTTTTCTAAATTATGAAATAATTATGAAATACACATATATATAGGAATAACATTTTTACATCAGAAAAATTGAGTTACTTGAGTGTATTTCTGTTGGATGTTCTTCATTCATAGTCAATATATTGTTCTTTTATTTTAAGGTGAGAAAAATAATGACAGGAGTTTAGACCTTCAGTGCCTACATCTGGAGAGACTATGACAATAGCTGATTTTGTCACCGATATAATATTATATCCAAGTTACTAGATTTGAATTAATTTTATATCCAAAGCAAGTAATCTCCCCCGCTCCCGCCACATTGAAGTTGACACAAATTCAGGACTTGCAGAAGTGTTTTGCTTTTCAGCATACAGAAGGGCAAAGATAAGACAGAAGGATTTTATTTTAGGACTAAAATTGTGGTTTAATTGTTACATAAAATAACAGCAACTACTGTTGTTGTTTTTTTTAATATCCCTCTCAGGCACTGATGTTTTACTTTTACCCTAAGGGTGTCTCAGAGAAAAGTGATATGAGAGTCCTTTAATAAAAGTTCTCGCATGCAGAGGCACACATGCCTACAGACTCAGTGAGTAATTAATCAAAACTAAAATGAAACTCTAGAATGAATGGCTGTGTTATATACCATCTCCTGCATGCAAGGTGTCTTTCTTTCCTTGATTTCAATTTAGGTGATGGTGAGATTTCTCCATTAAGATAAAACAGTTAATACAAAATAGATTTATAATTTAACATCATGTATTTCCTCAGTAACTGTTCTTTTAAGATCCTCTCTAATAGTAGCAGTATATTTAGCACACAGGCTATGGAAACAAAGATCCAGGAAATGCAATAGATATAACCTAGATAAGAAGTGATTTATCTAAGTTGCTTTACTGATATTTTCCTCAGATCCTCCTCCTGGCTTTTCTTTTCATTCAAGTGTGAATCACAACAAAGGCACATACTGTGAAGAACCTATCTGTACAGTTTTATAATAGACTTCAAATAAATTAAATTATTAGGATAAATTATCACTGAAGTATATCAGGAATTAGGTACACAGCTCCTCTTATTACTAGTGGGAGCCGTGCACCTAATTTCAGGCACTCTAAGTGGAAATGTAATCACCTATGTGTTTTCTCCTATAAAAACATAACAATACTCAGTGCAAAAGCAATACTCAGTTCTCTAAAACCTACTGTTGATGAGATTCCTTCAGAGCTCCAGCATTTCACCTCAGAAAAAGCTCTTTCTATGAGTGCTATTATAATAAAACATATCAACCTCCCCTTGTCTTTTCTTTTTGAAGTTAATTTTTATTTTTATCAAAATAATACATAGTTTTAAAAGTCAAATAGTGGTGCAAAGGTAAGGAAGAAAAGGGTTCCAACACTACCCTCCCCACCACCCCACTCCTATCCTACATCATTTCTTCACAAGTGGCCACATTCACTTGTTTGAGCTGTTTCTTCTAATATTTACTTCCATATTTCTTTTTTTACTATTTTTTTAATGTCTTATTAAATTTATTGGGGTGACATTGGTTAGTAAAATTATATAGGTTCCAAGTGTACCATTCTGTAATATATCATCTGTGTATCACATTGTGTGTTCTCCACCCAGAGTCAGTTCTCCTTCCATCACCATGTATTTCACCTCCTTTACTCTCTCCTACTATCCCACCTCCCCCCTTACCCTCTGGTAACCACCATACTGTTGTCTGTATCTATGAGTTTTTGTTTGTTTGTTTGTTGCTTTCAGTTTTATATCCCACATATGAGTGAAGTTATATGGTTCTTGACTTTTTTTGCCTGACTTACTTCACTTAGCAGGATAATCTCAAGATCCATCCATGTTGTCGCAAATGGCAGTGTTTCGTCTTTTCTTATGGTTGACTAATAGCCCATTGTATATAGGTACCACATCTTCTTTATCCAATCATCTATAGAAGGACATTTTGGTTGTTTCCATGTCTTGGTCACTGTGATTAATGCTACAATGAACCTAGGGGTACATATATGTTTACAGATAAATGTTTTCAGATTTTGGAGGTAGATACCCAGAAGACGAATTGCTGGGTCGTCTGGTAATTCTATTCTTAATTTTTGAGGAAATTCCATACTGTTTTCCATAGTGGCTGTACCAACAGTGCACGACGGTTCCTTTTTCTCCACAGCCTCTCCAACACTTGTTATTACTTTTCTTGTTGATAATAACCAATCAAACAGGTGTAAAGTGGTATCTCATTGTGGTTTTGTTTTGCATTTCCCTACTAGCTAGTGACGTTGAACATGTTTTCATATATCTGTTGGCCATTTGTTTGTCTTCTTAGAAGAAGTGTGTGTTCAGGTCCTCTGCCCATTTTCTGATTGGATTGTTTTGTTGTTGTTGTTGTTGAGTTGTATGAGTTCTTTATATGTTTTGTATATTAGCCCTTTATCAGAGGTATTGTTTGCAAGTATCTTGTCCCATTTAGTTGGTTGCTCTTTGTTTTGTTGATGGTTCCTTTTGCTGTGCAGAAGCTATTTAGTTTGATATAGCCCCATGCATTTTCCTTTTACCTCTCTTGCCTTTGAGGTCAAATTCATAAAATCTTCTCTGAACCCAAGATCCATAAATTTAGCGCCTATGCTTCTATGCAATTTGTTATTTCAGGTCTTATGCTTAGGTCTTTGATTCATTGTGAGTTAACTTTGGTACATGGTGACAGATAGCAGCCTAGTTTCATTCTCTTGCATGTAGCTTTACAAATTTTCCCAGCAGCATTTATTGAAGAGACTTTCTTTTCTTCATTGTATGTTTTATGCTTCTTTGTCAAAAATGATCTGCCCACATATATGTGGGTTTATGTCTGGGTTCTCAATTCTATTCCGTTGGTTTGTGTGTCTGTTTTTCTGCCAATATCATGATGTTTTGATTATTGTTACTTTGTAGTAAAAATTGAAGTCAGGGTGTGTGATACCTCCACCCTTGTTCTTTTTTTCTTAGTATTGCTTTGGCTATCCCAGGACACCAGACTATACATTCTTTTCCAGTGCACATGGAATATTCTCAAGCATAGACCATATGTTGGGACAGAAAACCAGCCTAAGCAAATTTAAGAAGACTGAAATTATACCAAGCATATTTTCCAACCACATTGCTTTGATATTGGTGATCAATTCCAAAAAGGAAGCAGGAAAAACCACAAATACTTGGATATTAAACAACATGCTAGTAAAGAATGAGTCAAAGAAGAAATAAAAGGGAGATCAACAAATACATAAAAACAAATGAGAATGAAAAATACATTGTATCACAATTATTGGGATGCTGTGAAAGCAGTATTCAAAGGGAAATTTATATCATTACAGAAACAAGGAAAATACCAAATAAACAACCTAACAGTATATTTTAAAGAAATAGAAAAAGAAGAACAAATGAAACCAAAAGTCAGCAGAAGGAAGGAAATAACAAAAATCAGAGCAGAACTAAATGAAATAGAGAACAAAAAGACAATAGAAAAAAATTAATGCAAAAAAGAGAGGGTTTTTTGAAAAAATTAATACATTTGATAGCTCCCTGGCTAGACTCACTAAGGAAAAAAGAGAAAAGACACAAATAAACAAAATCAGAAACAAAGGAGGAGAAGTTATGACAGATACTACAGAAATACAAAGTATCATCTAAGAATACTAGGAAGGACTATATGCCACCAAATTCAGTAACCTAGAAGAAATAGACAGGTTCTTAGAAATATATTAACCTTCCTGGACTGAATCATGAAGAGCTGGAAAATCTAAATAGACCAATCAACAGTGAGGAAATTGAATCAGTCATCCAAAATCTTCCCAAAAGCAAAAGTCCAGAACCAGACGGCTTCACTAGTGAATTATACCAAACATTCAAAGAGGATCAAATACCTGTCCTCCTCAAACTCTTCAAAAAAATTGAAGAAGAGGCAATACTTCCTAACTCATTTTATGAGGCCAATATTACCATGATATCCTCTTGTCTTTTAAGGACCCTCTCTTCAAACCTTTCTCTTTGTCAGCTCATGCAAAGCACTCTTCTATACCAGTAGGTTCTCTAGAACAACCATTTAGTCTTTAATAGCTAATATATAAATTTGAATGTTTTAGTATTTCTCTGAGATACACATTGAATGATAACTTTTTATTTATTAAATTTACAGGTTTGACATTGATTTAGTAAAATTATATAGGTTTCAAGTGTACATTTCTATAATACATCGTCTGTATATCACATTGTGTGTTCACCACCCAGAGTCAAATTTCCTCCTGTCACCATATATTTGACCCCCTTTACCTTCCTCTACCATCTTCCTTCCCCCCTTACCCTCTGGTAACCACTAAACTATTGTCTGTGTCTATGAGTTGTTGTTTGCTTGAATGACAACTTTTCTAATGAGGCAGTTGCTGCTATGTAGATATGTTGCTGCCTTAAAAACACACATATAAGCATATATCTTAATGAAGAAACAAAAGTTATCATCCACTTACCCCAAACCCTATCTAAATCAGGCAAAACTACTACACATTTTTCTAACATAGGAAGAAAACTCAGGCAAAAACAAAACAAAACAATTCCAAAAGAGTCTCTCCAAACTATATTATCAGAAAAACTATCCAGGCCTTTGTAAAATTGAACTCAGAATTGCAAAGCCTTTGACTTGTATAAAATTTTTATTTTATTTTATTTTTTTCCTGCTGGATCAACATTGACCAAAAGGGAAAGGGAAAAGCAAAGAACCCACAGAATACTCAGACTGAATATTCCCTCCTAGTCTCAACTGAGATTAGAAGCTGATCATATCACTCTTTGGCAAATAATCAAAGAATTGGATGAAATGAAAGAAATAGCATAAATTAACAATGTCACAAAACATCATAAACCACTCAGGATTATAAGTAGCTCTATGTTTGTTGTCTTGTGGAACAAAAATCAGAGTGGTTGACTACAGAGCTGACTTTTCATCTGGATGATTTGGTATTTCGCAGACACAGCGTTTGGTACAACCGAAAAGTCAAAGAGTTTAAAATATGTGAGGTACTATGGTAGGTTTTCGCTATGTGTCTTAGTTCCTCCTGAATAAGCAGGGTTATCTCTGAGCCTGGACATAAATAATATGGGTCAATGCTTCCTGTTTGGCCTGAGATGTAGCAAAGAATGGCTTAGCTTTCTGAAGCTGCCAGTCTGGTTTCAGAATGGGGAAACCTGTACCCACAGAAGTATTCAGGTTGACTGTGTGCTTTGACTGTTCACATTTGCATCTAATTTGATGAGGGTGGACTTCTAAGTATGATGTTCATGTCTGTCTTTTGTTGTATAGCCAAGGTGACAATTTGCCTCTATTAAAAAAAATTCTAAGGGCCATAGACAGATTTTCTTGCAAAAGTGTATAACCGCTGGAGGAATGGGAACAAAAAACAAGTTTTGAAAAATTTTCCTTTTTTAGGTCACTGCTTGTTGTTATTGTTGTTGCAGTTGTTTAATTGTGAATTAAAATTGAATAGCAATTTACTCTATATTAGGAAGTTAGAGAGTGAGCAAAATGGATTTGTTGGAGCTGTCCCAGGGATAATGAAGAAATGGTAGAAAAACTGTTTAATGCAGAGAGGTCATTGGCAAACTCACTTTAAAACATGTTTAAAAACACCTTGTAAAGTTTATTATTTCAGTTTAATCTGATATCAGATCTAAAGCATTGCCCTCACAGAGTTAAAGTCTGTAGATATTTCAAGGCTTTAAAAAAAAATGTAATTATTCTTGGAACTAGATAGGGATCATACTGTAAAATGATACAACAAATAGCTTTCTACACAGGCGCGTGGCCTGGTGCTTGGTCATGAGCTCCCATGAAGCCAGGTTTGCACAGATGGAAGGCAAGATCCTTGCAGAACACCACAGAAGGGCTGTGCCTGTGCTGAGATATATCCTGCATCCCCAAGGGTTTATTCTTATCCCAGTATCTCCTGCACCAAAGTCCTGGCCCTGAGGGACTGTGAGTGTCCTCTGTATTGTTAAAGAGCCAAGGCTGAGAAATTCACAGCCTAAAATAAAGGGGTGCCCCTCTAAAATTTCCCATTGGTATCTGAGACCAAACCACTCACTCACTTCACAGCCTGTGATCCAACTCACTGGTAACCATTTAAGAAAGTATCCTTTAAAATGCTATCAACAGAGAATAATTAGGTGAGGGGCAAAGCAAGATGATTAAAGACAGAAGAACAAGTCTTCTGTTTATTAACTCAGGAATTAGAGAAAATATTTTCTTGCAGATTATATGGACAGTTTTGTTTATTTTCTGTTTCTGTTTTTTTTTTTTTTTTAAAACAAATGTTACTTTATATTTCTTGGCTTGTCATAATATTACACTAAGAAATACTGTAACTTTATGAGCGATTTCTAGCATCTTTAAGTATAGGACACAGCTACAGTTCTATTAGTGAGGAGAAATGAATAACGAGTCTTAGGTAACTCAAAAGGAAAATGGGAGGCACAAAAAGATAAAATGACTTTGGCTTTTAAGAAGCTGCTGTTGCCCTGAAATGCCAGATTCAACAGTAACAATATCAACAAAATAAAAGATTACGGCAGCAAGCCACCACATATTAAGAATTCTGAAAAAGGCAGTAACTTTTTATTCCTTCTCAGCTCATTCTGTTGTGTCTTCTTTTTGTTTTTCCTGGTTTTTGGTTGCAGGCAATTCAAGCCTTGCCCATTGCTTAGGTTCAGCTTTTCTCCTGGTGATCTCGGTCTTTGCTGCAGTCGTAGTTACATAACTTTCCTTTACATCAATCATACCCCATAATTTCATATTTTGATGAAATTCCTTCTCTCCTTTGAATACAATGGGCACATTTAACAATGTGCTATTTGCTATGACTTGACTAAGTTCTGGAAGTGAATTCTTAGCATCTGCAGCAATGGTGACTTCACCCTCAGTTGGATGCCAGTCGTGACCATATGGAACAGCATTTCTCCCAGCATCCTTTGCAGTCCACATGTGTTTTCCTGGTGTGCAGCTCTCTTGGGCTAAGAATGTATTAAAATCAGAAGTTTTTCTTCTACAACAGCTCCAGTATTTCATCCCTTCATGGAAAATAGGAGCTCCGGAATGACATACACAGACTTCTTCTAGATTGTAGATCCTGGTATATCTTCAAATAGCCTCCATTTTCACATGTGGTCCCAATCTTAACTTCATCACTGTCTTCTTATTTTCTTCGTTCCCAGATGATAGTTTATCAAGCGCTTGTTTTAGGTAGGCAGATAATTTTAATTCCAAGTTTGTTATTGGTTCATCTGGGCTTGGCCTCTTTATTGCTTCTCCTGGTTTAGGGGCTAGAATGATGTGCTCCTGAAATTTGGGTTTCAATTCAGATAGTTTCCTCTCAATAGTCTTGACTTCAGCTTTGAGTGGCTCATGTGGCTTTTCACTATTATGTCTACCATTTGTACAGCCTATAATGCTTGAAAAATCAGAAAAATCAGTTGTTCTCTTACAGCAAGACCAACCCTTTAATGCATCATGAAAAACTGGAATAGCTGGGTGGTGTATGCAACCATCTTTTGTTTCCCCAAATAGGCATGGGTGGGGATAAAGGTGGGGATAAAGATGTTCTAAATCCCAGGTGAATTACAAAGTGAGTGCACAGCTGGCGAAACACGTGCAGCCAGGGGGAGAGCCCATCCAGTGGGTTTTGGTGGCAGCAGAGTGAACAGTCAGATGTTGTTACCTGGGCGCCTGCCCAGGGGCGCTGCGCACACAGGCTGCAGCTGGCAGCTGCCAGGGAAGTCGAGGGTGTCCGGGCAGGAACTGTGACCAGGGACATAGTGGTGACGAGCTAGCAGGAGGACCCTGGGACACCGTCTGGCTCAAGTGTGTCCCGGACAGGGTTTTTTTCTTATACTCGGTACCTCTTATACGCGGGTACCTCTTCTACGTGGCATTGTTTCCAATCAGTAAAAAATATAAATATGTATAATGCCACATGGGATGCTGTTTGATGTAATGAAAATAGCAAGGGCCTTGGAAATGAATGACTTAGGTATTCTTAACCTTGTGTGGAGGCAGCAACTCATTATTCTTTGACCTTGATTATTTGGGATTTCAACATTGCATTAGTGCATTTTCCTCCCATTCTCCATCTTTGTGTATCTTCAGATTGAGCCTGATTATAAGAAAGGTGCTTTGAGGTCTTTTGATGTACATCCCTTACAATTATAAAGTTATTTGTAATGTGTAGTTTTCCATAGCTTATTTATTTCTTGCTTCGTGAGCCTGACAATATAAGAAATGTCATATCAAGTGAGCCCAGTGATCCGTGCAGCCAGCAGTGGCCCCAAGGAATATTCTGAGATTACGGTTGCCATCTAGATATTCCCTAAATAAATTTCTTCAACATCTGTTGATAATTCACCAAACCATTCCTTATATAAAAATTCATTTAATCATTTTGAATGTTAAAAGCTAAATATAATTTTTCGTGGATCCCATGCCCCAATATTAGCAAAGTTCCTTATTGTACAGATTTAAATATTATGGAGTTTAAATGATGATGGGTACTAAACTATGATAAAATATGATTGTTCAGAAAGAGGTCGCTTCCTAATAACAAAGTATTTTTAATTAGTATTACAAGTACAGGTGAATATCAAAGTAAAATACCAATTTCATAGATTTCTACCTACTTTCGTTCCTTTTTTTCTCTTTGCTCATTTATTTCTCTGAGAATGATATCTCCTTAGATCTCAGACTTTGTGGGTTTGCTTTATTCAAATACATAGATATCACCAGATTATCCCCCTCCTTGTTGGTTTGTAACATCTAGAAGAAATTAATAGTGATAAATTGTTTCACTATAGCAAATTTTTAGAAGAGCCAGATGTCAAAAAAAAAAAAAAAAATCAACTTGCAAACATAATAAAACTTCGTTGAATTTACAACGGTGTCTTCCATTCAATAGCATGCTCAGGGTAAAAGATATTTTTATGTACCTCTAAAAATGAAACTTTTTTCTTTTTACACATGTATCATTCAAGTGCCAAAAAAAAAAAAAAAAAATGCCTCTCAGACACTGTTATTGAAAAAAATTTCACGGGAGCCAATCTCACTTTTCCAGCAGAGCAGCAACCTACCTTTCTAAATGGGGAGCAAGTGATGCTTTTGAAAATACTGCCTGCATGTTGCAACACATGTATTTAAAACTACCGTTTCTATTATTCTTGAACACTTAGAGTAAAACCTCATTGTAAGTGGTGTTATCACCAGGAATGGTAAGTTGTTTTCACGCACGAAGTTCAAACCGTCCTCTGATGTGGCCAATTAGGGGAACTTTATAAAACACCTTAGGACCAACTGAGGATACATTTTGCTGTGATTTTTTTCTTTTTTTTTCTTTTTTTTTCTTTTTTTATTTGGGTTCTCATATCCTTCTGACCTACATAGCATGGGGGAGTCAGCCATCAGCTGGTATTTCTCAGAGTTACTCAAGGAGAGTTTCTATAGTAGAGACTGGCAATTTGTGTGCTGGCTTCTACGTGTGCCTATTTATATGTCCGGCTATAGATCTACCTACCATCCTTTCTCTCTGTTCAATTACTTACCATTCATACACTTCATGAACAAAAGGTCTTTGGTGTGAGCGTGATCTTAGAGTAGATTTATACAAAGTGCAATAGGCCTTTATCCAAAGAATGAGGTGTGCAAAGAAAACCCTGGATCAGTACTCCCTCTTCTGTATCAGATTTTGACCTCAGGACCTACCTTAGTTCAGTTTGTAGCCAGTTTGAAGAGTTCCTCTCCTCTATCCTGGAAGGGACAGTGGGAGGTGGGCGGAGAAAGCACTTCAGCTCTTCTTATCTTTAGAGTGGTCAGCAACCAGGTATCTCTTGGAATCACCTAAAAATGTCCTCCAGTCCCCTTCAAACACCACCCATTCGATTCAGCTGGGAAGTTCAGTGTGCAAAGCCCTGTCATATAATATCTCTCGCTTATGTGAGCCACATTCTAGCTGTTGATGGGTTTCTAAGATCACAATTATATTAAATGCCAGATTTCAATATCAAGGTAAAGTGGCACTCAAAGAGAGATCTGATTACTACGTAAGAGGAAAAAGGAAAATCTAAGAAGGATTTCAGTGTAATAAAAGATCGCATCTTAGTTTAAATGGTGTTTGTTTATCATTAGTATGTGTGTGAGGTCTGTGATTATACATACATAGCTTTTAGGCAGTATTGTGTGCAGATCAGGAAACAATGAAGCATTTGCTGTCATGCCGTTCAGACTGAAAACGTTAAAAACTCAGACATTGGAAAATATAGGTGTTTTTCTGGCCTGTATTGAAAAATTAGCTTAGAGGAGAAAATGAGTCCTTAAAGACAAGGGCAAACCCTTAAATGTGTATTTATTTATTTCTGTGTGGCACTGTGTTCAGCCCTTGGGGGGGAGGGGGGGAGGGGGCGGGGATCCAAAAAAAAAAAATGAATCAAATATGCATCCAACCAGCAAAGAGCTCTCATTCTATTAACGGAAATAAGTCATAAGCAAAACACATCAAATAAAGTGATTCGTGCTACAGCAGAGGTCCATGTGACATGCGTGAGAATTAAGACGAGGAAGAAGCTTAGTGCTGGATTTCTTAAAGAAAATTCTGTTGTTTAAAGTATTTGTCACAGGGGTGTTCAAATGGCCTCCAGAGATCACTTTCAGCCACTAGAGAGATCAGTGGCTGGTAGAGGGACATAAAATGGTCACCTTCTGTTGTGTCCTTCATTCATGTTTGCTCTTGGTATGCCAATTCACATAGTAGAAAGAGGTATTTTTGAAGACTCATTGGACCAGAGTTAAAAGCAAATGAAGCGTGTTTCCTGCTCTTAAACAGCATCATTTATTCGCTGAACAAATATTTCCTCAGTGCCTACCTCTGAGGAACAAATGTGGTATTGTCTGGACAAATAATTTATAGTTATAATCACGGACACCTGCTTAACACAATTGGATAGTTTTTGAGATTTTAAAGTTTAAATACGTTGAGTACTTAAAAACATTGGAATAATTTTGTTACCTCATCAGAAAGTCATGTCAGGGATAAAGCACTAAGGGTTACTCTAAAGTATTGTTCCCATTTATTTGCTTAGGTCAGTATTCTCAACTGGGCACATTTTTGCCCTTCGGGGGACTATCAGGAGACACTTTTGCTTGTTACAACTTGGAGAGGGGTTGCTACCTGCATCCAGTGGTGGATAGAGACCCAGGATGCTGCTAAACATCGTACAGTACACAGGACAGCCCCCCCCCAACAAAGAATTATCCAAACCAAAATATCAATAGTACTGAGGGTGAGAACCCCTGGCTTAGGTTTATATTCCTCCTTAAATCACTAATTACAAGCCCCCAAAATAATGAAGGTCTATGTGGAGAGGCCTGATATTCACATACCCCTTCTGAAGAACAGGCTCCTCAGCTAGATAGGCAGAGAACACAGCTGTGTTTCTATCACGCCATCAGAAGCAAGAGCAGATTGTCAAAGAGAGGGAGGAGAGAAGGAAGAGATCAACACCGAATGGAATGCCGACTCTGCAGGGCTGGACAAGTGGGCCACCTGAAGTCCCAATCAACAGGTTGAAAACGGGCTCCCAGACAATAGCAGCCAGCATTAAAGCTAACATAAGAGGTATTATTTCTCAAGGGCCAGCTGTGCTGTTGATGGCTCAGCCCCCCATTGCTGCCTGTTTAGTGGCAGCAAGGATTTACTTTTTCTTTGTATTTTCAGAGCTGCCAATGTGCTTCTTTGCCCTTCAGTGCTTTCATTCAGATCTTCACCTAGAGCTCCTCTTCTTCAGCCCTCCCATTCACCCTTACCCCAAGACCTCATGGCGCCATGCTTCCCCACCCTGCTCAGCCTTCCCCCTGCTGTCTCTCTACTCTGGGCCACTGACTCACTGCATGGTCATACCAGATGGGAAATGGGGACAGAGGGACCTGCTCTTATTGCCAGGGGTGCATTGGGAACAATGTGCTTCTGGAAACCCAAAATGGGAATGTGAATTCATTTTCCACATAGTGATCAGACTCTGGTTCCATTAGGACATTATAATACAAATGGATTTTTATCAAGTGTTCTGAAAATCTAATGAACGTTTTGTTTATATATTTCATTATATTTTAGGTCTCATGATATGATTTAAATCTGGCATTTTAGCGGTTGTTTCTCCGACCAGTGATAAATAATACTCCCAGACTGCTGCAGGCAGCTTTGTAGGCTCCCCTACCAACCTATTCAAATAATTCACACCATATAGGAACTTAAGGCTGGAGAACACATTTCCTGTCCATTATCTCATTTGTTTCTCATATGAGCTCAGCAACGTTGGCGCTCCTTCAGCACAGAGCTTGGCATTTGGTGGATGCATAATGAATAATTGATAAATTAACAAATGCCTAACTTTTTAAAATGATAAAACATTCTGATTATTAAAACGACTTGCACAATGAAACATGGTTTCTTAATGACTGATCGGTAGTCCTGGGCAGTTGAATCCTCATCCAGGACTTTTTCACGCTGCCTCTCTGGGTTTGTCTGGACCAGGACAGACACTCAGCCAAAAGGGTCTACAGTGGGATGAAACTATTTCCTGGGCCCCCGAGTGGTTGGTCCCAGAGTCACCCAGAGCACTCTTTAGGAAGAGGTCCTGTGTGCCTAATTCCTTTGCACACCTACAAGTGGGGAGGTCACTTAGAGCAATTCCATCAGAGATAGCTCTCCCCTATTCTTTAAGGCAGGGGAACCCTGCTTTTGATTTATTTTGTATTTCATCACAGGGTTGAATACAGCCTAGACGCATTTCATCTGTTGACTTGAATTGATCTCAGATGCTGGGCTTGGCCAAATGTGAACCTTCACACTGTAGGATTCAGCAGGTCATTAGAACTCATTTCAGTTTAAATCCAAGGCCCCTGACAGCTCCAACCAACTGTCTCTAAGGTCCATGGGTCTGGTCAAAAGATCATAGGTTTGATACAAGAGGCAGTTAAAGCAAAGACATGCGCTTCCTTCAAAGCCTGTAGGTTGAAGACATAAGATGATCTAGGGGCAATAATATCAGTCTCCCGCTCAAAAACTATGAGTAACAGTAAAATGCAATGTTTATAACCCAGCATTCTGATCCCAATTTACCTTTTCAATTTTTTTTCTCTCATTATTCCTTTTTATCTTCCATATCCTTCAGGCAAGCCGAACCATTTTATTCTTAACTCTGTGTAACAAACTCTTGCTATTTGCTCTGCCTAAAATGGCCTCTCCCTCTGTCCTCCAGCCCCCACCTCAACCCATCTCTATATGACTCAGTCCATCTGATTTATTCACTCTCTTGTTCAACAAATATTTATTACGTGTCTACTACATGTCAGGCAGCGTGCTGAGTGCTGGGAATGGAGGTTACCAAGAGAATCAAGGTCACCTGAGGAATTCAAATTCTCCAGCAATGGCTCATATAAAACAAATAATGGCTCATATAATACAAATAATGTAATTAAATACTTACGAAGTGTGATGCCTTGTTAAGAGGGATATTCATGCGATGTTATGACAGAGAGTAATGGGAGAATCTCAGGAGGAGAAGTCCTGGGCACCTCTTGAGGAAGGTGCCATTCAAGCTGAGAACTAAAACTGCATGAGAGTGGGAGAAAGAGCCTTCCAAGGTAAGGGCAGCAAACATGGCTGAGGCAGGAAAACTCCACCTTCAAATTGTTGCCATGATGCTTTCTCTCACCACCAACCTACCCACTCTGAGCCTCACGTGGAAAGAGCACTTACTTCCTTGAGTTCTCATGTAGCCTATCTGTTCCTCTCTCATGATAGGTCTCTCTGCCTCACTCTGGTCATTTCTCTCACCTTCCTGGAGGGTAGCATGCACGCCCAACTCATGGTTGAAGTCCCTCACAGCAGAGCAGAGCTGGCTCTCTCCCATCTCTGTCCACTTTTCCACACCCGTCAACATTCTGAAAAGTGGTCTAGCAGAGTGAACTCTCAAAACCCAGCAGAGGCAGGGGACTTTCCAAATGGGACTGACAGATAACATGCTCTGTGTGTCATCCCCCCACAGTCAACAGTGCTAATGGCCTGATCCTTTATTCACTATCTTTGCTGACTAGAAAAAATGGCATGATACTGGGGTGTTTTGTAGGACTGAGAAGTGATAAGCCGTTTGACACTCTGGTAATCACAAGGGCATAGGGGTGAATGGGTAGGGGCTATAAACCCTTGTAACTTAAGCTGGAAGGCTGGACTGGACATGTGTTACCACATATATATGATTGAAGCAGAAAGTGTTACAAGAAGGAAAATAGAATAATTATGTAAGAAAACTCATGCACAGGCCACAAATGTCGGCTGTGGGAAGAAAATTAAAGTTACTGATAAATAAAAGAGTTAAAAATCATAGCCTGAAAATTGGTTTCATAAAAGAACAGTGTTCTGCAATTGCCTTGTTAGGATATTGAATTCTACTTGAGTAAATTAGGAGTGGTGTTCTCTTGTTTAGCTGTCATTAAAGAACTCAGTGGTAAATGTCAGTATCCCCACCAAGATCCCACTGAGTTTTGTGAATTTCTCCAAAAACCTCTTCAACGGGGGAATTTATAAGCTTTGCGTGTTCGACCGTCTTAATGTTTGAAACTGACTGAAAGATCTAAGACTAACTGTACGCAGCTCAATTCTAATCTGTTTTTTAACAATGCCTGTGACACATTATCTCACGTTCCAATTTGATGGGAAATGATTTCCTGTGTCCAACAAGAAATACACTTTTAAAAGCACACCGACTACACTGTTATTTTCTTTGCTGTTTTCAATGGTAGGTACTTCGCCTCACCTTCTTTCTTCACATCATTTATGAAGAACAGAGTTAGCTCCTGGTAACACAAGCGGGCGTAGGCTGCGGTTGTTCTCACCTGGCCCACCTCTGAGAGCAAAGTGAAGTGTTGCACAGTTTGTACTATATGAGCAATCCTTAAAAAGACAACAAAACATGAGCTCCAGGAATGATACTGGAAAGCTTGCAAATATTCTTCTTAAGAAAGGGAAATTATCCTTTTGTGAGCTAAATGCAGGTAGCTACTTGCCACATCCTCTAAAAACAGCAAATGTCTTCTAGGTTTATCTGTGGTCTGCTTTGGTGTGATCCACAGTTAATTCTTAGCACCACAGAACAAACCTAGAGGCACAAAGACACATTTATTCAACCCAACCAGGGAACTGACAGTGAGGGGAGGGGCGAGAGAGGAGGCACTGGGTAGGAAAAATAGGAACTCTTATAAAAGTTTGGGAATATCTAAAAATGGGTTAGGGGTCCTAGTGGGATTCCTCCCCCTTTTAACAACAAAGGAACAACAAAGTGCAGAGTGAAAGAATGTGCTCAGCGTACTTTGTCTTCCCACTTTGTTTGATCTGCAAGAACAATCAGATACAGCTGATTTCTGAAAACCGTTCCGAATAGAGACATCGAGGATGCCCCCAGTGATAGCCATCCTTGTCAACAGGAGGCATTCCGCGTACTGACACCAGCACCTGAAAACACTCAGATGCTCAGCACTTTATCTTTCATTTGAAAACCCACTGCTGGGAATTCTCTTTATACAATGCATTGGATGATAAGTGTTTAGAGGAGGAATGGATCCTGAAGGAGAATAAAGCAGGAACCTCAGAAGCTGTGAATGGACACTAGAGGAATCAAATATTTTTAGGTTAGATTAGAGAAATTTCAGAGAGGGAGCAGGGAGAGATTGAGCAGAGCTGCAGAAAGAAAGAAAATAAACAGGTTCTATCTCTCTGGAATGAAATCTCACGTTTGACCTCTGTTTGGTCATGTTCTCTTCCTACCTGCACCCCAACTGACCTCATTAGGTAATCAGACAGTTTGGGATGAAGTGCAGGATATTGAGGACTCCTCATCTCACAGGAGTTCAAGACAAGCTGGAAATCCCCTTGGAGGATTTCTGCCAAGAAATTTAACATCTTTGTATCCCAGATAAAGGCCTCCAGTTTTAAGGGATAGTAGAGATTAATCATTTTTAAAAATCCATTTTTAAAGATATGTATGTCACTGACTATGTAAAATATTTAAAAGAGCTATCTTAACTAAAGCACAGGATTGGATTGCATGCATAATAAAGTCATAGAACAGGTTATATGGCCTTCAGGCTTTGCTAATTCTTAATTTAGTGGAAAAGTAATACCTCTCAAAAATAACCTCCATGGGTCTTTTAAATCACATAATAAGATGGGTGTTTTTGTTTTATTTTTCAGTAAGAACACAGTTCTACTGGAATACATTTGATTTTTATCTACAGAATAGGGCAAATTCTAGGGTTATAAATAGTTATATGGCTACCCGTTAATTATGTGAAAATCAAGAGGAATGGTTTGTTTCCATCCTGGGGCTAGCTTCTGTCTTTGGTGCCGTACAAAGGACATTTTTTTGAAATGCAAAATTTAGAAGAGTGTCAAAAAGCTAATAAGATTTTAGGTCCTATATTGACCCTACTTTATTTTACCCAATTTAGCAACTTATTAAATACATTGAATAACATTCAATTTTGGTTTTTAGATTCTTGCCAAGGAGACTATAAAAACTGTCCCCCAATGTAGAAAAAATCCCTTTACCTTGAATATCAAGGTAAATTAGATACTAGCAAAGTGTGTTCTTGCACATTTTTTATTGAAGAAGAGAGAGCTGTAGTAAAAATAAGAAATATATCTTAATTCTAATATCTTTGTGTTTGTGATTCAACTCTACAATTATATCTACACCGGAAATACATCAATCTTTTCCCCAAACTGATTTTTAGTTTTTCATTCCTTAAGCAACTATTGAAAGCTCCTAATCTGTGATTATTAAAATTTCCCTTCCATTTATGAAGGACAACATTTTAATCTTTGAAGAAGTAAAATGATGGTTATGATGCTCTGGAGTATAACAAATGCAAATGATAGAAATTTGAAATAGGTTTTTTTCAATTTTTGAAGAAGCTAAAACAAAAATTTTGAAGAAGAAATCATAGCCCTTCTGTGCTTTTTTTTCCTGGGAAGCTAGAGTTGGCTAAGTGAAAAGAGATCAGAAATAGTATCCAGAATCAGATGCTGAGCGTCTGAGGCAGGATTAAGGCGAAAAGGGGTTGAACAGATAGGCAGTGAGGCCCGGATGTATATCAAGCATCAGCAACAGTGGCAAAGGATGAAAACTGAAATGTCGGTCCATTTTATAAGCAGTTAAATGCAATCTGCATACTACAGATATAATTTTAACCTATATATCTTCAATTTTTCATCCCCTTGATTTTCAAAAACAATAAATGAAAGATAATACACTCATTATCATATTGATTTCTTTAAGCTTTTCCTTGCCCTTATCAAAAAGGTTTGAATTGTTACAGTATTTGAAAAGAACACTATCACCTAAAGGAAATCAATATCAAAATTCTTAACCAGTTTTACCAGAAATGCACAAAGGGAATTATAAGTTCTTTTTATACCGATGATGCTTCTTGATTTCAATAGCATTTCTAAAACAAATGTTAAGGTAATTTTATATAAAATAGAAACAAATATTTTGGTATTCTATTGGGAGGGAAGCTCAACTACAAGTGTAAGTTACTGCATACAAATGCACCCATTCGTTCTGAGGAACATATCCCCATTCCAAGTACTATGGTATTTCCTTAGTCTATGGGTTACCTAGAACTATCACCTAAATGTATTTTCTATAGGAAATCTCAAGTTTTAAAAGTTGAACTTGCTACACACACACACTCTAACTCATACACTCATACACACATAAACACAAACTGAAGATGAATGTTTCTGGTGCTCGCCTGCTAGGAAATTAAAAATCTCCAAACAATGATCTGAAATATTATAGATCACATATATTTAGAAATGAAGAGCATATGTTGCCTAGACAGGTATGTGTATTACCTCAGATATATGGCACTTGCAGTATATGACATTGAAATATATGTTAACTTGCTATTTGAGAGTCAAATAATGTGTTACATATCTCATTACATTACCTGCCTCTGAAAGTGTAGGATGTAGTTCAAATCAGGTTTCACTTACATGATTCGATAAAATTGTCATTTTCTATAGAATGCCTACATTTGGATGCTCTGAGGTGTTTACCAGAACTCTTTCAAGAAAAAGTCAGGGAAGCAGTTTGAGATGGTTTTGGAGCTGATTTTTGTCCTTTGGTTTATCTTGTCCACCTCTGGTTCCTGTACAGCTTTCAAATTGCCACTGGTGGAGAAGTGGGCTCCCAGTGAAAAACAATAACCTAGGGTGGAAGACAGGCATTTCAGGTCATGTGCAGGAGTTCAGCTGGCGCAGGTGCAGCTCAGGTCAGGTGGCATCACCTCACCTAGCTGCTTACTTTTCCATATTGCTGCACTTCTGCCTTCATTTACTATTTTT
The DNA here is from genome assembly GCF_036562045.2 of Rhinolophus sinicus. Classification (NCBI taxonomy): domain Eukaryota; kingdom Metazoa; phylum Chordata; class Mammalia; order Chiroptera; family Rhinolophidae; genus Rhinolophus; species Rhinolophus sinicus. The sequence continues at coordinate 78,556,157 of NC_133754.1, read as the reverse complement.
TTTAAAAAAATACCAAAGTTATTTCAAAGACTTCTAATTTTTTTTTCTGGGCTGTCACTTTTAGACCTTGTGTGATTTTTGCATATCAGTTTTGATTACCCTCAGTACTATACAAATAGATGCTATTGCAAATATACGATGAGAGTCTAATGTCATTTTACCCTCCTCTAATTACTTTATGAAATCTTCCCATAAATATCCACATTTGGATTTATGTAGTAATTATGCAAAGTCAATGACAACTCTCTCACTTTAATTCCATTCATGTGTGCTTTTCAAGTACAAAATAAAATTAAAAATTAAATATTTGATTGTACCCATAGTCCATAATACTGAACTCTACACTTAAAAATTTGTTAAGAAGGTAGATGTCATGGTAAGTGTTCTTACCACAATAAAATAAAATTTAAAAAAATAAATATTTGCATTATTGGAGCTTTGAATTTTGAGCCATCTCTACAAACTACACACATTCCTGAGTACACATTTCAGGGGTTACCTTTTCAATCCACTTCACTGGGACTATCGGCATGTATTTGATTGCATCCTAATATATGCCAGACTCTCAGGACAACTTGCATTTTGCGAAATGCATATCACATAATCAGGCACTTAATCTAACATAAGGATATCTGAGCACCTATGAAGAGGACACGCCAAGCTTTTGTAAATGAGACTCCTTCACAATTTGGTATTTGTATATACAGGTTAAAGATAGAGCCAACAGCATCTCTATCAAAACGGAGCATTCAGATTTACATATATTTTCTATTTTAGCTATAAAATCAGTCAATACATGTCCATGCTGATTCCTTGGGAATGACATTGATTTAAAGACTGTCTTGTTTATTTTGCACATGATGACTGAAATATCTATGCATCGCATTACTTTTATATGTAAAGTTATACCGCGTTGATGGATTTTGTAGTCTTTTTATGACAAGGCAATATAAAATAACCTTTCTTTCCATGACTACCAAAGAAAGCACTGGGGTTAAATGACAGCACTCCCCTAGCTATTTGTCTGTCATGGAGAACAGTAAATTGCAGCCTGTCTCAAGGTTGGTGTTTAGACACATTCCGAGATCAATGCTTTTGCATAGACACTTTGGACTCCAAGGGCTTTTGAGATGAGCTCCATCAAGAATATCCTCTTGTCCAAATTAAGCAGAAGGGCTTTTTAAAGTTTGGTATTATGAGCTCTATGTAAATGAAACTTTATTGATACACAGGCGAGACTGACATTGAAAATTACATGGCTTTCTTTATATCTTAAAACATGAAGAAAAATAACTGTCCCCATTAATGTTTTCCTCTTATAAATACAAACCAGGGAGTTATTTCATTTTTCTACTGAACATTTACAACAAGCCTATGCTTTTGTACTTAAAGAAGCAGATGTCCAAAGAAACTTTTGATATGATAAATGAACAATCACAAAGAAAAAGTTAGTTAAGTAGCATAAGTCACATGAGAAAACAATTCAGCCAAGAATGTGCTGATTCATTTATTTTCAATAACATCAGTTTATTTTTAGTGCTGCACTATAATCTGATAGGTGTTCTTACAGCTGGTGAATTCGAACACCTTAAATGTGATGAACTGAATATTGGAATATGCAGAAGTCACACAAAGGAAAAATTGCATGGTAGTTGATGCTTGCATTTTTTAGCAATTATGCTGACTACTTCCGTAAATTAATTTCTCTATATGGACCTATCATGAAACTCATGAGAATAAGAGGTTTAAAGTAACAGATTTATAAAGAGTAATGTCTTTTCCCTTTAGTCTCAATGTCGGTTCAAGTAAGCACTTGGATAAAAATAAGTTTCAGCACTTAATATTTTAAGTACTTTAGTCATACGTTGAAATTAGGAATATTTTACTAATGTTCACCCTATTTATTTAATATTCCCAAAATATCAAAAAATAACGTTTAGTAAAATGTTGAAGAGATAAAATCCATTTTTTATGAAGAACTTTGAACAAAAACTCTATATTAAAAACATATTTCCTGGCAGGTAATGTATAAGAATTTTGAACAAATAATTATTGAACACCTATTGTGAACAAGGTATTGTTCTAGATGAGGTTAGAGATACAAATATTAGACATTGTCCCCACCCTCCTTTGTACCATCATCAAATTAGTAGTGTGATCATTAGAACTATAAAAAGATAAATGCCAGCAATAACCAGAAAACATTTGTTCTTCTATGTAAGTCCAAATGAAGAAAAGACACTTCTAGCCCCCAGAGTCGTGGATATTAGTTAGGAAAAAGCAGAAGAGAGTGAAGGAAACCATTCTGGGACTCAACATTAGGAATAGGATGTAGGAACAGAAGTTATAAAAACAGGAAAGTAAAAGGTAAGATCAAGACCAGTAGCTAAAACTATGGGTTTGGACACCAAACAAACTGGGTTCAAATCCTTGTTCGACCTTCACCTGTTAGATGTTTATTGACTCTCGTTAGACTCAGTTGTCTCACTTAGACAATACCTGGTTTGTTAGGCCCCGTACAACTTCAATGAAGTAAGGTATGTAAATTGTTTAGCATTGGGCCTGGCATATAACAAACCTTCAGTAAATGCTAGCTATTAGCTAATAGTATAATTTTAGAAAGAGAAAGTAGAAAAGATCCAATTTGGCTTCAATCTTGCGAAATGAATCTAAAAAGCAGTGGAAAACCCTGAAAGCTAGCCTAGGAAATTTGACTTCATTGAGTAATCATGAAGAGTGAGGAGATGTCATGAAAGCAGTGCTTAGAAAACCTAGTGACTATGGCAGAGTGACGTTGCTTGCCTCAGGGAGAAATAGGAAAAGAGAGGTATTACAACTGACAAGATGTAAAGTGAAGTGGGTCTGCCATAGGGCGTAAACCTGGGGATAGAACAGCAGTGTTTGGAAAAGAAAACTGTGCTTTGTTGATTTGCTTAGCGCGATCTCCCCAAAAAAAAACAAAACAAAACAAAAAAAACCTTTTACTCACTAAAGGCTTTCTCTGCATATTATGTATATAACATATAACAGTCACTCCAGAAAAACAGACACAGAACCTCCATGGTGTGTCTTTTGTGAGATACATGTTCGCAAGTGAGAGGTGGGGGTGAGGAAAGCTAAGCTGGAACTAAGCTCCTCAACCCTGTTTGTTCAGAAATTTCCCTCCAACTTCATTCGCTGGGTTTCTCCCCTCGTCACACCCATCCAACATCCCTCTGACAATAGACATTGACAAGGAGATTCTATAGCTGGAGGAGGACATCTTAGCCTTTGTCCCTGCACTGTTACCAAGCCATTTTTCTTACTAGCTAACTCACTACAGATTGAGAGGGTTAGTGGTCTTTAACTCTGTTGGTTAAAACTATGATTCAAATGTACATGCTAATGGCAAATGAGACTGGGCAGTGAGCATCAACGAAACCAGCATGTCTTCATCATTTGATGCCTCCCTCAAAAGGCCTATGCCTATATTGTCTATCATTTATAAAGTCCCATCTGAATATAATGCTACGTTTCCTCTGATAAACATGACAATGGAAAGAATAGTTGAATCATCTGAAAACTTGGAGAAATAGTGCCCACATCACAGGTTTATCATAAGAATGAAATGACTTCAAATATTTTTTAATTGAGGCAAAATTCACATTTACATAAAATAAACCATTTAAAGTGAACAACTCAATGTCATTTAGGACATCGACATTGCTGTGTAACAACCACTTCTATTTCACTCCAAAACATTTTCATCACCCCAAAAGAAAATTTGGTACTCATCAAGCATTATTCCCCCTCCCCCTGACAACCACTAATCTGTTTCCTGTCTCTATAGATTTAGCTGTTCTGGATATTTCGTATAAATGGAGTCAATGTTATGTTAGCTTTGTGTCTGGTTCCTTTTTACTGAGCATAATGTTTTTGAAGCTCATGCACGTTGCAGCATGAACTGATATTTCATTCCTTTTTATGGTTAAATAATATTCCATTGAATGTATAAACCACATTTTGTTTACCCATTCATCTGTTAATGGATATTTAGATAATTTCTACTTTTTAGCTATTGTGAATAAGGCTGCTGTGAATATTTCTGTCCAAGTATTTGTGTGAGTACCTGTTTTCAATTTTGGGGGTATGTAATTCAGAGTGGAATTGCTGGATCATGTGATAATTGTATGTAACTTTTTGAGGAACAGCCATACAGTTTCCCTCAGTGGCTTACACCATTTTATATTCCCACTAGCAATGCACAGTGGTTTCAATTTCTCCACATCCATGCCAACACTTTGTTTCCTTTCCCATTTTTTTGTATGATAGCCATCATAATGAGTGCAAAATGATTTCTCATTGTGGTTTTCATTTCCCTAGTAACTAATGATGTTGAGCATTTCTTCATGTGATTTTTGGTCATTTCTATGTCTTCTTTGGATAAATGCCCATTCAAGTCAACGCAAATATTTTTATGTATATAAAGTTCTTAGCATACTGAAAATAATAATAATAATAATAATAATAATAATAATAATAATAATCTAGACATTAGAATGTTCTTGTTTAGAATATTAAAGTACAATAATAAAATAATAATAGAATAAAAGTATAATAATAATAATCAGTCTATAAATAGTAACTAGCAATAACAAGATCAATAATAGTAGCAACAGTAATAATAAGGAGATTGGGATTCTTGTCTGGGTTCCACCACAGCCAAAAGTTATATCTTTAGCTAAGTCCATTTAAGAATAGAGACTGAGAAAGTCCTGACTCCTTGTCTAGGGCTCTTTTAAACTTTGTTTACTTTTTGTACATGTTAAAATAGGATTGTAGTAAAAATATAAGCTGGAATACAAAGGACACCCTAGAAGAGCCAGCCACATTTCCCAGTGGCACTTTAACATCTCCTTTCACTGACCAAAGGCTCTGCCGGGATCTCCTGTGGGTATTTCTACTCCAGGAGCCTCCTTATCTCCAATCCATCCAAGTGTCCTTTCTGTTTTTCTTCCTCTGTCCTCCATCCTCCCTTCACATTTGCAGCCCTTCAGACCTGAAAGGAGGAGAGTAAGATTTCAGTGATGAGAGTCTGGCAGCTTTCCATCTGGGAACTTTCAGAGATATTACCTTATCTATTCGTTGCTGAGTGATGCTGAAATACAACTGCAAAAGCTAGATATGACATCTGGTGCAAGGACCCATCTTACATGAATGGAGCATTCATTAAAGGGCCTGCTGAGGCTGGGCTGCGTCAGACCTCTGCAGCAGTTCTACCCCAACCCCCACTCAGTGTTCAGTGCATCTCAGTGAAGGCTACAAGGACATTATTGCATGTATTTACGGCGAGTTTGAGGCCAAAATAAAAAAGCACTATATAGTATTATCATTAACTTATAATGTACCTGACCAAAGCTTTGGAAGATACAACCCAAAGCAATAATTAAAAAAGAATCTTCCCAGATATATTAAATCCCAGGACTTGCAAAGGATAGAGTCAACCCCTAGTGAGTTTCATTTAAGAGCTCTAAGTTACCTGGAGAAACCTAGTTCTGCCTCCTGAGATGGAGCCGCCTCTCTGTGGCTGGAGTATTGGTGATTTCTCCAAGGCCCTTCAGATGTGGTGAGACTTCCCTACTCTGCTTAGGGACTAACCATTCCTGGTCTCTGCAGTATAGGATGATTTTAATCTACTTACTTTTAAACATGTTTTAATTATGTTTTAAAAGTTTGTGCTTCCGTTAACTGACAGTCTGATTTCTCTATCTAGGACTGCTTTTCAGGGTCATTTTTTTTCTGTTCAGTTACATTGCCATGATTTTAGCTATCATTAAGTACATTGTATTAGTGGGCTGTGCTATTTGCCAGGAAGGAGAACTAGCAAGTTCTGGAGCACCTTTTGGATCAAGCATCATGTTAAGTATATCATTCTTGAGACAATTCATTGAGACTGGCAGTGACGTCATTTCCGCCTTGCACAAAAGTTGAGGCTCAGAGTTCCTGGAGTTCTGTAGTTACAGGGTAAAGTGGTGATTTGAGTGTATCTCTTTCTAACCCCAAAGCCTATGTTCGTTCCACCCAACTCTATGCCAGTAGATTAAAAACACATTTCTAAGAGGACTTGGAGCTGGGAGTGTGAGTTGGGCAACCACATCCATATTTGTTTTCACGTAAAGGCCCTTTTTGTACAATGGCTGCAAAGTTAAGGGTTTGAGGATGGTGGTGGGCCTTTGTAAAAGCTTCTCATACTTCAAGAATAATGAGAATAACAAATCTCTACCTTTTAAAGTTAAAAAATAAATACTACCTCCATGTGAAGTTTCACTGTGAATCACATTTTTTAAAAAATCATAGATAGCTTCTACTAAGCAATAAATGTGTTTTTGGTCCCAAGTATGAGAATTAAAGGAAATTTTCATTACAGCAATTAAACTGTCTAAATGCAACTGATAAATGAAAAATAAATCAAGAAATGTATTATTTGTCCCTATTTGATGAAAACAGCTTCCAGTTGTTACATTCTCAAAAGAATATTTAATTAACTTTCGAAGAAGAGTATGAACCTCACTTCTGTTTTTATTCTAAGTACTCCTACAATATTTCAGTGATAGTAATTTTTTTACCCACACATATGCACAAAAATGTTATAAATAAAAACACATTTCTGGCGATGCATTTTAGTGAATTCTACAAAAATTCTGAGTAATAATTTATATACATGAAGAACTTTGGTAGTTAGAAATGAATAAATGCATTAATAATTAGATTAAACTTGATGATATGCGTTATCTGTGAGTACATACAAGAATGAACATTTTATAGTATACTGAAATAAAAGCTGTAAATTGATACAAATTAATAGGTGTTAGATTTTATATAAGCCTCCCCTTGGAAATGGATTTAAAAATTAGAAGAATATGGTAGAAAAAAAGGTAACACAACATACAGTAAAATACAGAACTAGAAAATTTTCTCTCAACTTGCAATTCCATGCAAGAGGAAGAAAAAAAAGGCTTCACGAATGGATTTAAAGATGATAAAGCAAAGTAACTAGTTCCATGTCAGTAATAGACCCAGTAATAGCAAAGTGAAAAAGACGAAGAATTTTCAGAAGTAAGTTTGAAAAAAAGAGGATAATAAATGAGGCAGCAAAAATATAATTTGTTTCATAGGAAGCTGAATATTCCAATTTCGTTTATTGCACTTAAATATTAGCAATCCATTGTACAGTATTTTGATGTTATAGTACACTGTTTTGTATTGTCACATCATAAAATGAATCAATCATTTTAGTACACTCTTTCTCAGGCCTTTATCTTGCTCACCGTAGTAGGAGAAAACCAGCAGGAAGGACATGATTAGAACCAAATTTCTAGGAATTCCTCCCAGTCTTATTCTGCCATATATCACCAATGCTTCCTTTTTGGGTCCTTAACTTGAATACGTACCCCATATTTGTTTATTTGTCCATTTACCAGACTTAGTCTGGGGTACAAACCCTTATATTCAAGGTTTGCCAGGTGTGTTGTATATCAAGTAAATGTAGTTGTTTCTTCCTATTTCCCAAACCTGGGCTGCCCTAAGGAAACTACATACATGCAGGCATATACGCAACACACACGTGCACACACACACACACACACACACACACACACAAGAGATCAGAGAATCAGGTCATGACCACCCTCCCTCAGCTCAGAAATCTTGAAAGGGTTCCTAACTCCCTGCATACCAGACATAAGAACTACAGATAAAGGAGGAGTTTCTGCCCCTTCTTCTTTATGGTACAGACAGCCAGTTACACAGACCATTAAAATTCAAGGAATTATAATAATATGGCAGGATATTTAAGATCAATGACATCAAACTGGGAGGTCAGAGAAGCTTTCAAGAGGTCATACTCAAGGTGAGTGTTCAATAAGAGTTAAGGCAAGAAGGAAGCTCAGCATGTTTCTAGGCAGAGGCTTCAGACTATGTGGAGATACAGAGGCATGATCCATATGATGACATATACGACATATCATGATATGTGACATGTATCATGGAACTACAAGGAATTCTGTATGACTGAATTACAGAGTGCAGGCAGGAGTGGCAGACAGGGACAATATACTATTATTTGTTGTGTTCCTATGCATTGCCCCTTTGACTCCAGGCTTTATACATAGACAAAGCATCTTACTTGTTTTTGCATAGCTCCATAGTCGCAGATAATGCCTTACAAATGGAAAGTATTGAACTGAAGATTAAAAATACACATACACACAGAATAAAAATATAGAATGAGGAAAGTACTCTGAAGCAGTGAAAGATGAGTCAGTCATACAAAAATCTAAGGTCCAAAAATGGAGAAGAATCCAGGTTAATCAAATGTAATTAGTATTCAATTTCTGAGAAATGATGCTTATTTCTCTGAACTTTGATAACTGTGGAATGTACCATCTGAAAGACTGGCTCTGGTCACAGGCTCAGGTACAGATATCTCACAATACATTCCCATTCTATGACTTCGGGGTCGCTTCACTATTTCTATTCACTACCCCCCAAATCCCTTCTTGATTCCTTAGAGACAATTCCCCATCCATTGCTTTCGTTGAAATCGTTTGCTTTCTGTTTCTCCCAAGGACTTGAACCTCGGACCTCCTTTTGCTTTCATTCCAGCCATTGCTCTAGCTTTCCCCTTGACCAGTGACCCCAGAAACCTGAGGATCCGTTTTCAAAGCCAGCCACTGAAACTTGAATCGGGCAAAGCATTGGTCCCTTTATCCCCAAGAGAAAAAAACACTGTGCAAATATACATTCAAGAAGAGCATACTATCCAAAGAATATCCACATATTCACGTAGATGGCTGTTTTACTTTCAAAACATGTTCTCATTTTACACAGTGCCTGAAACAGTGTTTGCTACTAATAAATCTACACTGAGGATTGGAGTTTCTGAGTTATGTCAGGAAAGACTAAGGCATCTCCACGTAAATAATTGTAATCATTCTAATACCTGCTCAGCTACCTCCTGGATCTGCCTAATTATGCATATTAATTGCAGACGCAAAGTGTGCCCGGATGTTCTCTCTGTCTAGTCCCATCATTCTCAACGTAAGTAGCGAATGCCCTTGATATTTCTTCTCAGTTATTTCTCTTTTGGCCAACTGTCATACTTCAGGGCTTTTTAAAAGTGGTTTTATGGCTACAGAAACCTAAAATCATATTCAAACGATTTTTTAAATTATTTAGAAGCCAAAAGAATACTAATGTTTAAGCCTGTGTCAATACATTGCAGGATTTTTTCTTATACATGAGGAGCTCATTTCAGCTAAAAAAAACAAATAACGTTATCAATGTCTGATTGTCCACACACACAGCATGAAGGCATTTCTGGCTACCCAGTTGTCTTGTGAAGTTCTTTCTGGCAAAATATCCCTTACCACTTAACGGCCTTTGGGGTAATTTTCTCCTATTAAATCCATCTAAGATTTCTCTTTCTCTGTTTTTCTCTATCTCTGTCTCTGTATCTCTGTATTTGTCTGTCTCTATATAGAGATAGATGTATGCTGGCAACACACACACACACACACACACACACACACACACACAGGCATTCCATTATTTCTCCTGGGAAACAACAGCACAGACATTGTTCCTAAAATCAAACAGCAGGCCTTCGACAAGCTAATGATCTGGCTCCACTTTCCAGTGGCGTGGACAGCCGTCAGTCAGTGCCTGCTTATGAAGTATTAGCTGTAGAAGGATGTGAAGCCTATTGTGAAGGGGTAGATACTGGGCAGCGCGCCTCTACCCAATCAATTTTGCTTGATCTAGGAAAATGAACTAATCTAGAAACCAAATAAATTTCTAATTATTGATAATAAAGAAATAAGTTATTTGAAACAATATTTAAAGAAATATACATCCTACTGTAGACACAATCAGTATTTTACAGAGCCAACTTCAAATGTATCAATTGCTGCCTGTTTTCTTATCGTAAGCATATAATGAGGTCAGAACTCTTTAAAGGGAATACACTCTTGGGTTGTATGTGTGGTTTCAGAGATTATAGTAACTATGAAACACAAACTATGTCAGGTGTTTTGTCATCTCATTTTACTGTCTCATCTTCACAACCACCCTCTAAGAGAGGTGTTATAGACAGAGTTGTGCCCTACCCCCCAAAATCCATATGTTGAAGCTGTGCAGACATGACTGTATTTTGAAGACAGGGCCTTTAGGAAGGTAATTAAGGTTAAATGAGGTCATATGGGTGGGGCCTAACACCATAGAACTGGTGTCCTTCTCAAAAGAGGAAGAGCCACCAGCGAGCTTTCTCGAAGCTTGCACAGAGGAAATGACACAGGGAGAAAGTGACCGTTGGCAAGCCGGGAAGACAGGCCTCACCAGAAACCACCCCTGATGGCACATTGATACTGGACATCTAGCCTCCAGAACGGTTAGGAAGTAAAATTCTATTGTTGAAGCCATACCCATCTGTGGTATTTTGTTTTTGCAGCCCAAGCTCACTAATAGGTATTAGCTTCCTTTGTACAAGAGGAAGCCAAAGGCAGAGAAATTGAGTTAACAGCCATGAGGTTGAAGAACTCGAATGTGGACCTTAGTCTGTCTGAAATCAAAGCCCACACTTTTCACTTCATCACACAGGCTTTCCATATAACCACTTAGCCTTGCCCCATCTCAGTGCTTACCCCAGGGAGAAACTGCGGCTTTCAGCAGCTTCTTGGTCCATGTGATTTGGGTCAGGCATCATGCAAGTCTAGATTCCCTGTGGACCGACACAGCTCCGCCATGCGTCTCTTAACTCACAGAGTTGGCACAAAAACACCTTAGGATTATCTATTTTAACTCCCTCACTCTGCAGACATGGCAGAGAAAAGTTAAAGTCACCAAATTAGATTTGTAGCTGGCCTTTTCCAACTATGATAAGACCTTGCCCTAAGTGTTTGGTACTTAATAGAGCAGAAATGCTATAATATGCATTTTTTAATAGAATGCTAAAAATTAGTTATCAAGTCTTCTGGCAGGACCACAGCCCTGCTACAGCCTGCTTTTGACATAGAATTCTGACCTAAATTGCTTTTCAAGGGCCAAATTATTTTTCTCAAAGCATAAAACACATGTAACCAGATCACAACCAGGCTTTACACATGGAAGTGTGTCTCTAACACTTGCTCAGCAGAATCCATCCTGGGGTCTGCTCCCTACTTATGGAATAGCCTATCAACAGTAAGGCCAATGTCCCAGGGAGGGGTAACGGGGAAGCATCCCAGCTCAGTAGGAGTGCAAACAGATTAGCTGCCATTTATAGCATTTCCTTCCCTTGGAATCACATATTATCAAGAGTTATATTGAAGTGCATTTTAGCTTATTTTTAACAGCCAAGCAAAGGGAGAAAAACATTGTATGAAGGAATTTAAAGAATCCTCTTGGGGATGTAACTCAAGCTACCCATTTAAAAAACTTTCTTGGGAGAAACAGTTTTTGTTTGAGGAAGAAGTAAAAATAAAACTCTACTAAAAAGCATAAACAAAAGCTGTTGCAGTTCTTTCAGCAAGAAGGAATAGATGGAAACTTCAATATTAGGAAATGGGGAAGGGGTCCGAATGTTTGGTTTGCAGGTAAGATGTGGTCTGTGAGAAAGTAATGAGGAAGAAAAGAGAAAGATATTCTACAATGGAATTAAATAGAGGTCTTAACCTCAAGGCAGATGTTCATGTACAAAATCTATCATAACCCAATTAAAAGCCTAACACACACACATACACACACACACACACACACACCCCACACACACAATAACACACAAATCCTCAGTGTTTGAAATTGAAAGGGTAAATCTTCAGAAAGCTTAAAAAAAAAAAAAAATAAGTCGGTCAGTAGGTAAGAGTTCAAGTCAGGAAAAGAAAGGTGAATGAGTTGGCTCCATTCTAATTAAAGACTTTTCAAACTTCCTGTCCAGATTATGGTATAATAGGCCACAAACACCAGCGCCCACAGGGGTTCTGTGACATGATTAAATGGTGCCTCCACTGGCCAGTGCCACACAACACAGATCAGCTGCAATCCATTGTTCCCATGCAAGAATGCAGACCCGTGTTGATACTCTGATTTTTAAGGAAATTGTAGAAATCTAGATTTTTATGGAAAATATATTTTCATAAGTGTGGATAATGTTAATTTTTTTGTGTATTCTTAAACATCACGTGGACAGAGAAAGACCTCTCTGTGAGCTAACTTTGCTCTCAGGTCTCCAATTTCTTCTATCCTCTTCAACATGCTACATCCTTGGTCTCCCAGATTCTTTCTCATTCCATGTCATTAGACTCAGACTCTAAAAATCTATTCCCTTTTTTTTCTCGTATTGCCCTGGACAGGAACCCTCAGAGTCTCCCCCTTATCTTTCTGCTGAATGTGGAATATTTCGTCCTTATACTTAAGGCTCTCTGTATACTTCCTGGTGCCTCATTCAGTGCAGCTTTCACCTGGGGTCCAACTAGAAGTTCTGTGTATCTCCTTCCAAAGAAGATGTTGGCTATTCTTGTATTTTCACCTTATTTCTTAGTGTAACCTCTTTTTCCTCCATATTTCTTTATAATCAAATCCTACCCATCATCTCATCCTTCAAGATATCACTCAAACTTCGGGACTCCCTTTCCTGACTAATTAAGCCCTTCCTATTTAACTAATCTGTGAAACTTCTGACATGTCTCTTCTCAGCCCATACCTCATACATTTTGTGGTGTTTTACGGATATCTCCCCCCACTCAACCCTGAGAGTTTAACTTAGCAGTTAGCAAACCTTTTCTGTAAAGGGCCAAATCGTAAGTATTTTCCATGTGATCTCTGTTGCAACTACGTACTCTATAACAGCTCTGCTGTTATAGTGCAAAAATAGCCACAAACAAAATGTAAATAAATAGGTATGACTACCAAAACCGGTGACCAGCTTTGGCCCAAGGGCCACAGTTGGCCAACCCCTAATCTACATGGGCAAGGGCTGTGTCTTATTCTTCTTGTTATATAATAGATACTTGATTAATGTTTGTTAGCAAGTGACTTCTTCAAAACTCAATTCAAGTTTACTTCTTCCATAACGTTTCCTTGACATTGAAGGACACAGCAGTATTTTTCACCTCTGAACCTCTACAAGTACTTGTTCTCCAGACACTTCATGCGACTGCCATGATCATGATGGGATAGTCACCTAGTGCTGCTATGACAAGTTAGGGTCAATCAATACAATTTCTAGGGTCCTTTGTTCTAAAATTCTGAGTCAATCCATCATATTGTACTGCCACTTTCTTGTGTACTTTTGTCTTTTCTCTCACTCAGCAAAATTATAAACTTCTACAGACTAAGACCATATTTAATTTTTGAAAAAATTGCTAAACTACCTACTATGATACTGTTGTCGTAATGATCATTCAACACATATTTTTAGATTAGTATGGTATATTATGCAGACAGAAAAATAAGCAGAATGGAAAGGATCCTTGCTCCCATCAAAGTCAAAGTCTAGTGAAATAATGATTATATTATCATAAACTGTGATAAACTCTCTGAAAGAAAGTACATGGTTTTATAATATTTTGTAAAGAAGTCAAACAAATTCTGGGGGAGAGGAGAGAAGGGGAGTTTTCCTTGAGGAGGTAATGCTTGAGTCAAGTTCACTTATTCAGCCAATATTTATTCAGGCCTTATTATATGTCAAGAACTATTCTAAGCACTTGGAATATGATCATGATCTAAACAGACAGAAGTTCCTCTCTCCAAAGAGCTTATTTTCTAGTGGGATCTAAAGAATGAGTAGAAGTGAGAAGGGAAAGGGGATTTGAAAAATATTCCAGAAAGAGGAAAAAGCATGAACAAAGATCCTGGTTGGAAGGAAACATGGCACATCCCAGAGCCTGAAGGGTAGTGTAGCTCTGATTCAGAAAGATCCACTGCAGAGGTAGACAGAGGCCAGTGAAGGAAGGCCTCATAGGTAATATGACCATACAGTTTATTCTCCAAAACAGAGTGCTCTGGGGAGTGAGAGAGGCATTATTAATCATATAACAGGCAATTCCAGCAAACCGGGATGTATGGATACCCTGCTCATAGGTCACATAAAGATTTTAACATGACCACATTTACATTGTTAAAAAAGATCACTCTGATTGTCGTGGATAACTGAGTTGCAGAGGGATTATATCAGTGGAGGAGAGAAGTTGCTATGCTATGACAGATATCAAAGCAATAGATGAGTGTGGCCTGAGCTGGTGGTGAGTAAGAGTAGAAATGGAGAGAGAGAAATACGTTTTGTAAGTATTTGGGAGGTACCTTTAACAAGATTTGGTTGATATTATTTGTTGTGGAAATGAATGGAAGAAAGAGTAGGCGCAGGAAGGAATGGGGAGGGTGTTGCTGGAGAGAGGCTAGAATTTAAAAAAAGAGATTCAGGTGCCAAGACCTACCATTGGCACCAGCAGCTAAATCCCCAGGGAGTATTTGGAACACTAACCTTGATGAATCTGAAGATTGCAGCGAGCACGACTGCCATTAGTGATTCTTAGTGAGAGTATAAACTGAGCCTTTGACCCTGGAAAAGACTGATAGAGCTAAGTATTCCCCCCTGGATGATGAGTACCAATTTGTGCTTTCATCAGAATCGTGCCCAGTTCAGGTACTTTGAAGAAAATAGCAGATCTTGGCAGCTTTCATGGCTCAGGACAAAGAATGAAGAGCAAGGAGGTAGAGGGTGGTTTAATACTGAAGGTTCAATATCAGGTGCTAGAATGCCAAAGTCAAGAGTAAATCGTAATAGGAAATGACAACCAGACCAGCAAATAAGAGAACAAGAGCTGTGGTTTGTGCATATTGATGTTTCAGAGACATTTCACTGAAATACTCCACAAAAGCTATATTTGGAAGCTGAATGTAATACATAATTCAAAAGCCACCTTAACTCACTGCAGTTTTAAATGAGATGTTGAAATGGTTGCCCAGTAATAGTTCAGAGTGACTCTTCATCAGTCATTTCTCTGGCTAGCGTGTGCTGCCCAGGTAGGAGAATCATGTTTAGTTCTCGGAGAGCTTTCAGTCAATCTGATTGCATTTGACCAGGGAGGCCTCGGTAAAGATGTCACTTCCACCTTTTACCCTCAGGCAGAGTCAGGGAGGAAAGCAAGAGAAACCTGAGTGACCAAGGCTCTCAACTAAAGGTCAGGAATCATTTCCCCCTCTTCCCAATACTTCACATGACTTCATTGTTAGCCAATTATTTTTCTCTTTTACCTAGGAATACTCATTTATAAAACTGTTATATATAAAATATTTGTTCATCTCTACCGTTCACAGGTATTGAAGAAGAAAAATATATACATAGCTGAATAGTGAGTCTCCATGTGTGCACACACACTGCACGTGTTCTTAACAATATCCTGACCACCTCTCACCTCTGCATAACTGCACTTAAAACTCTAGAAATAAAAATGTAGTGATAGTTCCAGCTGAGACCACACGTGAAGTTCAGGTTGAAATTTGGTGCTGTGAAATGTCACACCTTGACTTCTCTCAAAATCAAAATGTTCAAGTACACATTTTAAAAGATGTTATAGAAATATATTTTAAGACATTGGAAGATGTTTATGATAAATTATTAAATCAAATATTAGACTATAAAGAACATGCTCAGTATAATTAAATTCTTATTTTTAAAACAGGTGTAGAAAAGGACTTCAAGAATATAAAGAAAATTCCTAAAAGTAGTCATCTCTAGCTGGTTGGAAATTACTAACAATTTTTATTTTCTTCTTTTGGATTATCTACATCATCTAAATTTTTTATAATCATGTACTATTTATATTAGAAGAAAACATATATCTTAAGTTATAGCATTCAACATGCATAACTAGGAATATTCATTCAATATTCATAAATATGCATGGACCTCCCTATAATGCTATCCAGTAGGTGGTGAAACATGGGTGTAACAAGGACAGTTTAGTGTACCGGCTAAGAACATTGATTCCAAAATTGGGCTGCCTTGCTGGTCACCTTTGTTAATTTAATTAATCTTATTTTGCCTCAGGCATCCCATTTATAAAACAGGAATCCTAATAATTGCTAACTCTTGAGTCATATAAACAGATGAAAAACATGCTTATAAATTGCTTAGCATATAGTAAGAGCCCAACAAACTTTAGTTAATCTTACTATTACTTAAAGTAATATTCATTGAAAGTAATAGGTGCCAAGAAAGTTCTCCAGTGGAGTGTTACATTTTGTGGACAAAGAGTGCTTTTAAAAAGATCATAACAGGCCATCTCTAGTGAGGACTAATGTCAAACACACTGTAAAAGCAGTTGTTTATGTGAAACCATTAGCCAGAGGGACTGACATTCCTTGCCTCTTGCATGAAATTGTCTCACAGCCTCCCTGATACTTTTAAGTAGCTGCCCCAAGGACTCTTGATCCATCCAGTGCAGAAAGTCCAGCACTGAACCTGGAAAACATATCTGTTCCTACTGCAGAATTTTTTAGGTCACTCCAGATACTGAATTGAGGCCTCTATTTTTGGAATGTATAGATAACTTCAAGGACAGTATTTGGCAATAACAGAACCTTACTAATTGAGAGTTTGCAGTAAATATATAGTTGTGAGAATGTGTTTACTTTTTAAAGGCCTGTGTTCAAAATAAATATACTCATTGAAAATTTTCAGAGCACAGTTTCACAATTTGCCCCTTTAGTTATCTGAACTGAGAAAGTGTGGGAGATGTCTCTGAGCTTCGGCCATTTGGCCAATTCTTGTCTTTGACCTCAACTGAAGCAGAATGATAATAGTTAGTTTTCTGTCTTACTAACTGACTAGGGTTCCTGAATGCCAACAAACTCAACTAGGCATTGAGGGTCACCAAATACACAATTAGATGGGAACATGGTATCATGTGTGTTTTCAATACCAAGAGTACATAAGAGCCTACTTTTTCTTCAAAACAATTCTAAAGTATAAACATGTCTGTGAATACGTAGTGCTCATCCCACTTCATTTGGACTGATCTGAATGGCCTTTACTAAGGTGAATTTTATGTGACAGAGAAAAAAAAAGTTCCATTTCTTGACAACGTAATATACTAAACCAGTTCTCTTTTTTGAGATGTCAGATATCTATTATAGTGAGAACGTGACAGTCAATTTAAATCAAAATTTATGGAGAACATTAGGAGCTGGAAGGACTTTCGCTAATCACTGTAATGTCCCCAACAAATGGTAAATGAAAGCATAAGGAAATTGAGTTAACATAAGTTAAAAGTTCACATACTTATGGAATTATATTAGAAGACCTACAACTTAATTAAATTATCTGAAACTGCTCATTTAGCATCTATTGTACTGGTGAACATTTATGCAATTTTACTGTTAGATGTATATTAAATAATAGGTTTGGATTGGATCAAATTGGGAGAACCCTAATGAAGCAGAACAGGGGAATGGTTAATCCATCATGAAGCATCATTCTGAATCTTTATATTGAATATTATGGACAGAGATTTCCTTAGTTAGTTGGTTACTCTTTTATGTCTATCATTCTGGCATTTTGAATAATAGAAAAATCAAACAGGAATGTTGTATATGGAAGAAATAATCTTATGGAGAAGAAATGTGTTATTGATCACCTAACCTCTGATTATTTTTTTGAGCCTTGTATTTGTGTTATCAACTGTAGCTCAAAAAGTGGTAAATGTGTGGAATTTTAAAAATTAAAGGCATTATTAATAGATTAGACACAAAGCATAATTTTGTGAGAGGCGAAAGACAGAAATTTACATATAAAGTCATATAATTAATATTTATTTCTCTACTTTGAATTCATTTAAGTTCAGTAAATTCTTAAATCCAAGGTACTATACTATAGAATTTTTCCTTTTAAAATACCTTTAACGTGCAGTGCAGGGTATTCGATAATTGAATATACATGGCATTTCTTTCTTGTACAGCTACTAACTTAACTTTGTTGAGAAGAGAGAAGAAAATCTTCATAACTGAGATTTGCTACAGATTACATGTATATGTCTCTTTTTGGGGATACTCGCAGTAAGCCCAGAGTGGAGCTCTGCTCCCTTGTAGAGAAAGCCAAAGCAGCTGGGAAGCTTGTGTGCTTGAATTTAAAGCTTGCATTAAAGAAGTGTGACCTTTAATTCAATCCTTCATAAACAATTTAGATGTAGAACTGTAATTTTTTAAGTCATAAAGCCTTTGGGAAAATTCTGCCCCTTTTTTTCCTTTTCTGATGGAACTGTATGTAAAGAATAAATGAATTGCCATAATACTTGGTAACATACACATGGGCGCACTAAGAAATGAATAAGAAAAAATATGGCTTCCCACAGACTTGTTTCTAGCTACTTGCTGGGTAAAAAAAAAATAAGCTGCCTCCTCTCCACTGCATTTAGAGAATTAATTCTCATATGAAATGAAAGGTCCTGTCCAATCCTATTTCACGGTAGCTTTGAGTGCTTGACTGTACCAAAGCAAAGGGCATTACTTCATTGTTCACTGTTGACATCACTTTACACCAGAAGGTGGCAATTGTTTTAATAACCACACTAACAAACCTGTTTTGCCTTCAGATTAGATTTTTAGAGGTAATGTTCATTTGGTTCTTGTCAACAAGATGCCTGCCAGAATCAGTAGCATTCACTCACAAATGTATATCTCAAGACGGTTTTTCCGCTCCTATTAATGGGCTAAAATATTATATCTCTTTTAGGATAATGAAAGCTGCGAATTTTCTGCATTTCTCCTTATTGAGCCTTGTTTTTTTCACCTGAAATTCAATTAATACCATTAAGGCGACAACTCTAGGGAAGTGATATTATGATAAAGTATGAGTATATATTATCATTAATAACGTGAAGAACGTACTTAATTTCTCACTTACAAGGAAAACTGGTGAAGAATTTCTTCTCTTGACCATGGTCTCCGAAAACTGTAGTGTACTAATAAGATTTATGTCAATAACACAATGAAAAATCGTTCACATATAAATCACAAGGCATTTATGTCTAACTTACCTCGCAAGGTGGCAAAATTCCATAAATTCCTCAATTAAAAGCCTTCTTGAAGTTCAGCAGTTCACAAAAAGCCTATCAGCATCCTTAACCATATGACAAAATGCACAGAAACGTCCAAAATGCCAGTATACTGTAACTGCCTGAGGATTTATCTCCTAAGACAATTTTCCAAAATCTGTCATCTGAACAACACGGTTTGCCATCCACAAAGAGAGAGGAAGAGGAGGGGTAGAGAATAATATCGGCTCTGTGAAACCACAGCATTCTTTCCAGATGGACTTTTTTTCCACAGCTTAGATTACCTACATGACAAAAGGAGAAGAGGCCAGGGGTGAGCACTCTTTTTTTTGTAAAACTGAAAACTCCAGACATTTGTCATCCAGAAAAAATGCCTGCCTCTCAGCAGGACAGATTTTTAAAAATTTTTCTCAGTGCCTTTCTCTAATTGGGCTTCCTGGACTTTTCACACATCCTTTCCCCCCACAAGTCCACAAAAGCCAAAGTTCTCCCACACCTAGTCACCAGTGGCAGGCTCATAAATCACACAAAACTGCAAAGAATTTTTTTCACATTATGCAATTAATGCCTATAATGTGGAAAAGCATTTTATAATATATAATGTTTTAAAGCAATAGGAAATAGCATGTCAGAATTTTCATTAGTTAATTCCTATCATGGCCAACATAAAATGTAACTATTACTATTTTTCTTCAATTCACATTTAAAAGACAAATATCACAACATCTTTTAGTATCCATGTAACACTTGTGTAGGAATTTATTATACCAAAATGACCTGGCATGTCTAAACGAGCATTAGCAATCTGAGATTTTAAAGCTAGCTGAATGCCCATTCCTTCATTTTACTAAAATAATGAAAAACATATATTATTTGAGCTTACAAAGCATGTAACTACTAATTCAAATGAAGCATCTATTTTGTACATATATATTGCCTTTTCCTACTCGGTATTAAAAACCATTTTTCTTTGTATGCTTTGCTTGCTTTTATTCCCTAAAAGTAAAAAGAAACATGAATGTTGAAAATCATCCACCAACCCTTTCTAACCTCTGTCATATTTAGCAAACTTTTCTCTTTAACTCTGAGGAATTACTCTAAGTTGAAATGTGTAATCTAAATAATAGCTTGTAAATTTTAATAGCAATGATAGAACATAAGTAGTTGTTCTTCCTTTGAAGCAGGTTGGCATTAAAAGTTAGGGGATTTTGTTTATTTTTCAGGAAACATTTAGATGTAAATATTAGATTATTAAAATGGTACTTAGAGTAAGAATTGTCTTTTGCCTCCCAGCTACTGGCCTGACCCTGGCTCAGGCCTCCCGGAGAAGCCCATTCTAGAATCACATACAGACTGTGTGACAGACCCAGACAGGGCATCTCCCAGACACCCGCACAAATTAGCACACCAGCCTCACAGCCCCAGCCCTGCAGGAAGCCAGTAAAGATACCATTACCCAAGAAGTAACATTTGCACATTCTAAAAATCTCTTAATATTAAAACGAAAAGGAAAAGAGAAATTTGCTGCTTTCCATGTCTCTTCTTGACGAATATGTCTACCTGCCATCAGCACAGACCCTTTAATATTGCATGAGAAAGCGGGAAAGCACGCTATGGCTGAGGAAGAGAAGTGGAGAGAAGTCTGAAATACATTCATTAGTTTTCTTTCAAATTTATTTTATGGGCTTTTTATAGGAAGATGTTTTCTCTTAGTGTTTTGCTTTATTCTGGCATCAACCATGTTTTAGCTTGCTTTTGCATGAGTAAGATTAAAGGTAAAATGCAGCAATAAACTGCCGTAGAATTAGATTATAGTTACAAAACCCTTCTTACTTTTTTGTTTGTTTTTGGTTTGAGCACTTTAAGAGATAAAATGGGTCTCTAAATCACACCTTATGGCTCTGGGGAATTTAAAAAATGTTCTGACTATAAAGAATACTACACTGGGAGGCAGAGGTCCTGAAAGGTGCCAACTTGGCCAATTACTCACTATTTTTGAACAAGCCATATGACCTCTATGGGCCTAGATTCTTTACTTCTAAGATTATTCTAACATTGTAAGTGAATATTTTGAGTGCTACCAAAGTGTATTTGGTCCAAGGAAGAAAAATAATGCATTTTTTTCTTTAACTTGTGTTTCACAAAGAAATTCAGAACAATTGCTACTCCATCGTGTAGTTACAAACTCTCACAGCTGATCAGTGAGACACAGTCGAATTTTCCTCACATCCATGGGCTATCCAGTGCACATGGGCTCTAGGATTATGGCTCCCATGATGGAATTCAACAAGTCCAAATGAAAATGTACTAATTAAAAGAAATGTGTATTTAGCCTTCTTTACAAAATAAGTTTATTCCTACAAATTAAGTCTGTTTTCCCTCAGGATTATTTTGGGTCAATAAATGATGAAATTGTTTAAAAATTAAAATAACACATTTTGGGGGGAACACAAAACTCATGACTGTGAGCAACTCGTTCTGAAGGGAAATTCCTCTTTATTGGATAAAAATGAAGGCACATGATGTAATGAGGCCATTTAATGCTTGACGTCAGGGAATATGTGATAAAGAAGCATCAGAATTTCTTTTCTTTTTTGTATTAAGCTTTTAGGCTGTGTTGTGCCAACATGCACTGGTTGAAGACAGCATTAATATTAATGAAGGATGAAAGTCTGAGATTTAGTGACTCTCATTTCCCGACCCCCACCTTACTTCCTTTCATGCTAAATCCATTAGTTTAGATGGATTGACATTAATAAACAAGAAAGAAAAATAGCTCTCCATTCAGGGACAGTTTTATTTGACCATTGGCACACATTGCCCATACATGGCCAAAAGATGTTTGACCTATTCGACGACATTTATTTTTTTGATTTATTTAGTCTGTGTGCTTCAAGCCAGTTTTTCCCTAGGTATGTTACACTTTTTATACTCAAAATATATTAAAAAGTTAAAATTTCTGACAAGGAATGCTTCAAAAATAAATTGGGAAGAGAATCCATCATTCATCTTTGTAACTCTTGAGAGCCTTCTAAGTTTTGCACAGTGGCTTCTGCACAGTAGGTGCTCCATAAATGCTCATTGAATGGAACTGAAGTGAATAGCATTGTCAGACTCTGAACTGTTTTATATGATCTTATTATCACCTTCCTATCCCCCTATAGTTAAAGATACATACCTGTAGATATATGTGTATATATACATTGCTAAAAATAACCGTACTCCAGGTAATCCAGACATACATATAGTGACTTTTTCTTTTTCTTTTTTTTTTCTTTTTTCTTATTTATTGGGGTGACAATTATTAGTAAAATTACACAGATTTCATGTGTACAATTCTGTATTACATCATCTATAAATCCCATTGTGTGTTCACCACCCAGAGTCAGTTCTCCTTCCATCACCATATATTTGATCCCCTTTACCCTCATCTCCCACCCCCCACCCCCCTTACTCTCTGGTAACCACTAAACTATTGTCTGTGTCTACAAGTTTTTGTTTCTCATTTGTTTGTCTTGTTCTTTTGTTGTTTTTGGTTCATATACCACATATCAGTGAAATCATATGGTTCTCTGCTTTTTCTTTTTTTTTTTTTTAATTAAATTTATTGAGGTGACAATTGTTAGTAAAATTACATAGATTTCAGGTGTACAATTCTGTATTACATCATCTATAAATCCCATTGTGTGTACTTTTTCTACAATGGGGTGATACTGAATACTTTAAACCTTGTATTTACAGATGGCTTTTGTTATGTGTATGAAAATAACCATAGGGTTTTCTGGATCATAAAAAT
This sequence comes from Rhinolophus sinicus, assembly GCF_036562045.2. Taxonomy (NCBI): domain Eukaryota; kingdom Metazoa; phylum Chordata; class Mammalia; order Chiroptera; family Rhinolophidae; genus Rhinolophus; species Rhinolophus sinicus. The sequence continues at coordinate 78,533,294 of NC_133754.1, read as the reverse complement.
TGAGGTTAAAATAGTGTCTTATAGTTTCAAGGGAGTATGTAGATCATTTGATCTTATGGCCTTCAAAAGGGTTTATTCAAGTACCCGAAGGGCTACCAAGGGCAGGAAGGCAGTAAAGGGATACGGGAAGTGTTTAGGGCACTCACGTACCTCCACCCCTTCCACAAAGAAAGTCCATTTCAATGTGTTTGATATAGTTATACATTGGGTTTCTCTGTAAGAATACATTTTAATACCAGTATTGAAAAATAATTAAAGCCACCAATTTTATATTTACATTATTTGTATTTATGTATGCATGTATGTATGTATGTATATATATATATACATACATATCTATCTCTCTCTCTCTCTCTCTCTCTCTCTCTATATATATATATATATAGAGAGAGAGAGAGAGAGAGAGAGAGAGGAACATTTTTGCAAACAGATAAGCTTAGGCTCAGAGATATTAGATAACTTTTTTAAGTTTATATCACATAGCTATACAGTACATGAGTCACAACCAGACATCGTGTCTCCTGACTCCCAGTCTGGTCATAGCTTACCAAGGTCGCAGAAAAAAGGTAAGAGACTAGACCTTCGTAGATTACTCTGGGTTACCCCAGCATGAATCTCTACAGCTACAACCACAGGAACTCAAAAGATACTGAAAATCAACTAACAATCAGCTAAGACACTAACATAGACCTATGCTCCCTGCTAATCACAATAAATTGCAAGAGGCTAATGCAATTAAGGCTTTATTGACCTCTTAAAAACGATCAGACTCTCTCTCATACTACAGAAGACAAAATTTTTCTGCTCCTTACCCCTAGGGCTACTGAAAAAATATACTTAATCATCCTGGCTTTAGTTCATTCCATGATGTCCAAAATACAAATAATGTTTGATTAATTTATAATTGTACCCTTCAATTTGATATTACTCTACATGAGGTTTTATTGTCATAAATTAGTATTGTGTTTATTCATCTAGTGTCACATTAATTATTAAGAGCTTTTTGCCAATGCTACCAAATATAAATCAATACTATATAGTATTAGCTATAAGTATTTTGAGGAAAAGAAAACGTATTACTTCTAATAATCTAATACTTTTAATATGCTATCATATTTGTAAAGGTAATATTGACTCAGTCCATTTGATTTTGTGCTAAAACAAAAAAATCATTTTTATTATTAACCAACTGAAATCTCATTTGACTAAGATTTTCAGTCTTTGAAAAATTATTTACTTGATGACCAGGCTCAAGTTTTTAAACTCTTGGATCTGTTCAATTATAACAAACTTTAAATTCTTTAGTGGTATCTAAGGTGAATAATATGCCTTTACCTAATGAATACCTTTACCTAGTGTCAAGGTGACATTATTTTAAAGACAATGAAGAAGTACTTTTAAATAACACGCTACCCCATTCTCTGGGAATATGTAAGAGTGTGCTTTTGTGATGGACAGCAGAAGAAATCATGTTTAGCAACAGACCACCCCATAGTGGGAACTGCTTTTCAGCCTGGTTTTTGTCAGACCAACAGCTGTTCCATCAGTCAATTAGTGACCAGGGACAAAATGTATTTTTTTTAAATCAATTAGCAGCCTCTCCAACTGAATAAAGATCCCTGGGTATGCTTTTCACCAACAAAACAAGAGCTAGTAGTGAACAAAGCTAAAGAGATCATAAATTTTTGGAAGTACAGTCCTAAAACCTGAGAAAGCCTATAGAGGTTAACAGGTGATGCCGTGCCCTTGGCAGGATTCCAGTAACTCACCCCAGGCAAAGAAGATATATATGTATGTATATATATATATATATATATATATACACACACACACACACATATACACACACATATATATATATATATAAAATTTGGTATATATAATATATATAATATATAATAGATGTATGATATATATAAATTTGGTATCTATATATATATAACATATATATACATATATTTAGTGTGTATGTATGTATTCAGAGAATGAGATTCCCCATTGTTTCTTATTAGCTGGTTTTACTAACAACCTTCACTACAAGGAATCCATTGTTATTCAGCCTCTATTCCATATTCAGTGATAGAAGTGGAGTCACGTGCCATTCCAAGATTGATATATAGCACGCCTATTTATGATCTTCCATAAAACCATTCATAATTTTAGTATTCAACTTCCTTTCTGTAGGGAAATAATAACAGTTTATTTAATCTTTTTTCTTAGGTTTTTATCTTCTAATTCCTTTGTCCTACTTCTAAAATAATATTTTATCCTAAATCTAATTTGCTTGGCATAATGGTTTGAGTATATTAGATGTTTTACCAATATTGAGTTATAAAATTGTAATTTCCTCTTGTAATAATAAATTTAGTATTCACATATATGTATTCAAAGATCTCATTAAACATACATCAGTTTACAAAATTTCTGAAAAATATAATTCCCACTCAATAAAAAGAAAGGCATGAGCCTCCCTTTGCAGCCAACATCCCAGCATGTGTTCACTGGAAAGTGTGGCTAACCAATTTGAGAAAAGCAGTTGTAAAACCAGTAGATCTTGCAAAACAAGTTCAAATAACCAATAAGGAAAACAGAAACTATAGTACCGTGTTTCCCCAAAAATAAGACCTACCCGGACAATCAGCTCTAATGTATCTTTTGGAGCAAAAATTAACATAAGACCCAGTCTTATTTTACTATAATATAAGACTGGCTATAATACAATGTAATGTAATATAATATAATATGATATAATACCAGGTATAATATAATATAACATAATATAACACTGGGACTTACATTAATTTTTGCTCCAAACGACGCATTCGAGCTGATTGTCCGGCTAGGACTTATTTTCGGGGAAACACGTAGGTACAGGCATACCTCAGAGATATTGCAGGTTTGGTTCCAGGCCACCTCAATAAAGCAAGTATCAAATAAAGTGAGTCTTAATCTTTTAGGTGGTGGAGGGTCTTGCCTTCGATTTATAAAAAACACAACATCTGTGAAGCACAATAAAGCAAAGCACAATAAATGTGGTCAGCCTGCATTTAGAACTGAAGAAATTTTGGAGTAGGGGTTAGTTGGAAGGGTGAAAGAGCAAAGAAGAGAATGCTGAGGTAACCTGCATGTCAGTCATCACTAGAAAGAACTGCAGTTCCTAGGCCTAAGGGCACCCAGGTTACAGAAACTTGAAGTAAGTAGCTTACAATCCTAGACCCACAGTCCTAAAATAAGGAGCGGACATTTCTACATTCTAGGATCTGAAAGGAGGGCCCCTGCATACCTGATACTCAAACCTCTGAGGTAAACTAGTGCAGTGGTGGTTTGACCAGCAAAGAGCAGGATGGATGATAATGGTACCTCTGAGGGGCAAGGCATAGGTGGTGCTGCTGGTGCCAAAGGCAGCTGGAGTCTGTTGCCCTGGCTTTCTTCTTTTACTGGGGTGGTACTAATAGGAACTGAAAACAGAAATGTTTTTTTTGTTTTTGTTTTTTCCCTTCTTCCTTCCTGCCAGTGGTCTACTATTTGCAGACCTTTACAGCAAGCCAAGTGCATGGGAGTGTGGGAAATGCAGTTTGCAGACTCCCAGAAGCAGCATCGCAAAGCAGAGCCTAGAAGGATGGCTGATGATAGACAAAATTCAAAGTATATTAAGTGTATCTGGTTCCTCCATGCCGAAGCATCCCCACCCCGTGTCCACCGTGTATCCAGAAGCTGGATCTTTGCCAACATATCCCAATTTCAAAATTATCTCTCATCTCCATCTCACCTTCATCTCTTAATGCTACTGTATGGATTAGGAAAGTCAAGTTCTCAGAAACAATTCACTCCAATGTACGATTTACTGCTTACTCTTCCATAATCCTTTCAAAGGTACTTGGATCTTAAAGTATGCTAGTTACCACCAAATCAGTCCTTTATTGTTAGAATTTTAGAAAGGAGAATATATTTGGGAGCGATAGGATCTTACTTTGGATTTATTGGGCAAGTGGGAGGAGGTTGTTCTGAATTCCTGAAATTAGAAGTTTATTAAAATCTCTAAGAAAGGAAAGGGGCATCAGCAGCAGTGCAAGTTTCAGTCTCTCTAAATGCATACACAAAAACAGAAACAACTAGCTAGCAAAACCAAACACCCCCGGACAACATGTACGACAAAGCTGGATGATAAGTTTCTCCACACACACCGAACACAAGCAGGTGCGTGGTAGCCACGTCTGTATAGGAGGATGCAGAGTAAAGTATTGGGGTGGCATCCGAGGAACCTGAGAACGTGAGCCAGCTTGTATTCACTAGAAAGCATGATGGACCAACTTAAGAGTAGCTGAAACTGGGAGAGTTTTGCACAATCCAGCACCAACTGAGTGCAAGGGACTCACAAAGGCAGGACGGGATTGGGTGTCTAGCCAGTAACAATCATGAAAAATGACCCACTAAGTACTCTTCCAGGACAGGGGGCCCCAGGGTCAACTTACCCATCAGTCACAGTTTCCATAGTGCCTGGGGCCCACTGTCATTTTAGACCCATGACATATTTAAATTTATTTTAAAATCAGAAGAAAAAGTAAACGTTTAGTTCAAAGACAATGTTTTAATATATTCATCTTATGATCAACACAGTCATAAAATATAATTTTGTTTACATTTTTAATGGAGAATATGACACCCAAAACCCTAGAGCCCACAGAAGTCATAATATAGCCCTAGGGCCCCTACAGAGTAGAAAGAGCTGGGAGCAAAATCAACAGTGAGCAGGATACAGGCAACAGAGATGAAGAAAAGGAAAACTCCAGACCAAAGATAAAAGGGGAAGAAAGCCAGGAAATCTCAGAAAGCAAGTCACCATACTTTTGAACACTACAGAAAACCAACAGACGAGGGAGCTCTGGGAAATTAGAAAAGCTACCCTGAATCCAGCCTCATCCTTAAAGTTCAAGAAAACTCATTTCATATAGAAATGAACAACAAAAAGTATTGAGGTCCAATCCCATACAATATCATGATGAGAAAAAGAACAGAACGAGTAGTAGTATAACATCCCCGTAGACGATGAAAGCACACTAGAAAGATGTGTCCTCAAAAAAGATCAAAATAGCAACCTGCTACTTCAAAACAAGCTAAAAGACATTAAGAAAATGATGCAATACATGGAAGTAAGTGCAGGAAGAATCAGAATTAGGAAATCTCATAAATGAAGTGACAGACTTCAGGAAAGAATTATAAATTAAGATAAATGTCATTTTATAAATGAAGACTAAACCAGAAGGAACACCAGAGCTTACAAACACAATGGATAATGTCTCATGAGAAAGAGAAAGTGAAAAAGAAGAATTTTTAATCAAAAATAAACAAAGAAATAGACAAAAGGGATTCAAGAGAAAATAATCAATATAGAAGGAAAGAAAAGAAAATCAAATGAATGTTTAATAGGAGTTTCTCAAGAAAAAAAATCCAAACAAAAAAACAAAATAAATACTAAAAGTGGAAACTCAAGAAAACGTCCCTGAAATAGTGACTTAAAACCACATATTGAAGTGCACACTGTATTCCTGAGGATCCAGAATAACCAACATCAAGACATAGTTCAGTAAAATAACTGGACTGTAAGTATAAAATTCTTTCAGCATCTTAGAAAAACAACAAACAAAAAACTGATGGCTTATAAGGAAAAAAATAGATTGTCATCAGACATTTCAATAGCAATGATTTATGCCCGAAGAAAATAGAATAACATATTTAAAATAGTCAAGGAAAGAAAGTGTGAGCCAAGGATTTGATATCTAGCAAAACTGACTTTCAAGTATAAAGGGCACAGTTAAACTGTTATCAACATGCAAGAACTCAAGGAACATTGTTCCCATGAGCCCTTGTTGAAGAATCTAGTGGAGTGAGTTTATGCCTTGAGAGATATTAACTTAAGGGCTGGTGGTTAGCATTAAATATATATTTACCTGTAAAAGAGGAAATGAGGGTTAAAAGGCAGACAGTATACTATGTAATGTTATATGCTATGACGTCAATATAATATGGCTATTAAGAAATGGGGAGCAGATGGGAAGAACATATCAAAAACCTTAATTTTTCAGTAATTGTACTGGTGGTCATATTTGTATTGCTATTTTGAGACTTTTGTGTCTGTGATATGAGATAAAAACAGATGCATAATAATGGGATTTTCTAATTTCATTATTGCCTATGTCCTTAAGAATTAAAGCTAAAAGCTATTAGAAAAGAGGAATATAGTATAATAGAAAGGCAGCTATGAAAGAAACGAAGAGATATTGAGGTAATAGAGCAGTACAAGTTTGAAGTTTGAATTAAAATATAAACTTTGAATTAATTTTGAATTAAAACATAAACATTAAATGTATTTACGTGTGTATATATATACACATATATATGTATACATTTTCTAGCTCTGTGCATTTAAAAGGACAATAATCAATCTAGTAGCAATGAGCGTCTCTTAGCAGTTTGTGGCCTTGAATATCGTTTCTCACTAAAAGAAACTAGGATTTGGGGGGGAAATGACTAATTTCAAGTTGGACCAAGAAATATACAAGATGAAGCTGGAATATCTTGTAATAGGAGATAGCAAAGAAGCTATCAAAGACGACTAAGGTCATGTCAGAAGGATTCCCAGGCCAGCAAAAAGACCTGCCAAAGTCTAGACAAACTTCAATAATGACATCATTATCATAGATTTAAGCCCATACAATTTGTTTAAACTCATGAATTCCTTTAAATAGCATAAGGTTGTGTTTTGTTTTGTTTTGTTTTTAACTAAGTATTGATTATATTCAGAAGATAAGAAATCAGTTCATTAACTTGAAAAACAGTAAAGGGAAAGAATCTGAGAAGCCAAGTAGGAGATGAAGGGAAGTGCCTATTTATATAACTGTTTCAACTAATAAGTGAAAAGGAGATGACAGAATTAGAATACCACTATTTTTGCAGCCTTCGTGAATGAGTATATATGGACATTTAGTATCAATGGCTACTAAGATCACAAAAAATGAGAGAACCAGGCATTGTGTGCCTCGTAGGCTTGCCAAAAACCATTATGGAAATGATGACTAAACTAGAAGGAACATTTAAGCATATAAAGACACCTTTAGTCTTGCCAAAGGGATCGAACCTGGGTCTGATCCAGTCTCTGGATTCAGCTGCCAATTTGCAGGAAATTAAAAAAAAAAAAAAAAAGAACAGAGGAATATGTTGAACTGCAACAAGACTATCAAATCAGCAAAATGCAGACTATGGGAAAGTCTACAGGTTAAACAGTCCCAATTCTTTAATAAAATGTAAGAAAAAGAAAAGAAAATAGGAGAAACTTATAGATTAAAAGAGACTTAAAAGACATACCAAAATTTTTTGATGGGGAAGACTAATGTCTAGGAATGCATGTTAGGATAATAAAACTATGAAAAGTGAAAATCAAGGAAGAGATTACTATAAAAATTACTTATGGCAGGAGGCAGGGGGTTATGACTGGCACAGGTCAATGGAAGCGGCTTCTAGGTGCCTGACCGTGTTCGGTTTGTTTTTACCTGGGTGGTGTTCACCTTATACAAATTTATGGAGCCATGCATTGGATCTGTGTCTTTTCTGTGTCTCTGTTTTACTTTCCAATGAAAAGGTTTTAGAACTGCAAAGCCCTTAGAGCAGCTTTCTGTTTTCCTGTTAATTTTCCTCTTCCTAAAACAACTTCTCATCTCATGGCCAACAATTCTACCTCTTCTGTACCACTCTAGGCTCCATCCTCTGAAGGGCTTCTTCTTTGTTCTTCATTATATTAAATGATGAATGAATATTAGTCATGATTGTCCGCCCAAATATGGTGGCTTGAGTACTTGCCCTGCCCACAGACCCCTGCTGAGAGAGCAATAAGGAAGCCAGAATTCCTTATATCTAAATCATTATGGTTTGTTGCATGGGTCTCTATCTTACCCTAACCACTAAGCATCTGTAGATTCATTCAACATATACTGATAAGTTCCTAAGACCACATATTGTAGCGATGGACAAAACAGCCCAAGGCCCTTCAGTGTTGGGCCTGCTATACACAGCTTGGCCCTGTTTGAGAGCTCTGAGTTTCATCATCTCTGTCACAGCTCACACTACGCAGTGCTTACCATGTTCCAAGTACTGAGCCAGGCACTTTCACACTACTGTGTCTTGTTTCATTCTGGCACCAACCCACAAAGTTAGGTATTAACACTATCCTCATTTTACATAAGAAAAAAGTGTAAATAACTTATTTTAGTTTACACAGCCAATAAATGCTAGAATGCGGATTCCAAATTCAAGCAATTCAACTTCCAAGCTCAAGACCTTAAACATACTCACTGGTTAAACCAATAAATATCTTCTCTGTTGGAAACTCTGAATGTGAATTAGAGAAGGTTGTAGACCAAGGATAGAAAAACTACAGCCCTACAGACAAACTCTAGCCACACCATCTATTTTTATATGGCCCCTGAGCTAAGAGGTTTTTTTACATTTTTAAATAATTTTTAAAAATCTAAAAAGTGTAATATTGTGTGATATGGTAAACTTACATGAAATTCATATTTCAATATTCATAAATAAAGTTTTATTGGAACACGGCTATACCCATTTGTTTACGTGTTGTCTATGGCTGTTTTTGTGCTACAAACGGCAGAGTTCAGTAGTTGCAACAGAGACCTTACGACCTGAAAATCTTAAAGTAAATACTATCTGTCCTTTAAGAGAAGAAGTTTAGTGACTGCTGGGCTAGAGAGTAGATGGGGAGTTTAAAGAGAGAAGGAAGGAAAAGGCAGTAATCAGAAGCCCTAAGGCAGTGGAATCCTTGAGCAAACAGAAGCTTTGAGTTAAGGAGAACAGAGGCAGGGTTGCCTGGGAGCTGTATAGAGAGCAGAAGAGACAGCAAGAGTAGCTGAGGGACCAGAATTTTAGAGGCGCACACAACACTTCTAATACTTGTCCCATGAGACTTGTTCTACAGTGGTTAACGGTGGCAGACTGTTACTGCTCTGCCTTATTTCTTTATGTTTCCATGTAATAAACTTAAAGTCAAAGGGAGATGAGTTAAACACAGCTCTGTTTCCAGTAACCTGAAAAACTCTAACACACAGTTTGGCTTTAATCCCCTTTTAGGACCCTGATTTGCCTGAATCTGCTATGAGCACTAGCAATGACATCTGATGTGAGTTCATGATTGCAGAGCTTAGTGAAAAGCATACACATTCTCTGAATTGTAAGGATCATAAGCCATCTCTTTCTTTCCATTTCAGTGCTCCCACCTGAGATGCAATCTTTTCATTTTGACTTAAATTATCAAAACATTGATTTCTTCACGTATCTCCAAATCTTCACTGGCCACACCCACTGCTTATAGAATGAAGCCCAAACTCCAAGCTCTTTCCATAGCATCTCACCCTCCCACTATCTGCCATGAGTCCGGCCTTCCAGACTTTTCTTCTGGGAACCAGACATCAAAATAGTTAAGACTGTCAAGGTTGGAGTCTGGCAGTTGGGGTTCAGTTCACAGATCTACCGCAGTTTTATAAACTTCAGCCAAAAGGGAAACCCAAAAGTAGAAACATCTTGGCAGGTATTCAGAGCTCAACTCTGGGGCCTCAGCATTCCTAGGAGAGAGCTAGCTGTCACAGAGCCTGGGGCTGAGGCTAAAAGTCTCTTGGGGTCCAGCCGTCCTGGTACCGTGCCATACAGTCAGGAACAGGGGAATATGACTGCAGCTCAGTGGGAGATAACTGAGGCCTATGCAAGTGCCCAGACCTTTTTTTTTTTTTTTTTTTTTAAGATTTTATTGGGGAAGGGGAACAGGACTTTATTGGGGAACAATGTGTACTTCTAGGACTTTTTTCCAAGTCAAGTTGTCCTTTCAATCTTAGTTGTGGAGGGTGCCGTTCAGCTTCAAGTTGTTGTCCTTTCAGTTGAGTTGTGGAGGGCACAGCTCAGCTCCAGGTCCAGTTGCCATTGCTAGTTGTAGGGGGCACAACCCACCATCCCTTGTGGGAGTCGAGGGGTTGAACAGGCAACCCTGTAGTTGAGAGCCCATTGGCCTATGTGGGAATCGAACCAGCAGCCATCAGAGATAGGAGCACGGAGCTCCAACCGCCTGAGCCACTGGGCTGGCCCAAGTGCCCAGACCTTTAAGAGAACACTAGAGAGTGGGCTGCAGAAGAAGACTTTGAACCTCCAGGTAGTAAAAGCATGGGAGGCTTCAGCAGTTTATTTCAAAAGTGAAAGAGACGTGGTCCACGGTGCCCTGAAGAGGTGAAACTAGCCATGATCCTGGCAATCAGACTATCCTGTCTTGGAAGTTTTCCTTCCATGTGTCCTCACAAGATTGGAAACTCTGTGAGAATGATGCAGTTGATCTGTTAGACTAGTTCAATTGATTCATCATTCAATCAATTACTAGCAATGATTCAGAGACAAAGCTTGATATTTGAGGATTTCCTATGTCCTGTCAAGGCTCAAAATGCTCTTTTTAGTTATTTAATCGCATGTTATAAAATGATACAGAAGAACTCTTTCCTATGAACTCCTCACATTGTGCTAAAATTGTTTCAGAATCACATACATGTGAATAAATTCTGGGATCTTTCCTCCCTCCCTCACTGTGCACTGTGTGGAATCTAAGACCTAAAAGGAAGAGAGTTAGGAGCACAGCCTTGGATGTCAGACTATCAAGGCTGGCCCTGCCTCTGCTTCTCAGAATCTGTTTGACCTTGGCCAGTTTCTTAGCCTCTTTAAGCTGCAGTCTCCTTATCTGTAAACAGGGATCAGGATTGTGCTTATCTCCTAAACTTAGTGGGAGGATTAAATGAGATAAAATACATCAAGTACTTAGGAAAGCATCTGGCACTCAGTAAATGCTCAATAAATGTTCCCTATCCTCTCAGTTGTGTTATCTTTTACACAGAAAACCCTGTTAGGAGTGGCAAGTTAAGGAGACAGTATTAAGGCGAATTAGCTTTATGAGATATCTTGACCATTTTTGTTCTTTCAGTTAAAAAATAAAGAATTTCTAAAATTAATCTCCTTTTTATAGGTATAAAAGTTGACCCTTTTCAAAATAAAGTGTTTCATGAGCGACGAGGCTAATATATAATTATGCTCAATTGATATGATATATACATGTCCATAAAAATATATATTAATCTATACAGTTTTTAAGAAGTAGGCTCACCATCTAAGAAGCCCCTGGACATATAAATATGCCTAGTGAGTTCATTCTAGAGAAGTAAAATGTAAACACAACTACCGTGTTTCCCCAAAAATAAGACCTTACCGGAAATAAGCCCTACCATGATTTTTCAGGATGACATCCCCTGAACATAAGCCCTAATGCGTCTTTTGGAGCAAAAATTAATATAAGACCCAGTCTTATTTTGGGGGAAACACGGTAAGATACACTTTTAACATTGCACAAGGCATTGGATAAATATTTTAAAATCTGGTAAAAATAAAGGCAGAAATCAATTTTTCTTTTATTTCACCTAAAAGATCTTAAGTGCAAAAAAGGAAAGAAAAACATTTAAGCTTTGAATTCAATCAATTGCCCCAATAATGAAATTTCCTAACTCAATTTTTTTTTTTAATTCCAATGAAAGAGAAAGTAGAATGGAATACCTGTGAACATACAACTCATGGTTCATTTACGTGTTAACTGGTAGACAAAGCCCAGCTCTCACAAACCTGCCATCCAAAGCTCCCCATCACATTCTTACAGTGGTCCCTTTTTTCTGCTGACAGCAAAGCCAAAGGAAAGGAATCTCCTTCAATCAACTTTAGAAAAATTCCTCCTTTGAAATCAAAGCCTGACTCTTAAGGCTCTTTTTAAACCATTATGGCTATCCCTTTAAACAATGGTTATAACAATACTGAGTGACAAATAATACTTGATATCCAAATGTCCCTTTTTGAGTTTTCTGTAGTCACTCATAAAATTAAGATGAATCCTATATTTCACAGATTGCCATAGATACGCAAATGACCTTTATTGTATCAGTTGTCCTTTTTGTTTGCAGATACTGTACTCTGCATTCTTCCAATGACAGATCCAGGTGTTTGAATGTAAATCACAGCTCTCTTATGTAATGCAGGTAAAAGGATGAGAAAATGTCAATGCTTTTCTTTGGCGCCAGTCTGGGCTTGCACCAGTGAAGTGCTGGTAAATATTTAACAGCCAGTGGGATTGGGAACTGATTTGTACCGTTTGCCCATTTCTGTGGTATAAATACACCATGATCAATGTCACCCTGTCATGTGATGTAGCTGAACATGAGATTGGGAGAAGATACACACAATCAGCTCCCAAGCACGTTGGGACCCAGCACAAGCACAGCACTGGCTTGAACCCAAATTATTTCCTGAACCCATGTTCCAATGCGAACGTGAATTCAGGATGGACAACCGGAAAGGCAAGTCAGACCAGGTTCTAACTATTCAACACGACCCCTTTAAAGAGGGTCCAGCTGCTTCTGCTTTACTTCACTGAATTCCACCACCACACCTTGTAAGTCAGCACTTTCCTGGCACCTGGAAAGTGACTGTCACCCTTTTCTGTGAAAAGCCAGAGAACCGAGAAAGGAAAACCTTCACTGGGGCCTTCCTAACAGATCATCTGGGAGCCTCACTTTTGGCTCTTTTTTTTACACTTTGGATTATTTTTCAAGCACTTAACATAATCCGGAAAACTGAACAGGTAAAGATACAGAGATTATTTGTTCTGAGGATCCTCTGCCATATTTTTTGTATAGCTCATGTCGTGCAGGGTGCCAGGCGGGGTCTCAGCTCCCGCTCCCCACATAAGAACGCAGGATATGGCCAGGCCCAAAAGAAACACCCACGGAGCCATAAGTAGGGGAGTCATACCACTATATTCTCGCTGGCGGCATCCACCTCTCTGCAATCCGCTCTTGCTAGCTCAGCCACGATCTTCTTGCTAGCCCCCCATTTTTTTGCTAGCGTAGCCACAGCAGTTATATTAGTGGCCAATGGCTCACTGGTTACAGCTAATGGCCAACTAGCCACAGCTGATGGCCATCCCATCACAGTTGATGGTCATTTACTACCTGAGCCAGCACCTTTCTATGTGAGGCCGAGAGCCTGGAAACTGCTTTCTGGGGCTCTGTCCCCACAGCTCACGTTCATTTCTGCTAAGATTGGATCCTCACTCTCTAAGACACTGGTAATTACCTTCAGAAAGCATAAGAGTCACCTGGGGAATTTGTCAATAACACAGCTTCCCAAACACCCCCCCACACACACACCTCTTGAGTCAGTAGATTTGAGTGGCACTGGGAAGCTACATTTTAAATAAATCACTCAGGGAGTTCCAATACTGGAGATTGAATCTGGGCACATTGCAAAGAGTTTTGGCCAATTACAAAGTTGAGAGGAAACAATCCATCCACACAAGAACACCCTTACTTCTGACACCAATTGCCCATTCAGTGGGTGTCGTGCAGGGTGTCATGCGGGGTCTCTGCTCCCGCTCCCTGCACAAGAACACAGGTGTGCGGGGCAGCCTGCGGGGTCTCTGGTCCCACTCCCCACATAAGAACGCAGGATGTGGCTAGGCTCACAAGGAACACCCATGGAGCCATAGGTGGGGAAGTCATACCACTATAGTCTCGCTGGCGGCTGGGTTGGAGACACAGGAAGCAGGAGCCACACAATCCGCAACCCACCATCCACTTCTCTGCAATCCGCAACCCACACTCCGCCGTGCTAACTGCAATCTGTGCTTGCCAGCCACCATCTTCTTGCTAGCCCCCGTTTTTCTGCTAGCACAGCCACAGCAGTTATATTAGTGGCCAGTGGCTCACTGGTTACAGCTGACAGCCAACTAGCCACAGCTGATGGCCATCCAATCACAGTTGATGGCCATTTACTACCTGAGCCAGCACCTTTCCACGTGAGGCCGAGAACCTGGAAACTGCTCTTTGGGGCTCTGTCCCCACAGTGGGGTTCCCAAAACCATTAGTTTTGATCATTCAATAGAAGGACTCAGAGAAAACTGTTATACTCACAGAGGCTGGGGAAGAACCATGCACAGAGCTCTGGCGGTCCCCTTCCTGTGGAGTCAGGATGCATTACTTTCCCAGTATTGAAGTGGGACAGTACACATGGGGTATTGCCAAACAGGGAGGTCACCCTGGCCTCAGTATTCAAAGTTTCCATTGTGTAGGTATGATTGATTGATTGCCCACATGGTTGGTCTCAATGTATAGGTCTCTAGATCCAAAGCTCTCAACCTAAATCACATTGTCACTACCTGGCTAGACTAAAGCCCTAGGCAAACAAAGATTACTTCCCAGGCAAAGTCCAAACCTTTTCTAGAGCAAGGTTTCACTCTTTACTGCCTACCCACCATTTGCAAAACACTCCCAAAAGATAATTTCCTCCTTCCCTGTAGCTGACATTACAGGAGTCAGATTTTTGCCTTTGGAAGAGCTACCTTGGCCATCTACAACAAATTTCCTGTAGCCGAGTCTTTTGATTGAGGTGAGTGAGAGGTTTGCTCAGATTTTGTTTCTTCAGTATGGTGCCAATCCATGAGCAAAGCCCTAAAATAGGTCTTTGAGAGTTTCCAGGATTCTTTAGTAAAAATATCAAATTATAGATCCAAATTTGAGCATCCTTGAAGATAGACACATAATAAGTGCTATGTAAAAGTTCACTAGTATTAGTACAAGCTGTGGAAAACTGCCAGAGTTGGCCTACTATGTGCAGAAAGAAACCAGAACCTAATCCAGCTCATGGGACACCAAGGGGGAAAAGATGGGAGCAGGGAAGTAGGGATACAAGAGACCCTCCAACAATAGAAGGGCAAGGATTAAGCCGAGATTTGCCCACTTAGAGCAGGAATTGGGACTGCCCATCTTAGCTCACCTCAAACTCTCTCTCACCTCATTTCAGTTAGTTTGTTGTTGTCTGAAACATATTCTACTATATGGACCTTTCCTTATTTTACTGAAAATAGTGGCATTGCCCCTTTGGAGTAACACAGCTTGTTGTTCCGATGAAGGATAAAATCCGGCCATGAAGTCAGCAAATTCACAGCCTTTTAAAGAAGGGCAGGCACTTCAAAAGATTTTCTTTTCTTTTTTTTTTTTCTGTTAATGACATTTTCTGAGTGAGTTGAAGTAAATCTGATAGGAAGTTTCTTGATTTACTGAGTAGGCTTAGAGACTTTCCTTATGATGCTTAACTTCAAGAGACAGGTTCAGTCAAAGCCACTATATAACTAAAGGACTTATTTCCAAATAGTTTCACAGCCCTTAGAATATTGAAATTGTTACTTTACCCATTTTTTTGATAGGTAAGTGCAATGCAATAAAATGCTTAGTGTTTTCAAGGAGCATAAATCAAGGTTCTTAAAGTCACTTTAAATTTATTTTGACATTTTCTGTACTTTGTCACAATCAGAGAAGCACCTCATATATAGTACAAGGAAAACAAATGACAACTCTTTATGCCCTGAGATGGCTTGAATCTCCATTGAGACCTGCCAGCTTATAGCCCAGTTTGTAGCATCAGCAGATGCCCAGCCTGCATGGGTCCCCTGCCACTGCCCAAGCCCTCAGACAGCCACATCTCGCTTGCTCTTACCCACAGGTTCATAGGAAGTTACAGAAAACTCTTTATCTGATGCTAAAATGTCTAAGTTTATGGCAATTCACATTTAGATCTCTAAAACGTCTATGTTGTAAATGTTCAATAAGAGAACTCAAATACTTGGGACTTTTCCTTTGTTTCATGGACGCTCTTTAGCCAAGCCAAATGAATCAGGATCACTATTTCTTCTGTAAAAAGGTAGAATAGAGAAATATGAGATGATTTTCTTGTAATTAATCCAAACAAGTTGATTCACAAGATAATGCAATTCACTCATTCTGCAAAAATGCACTGTTTCCACTGCTCCAGGCATTTTGCTCAGTCCTAGGAGTAAGAAATGAATAAGACATATTCCTTCCCTTCCAAGAGTTTGTAGGTTAATATGGGGAGGGTTGGATGGATCGTGGAAGCAAATAATTTCAAATATATTGGACAATTTCTGTACAAAATGGGTAAAAGAGAAAATACAGGAAGCACACAGTTGTCTGACCGCTCACAAGGCTCAAAAGATGATCTCTCAGGTCTCTGTTTATGTTTCCTTTATTAAGCCACTTAGAGACTTTCATTATTAATTGTTTTAACTAAGGACTAGTCTTACTTTGTTTTTATATTAGCATGACAAACTGGAAAATCTATCATCCAAAAAAAACATGTTAGTGATCATAGTGACTCAACTCTTATACTTGACATATCTTACTGTCTACTAATATTTCTAAGTCATTAGCATGCCAATTATACTAGCTTCAGAATCTGAGGTTCATTTGCATAGCCAGCATATCACATCCCAATGTACAAAATACCTATTTGGACAATAAAATTTTGGATTATTACACCAACATTTTGATAAAGAAGTTTTTTGGGGGGATTATCACTTTGTGAGGGGTATAAATGTCTAACTATTGCATTGTTTTGTACACCTGAAACTAATAAAAGCAAAAAAAGAAGTATTTCATATCAGGTTGATGTAGATACTGTGATTATGCTATAATTTATATAGAATCATTCAAATTTGGACAATGTAGTAAAGTTTCAGATACTGATTCATTCTCACCTATGACAGGGAGCAAATATTACACTTAGCTTCTCACACTATGAAAGCAACCGACTTAAGCAAAATGTTGGGAAAAAGAACTGATAAAAAAGTCAGTGCATTTCAGCATAAAGACAAAGTGAGGAGAGATACACTATTACTCCCAGGCGTGTGTAGAGTAAGGCAGCCAGAACAGGTCCACATCTGCAATTCTCAGCTGCCTTGGTTACGTCACTGAAGTTGGGACATATTGAGATCTGATTTTAACTTTGCCCCTGTCCTCCAGACCTTGTTACAGAAAGTGCCCTATGAAATGTGTTGTTGATTTACAAAAGAAAGTGAATTAAAATTAATGACCCTCACCCCTAAAATAACATGAGTGGATGAGGCTTAGAAAACATTGTAACTGCAACTTCAAGAACAGGGTTTGGAAATCTATGGCCTGTGTGACAAATCCAGCTTGCTACCTGTTTTGTACAGCCCATGAGACAAGAATGAATTTTACATTTTTAAATGGTGGGGGAGAAGGGAGAAGAATATTTTATGACATGTAAAAATTATATGAAATTCAAATTTCATTGTCCATAAATAAAATTGTGTTGGAATACAGCTATTGTTCACTCATTTATATCATCTGTAACAGCTTTCATGCTACATGGCAGAATTGAATAGTTACTATAGAGATCCTATGTCCTGCAAGCCCAAAAATATTTACTACCTGGCCCTTTAGAGAAAAAGTTTGCTGATCCCTGTTGAAGAAAACAGGTATTTGAGCAACTCTTTTTAGGATCTGGAAAGAATTAAGGATTGGGGTTTTCAGTTTGGCCAGGGAGGGTTGATAACAAAAACCTTCCCATATGTGATCTTACTATGACACTTAATGTGCTTACAAACAAAAACAGTAGAATCCTTTAAAGATGTGAAAATAGTGAAAAGACACAGCGCTTTGGTATGATTTAGATTTAGGCTTGCGTGGTCAATGTGGGTGAATCCAAGGACCAAATAGGTGATCCAAACTAGAGCAATTCTAAGACCATTCTACCTTATTTATAGTAAGTAACTTTTAGACTGTGATTTTGTGAAAACATACCATTTCAGAGTCCTTTAACTAACCAAGAAGCAAAAGCGATACTGTTAGCATATTGGAAGCTTCCATGTAATTTTTTGTAGGCATTCTCACTTTTTTCTACTCTAAATTAAAACATGTCAACCAATAATGGAATACAAATGGCTACGGATAACTTTCCTCATAGTTTCATGGGAAAATTATATAGATTTCTATTTAAATTTTTGGAATAAAAGGACTCTAAATCTGTATTTACAAGTTTTCTTTTTTTAATTAGCATTCTTTCAGAGCCGATTTAGTATGACAGGTAAATCAGCATTTAGGGACTTTTATTGTTCAAGCACTCATGCCAGCTTCTCGTCACACACTCCATGTGTAGGACTTGGCTCCCAGAAGCAATAAACCATAATGGCCTCACTCACTGAGGCCTTTTAATTCATGGTTCATAGACATGATAAATCATAAAAACTCCTCTGGTGCCCTTTTGTCTAGAATGGCCAGATTCTTGAAAGTCAAACGCAGAACACCTTTTTAAAAGGCATCTACTCAGTTGAGTAAGGATGTCCACATTCAAAAACAGAGGCAAAGTATTTATGGATACACGTGTAATAGAAACATAATACACTTTGAGACAAACGTTGACCCCCAAATAGCTGTGCTTCTATGGATAGATGACAAAGGAGCTTTATTCTAACATAGCTTTACCCTAACATAGCTTTAACCATCTCCTAGAGCTAGTTTTCCCATTTCAAGAAGGCAGTTACAAGGGATTTATTTTCTTCTTTTGATGGAACATGTCACTTTTTGTTTTTTCCCCCAGATTTATTGAGATATACTTGACATATAGCACTGTGTAATTTTATGGTGTATGCATGATGATTGGGTGTATGTGTATTTGCAGGATGATCACCACAATGAGGTTAGTAAATACATCCATCACCTCACCTAGTTATCATTTTTGTGTGTGTATGTTGAGAACTTTTAAGATCAACTCTCTTAGTAACTTTCAAATATACACTGTACAGTATTGTTAGCTATAATCACCATGCTATACATTGCATCCGCGGAACTTACCTTATACATAGAAGTTTATATCCTTAGATCACCTTTACGCATTCTCCCCACCCAGCCTCTGGCTACCACCAATTAGGGTTTCTGGGCAGGAATTCCCATCTGTTCTCAGGAATTCTTTTCGCTTTCTCATTCCCGAATCCCGAGATAGAAACTGTTTTCTGTGCTCCACGATGAATTGTTTTCACAAAGTGACGGCCGATACTACCAAACACCTGGGTTCAAAGAGCCGATTTTCCCAATTTCCCCACTGACTTTTCTTGGGATTTGGGAATGGGAAAGCAAAAAAAAATTTCCTGAGAAATGCTACCACCAATCTATTCTCTGTTTCTATGAGTTCAGTGTTTTGTTTTTTTAGATTCCATATGTAAGTGAAATCATACAGTATTTCACTTAGCATAATGCCCTCAAGGTCCATCTCTGTATTTGCAAATGGCAAGATTATCTTCTTTTATTATGGCTGAATAATATTCTATTGAATATATATGTATAAATAAGAACAGCATACACACACACACACATGCACACACACACACACACACACACACACACACACACACACACACACAAAACCCCACATTTTCTTTGACCATTTTTCATTGACAGACACTTAATTTATTCCCGTATCTCAGCTTTGTAAATAATGCAGTGAACATGGGGGTGCAGACATGTTTTTGAGTTAGTGTTTTAACTTTTTGAGATAAATACCTAGAAGTGAAATTACTGAATTGTATGGTAGTTCTATTGTTAGCTTTTTGAGGAATTTCCATTCTGTTTTCCATAGTGGCTGTATCATGTTCCCACCAATAGTGCCCAAGGGTAGGTACCCTTTTCTCCATATTCTCATTAGCTTTTGTTATTTCTTGTTTTGTTTTGTTTTTCCTTTTGATAATAGCATTCTAGCAGGTATTAGGATATCTCATTGTGGTTTTGATTTGCATTTCCCAGATGATTAGTTATGTTGAGCACCTTTTCATGGACCTGTTAGCCATTCTTGTATCTTCTTTGGAAAAATATGTATTCAAGTCTTTTGCCGACTTTATAGTCAAATAATTTGTTTCTTTTCTATTAAGTTGTATGAGTTTCTTATGTATTGTGGATATTAGCCACTTATCATATATATGATTTACAAATTGTTTTCCCATTTGTAGGTTAGCTTTTCATTCTCATAACTGTTTTTTTGTGCTGTGCAGATGCTTTTTAGTTTGATATAATCCCACTAATTTATTTTTCCTTTTGTTGCTTGTACTTTTGGTGTCATGTCTAAAATATCATTGCCAATACCAATGTCAAGGAAATTTTTCCTATGTTATCCTCTAGGAATTTTACAGTTTCAGGTCTTGCACTTGACTGTTTAATCCATTTTGTGTTCATTTTTGTGAGTGATGCAAGATAGAGGTCCAGTTTCATTATTTTGCCTGTGGATTTCCAGCTCCACAACACCATTTATTGAAAAGAAAATCTTTTCCTCATTGAGTGTTCTTGGCTCCTTTGTAAAATATTGGTTGACTATATAGGTTTATTTCTGGGCTCTTGATCCTGTTCCATTGGTCTATGTGTCTGTTCTATGCTGGTACCATATTATTTTGATTACTATACCTTTGTAGTATAGTTTCAAATAAGGAAGTGTGATGCCTCCAGTGTTATTCTTCTTTCTCAAGGTTGTTTTAGCTATTCAGGGTTGTTGTTGTTTTGTGGTTCCCTACAAATTTTAGGATTTTCTCTTTTTTTTACTTCTATAAAGAATACCATTGGAATTTTGATAAGACTTGCGTTCAATGTATAGATGGCTTTAGATGGTATATTGTAAAAATATTAATCCTTCCAATCCATGAACATGGAATATCTTTCCATTTGTGTCATCTTCAACTTCTTTCATCAATGTTATAGTTTTCAGTGTACAGAATTTAACCTCCTTGTTAAATTTATTCCTAAGGATTTTATTGTTTTTGATGCTATTGGAATAAGGACTGTTCTCTTCTTTCTTTTTCAGGTAGTTCATTGTTAGTATATAGAAACACAACTGATTTTTGTATGATGGCTTTGTATCCTTCAATTTAAATTGGCTTATTAGTTCTAACTTTTTTTGCTATAGTGTTTAGGGTTTTCTATATGTAATATTATCTCATCTGCAAATAGAGACAACCTTACTACTTCCTTTCTGATTTGGATGCCTTTTATTTCCTTTTACTGGCTGATTTCTTTGGCCACAAATTCCTGTACTATATTGAATAGGAGTGGTGAGAGTAGATACCCTTGTTTTGTTCCTGATCTTAGAAGAAAAGCTATCAGCCTTTCACCATTGAGTATGATGTTAACAGTGGGCTTGTCATATATGGCCTTTATCATATTGAGGTACATTTCTGGTATACCCAATTTGTTGGGAGTTTTTATCATGAATAGATACTGAATTTTCTTCAATGCTTTTTTTTTTTTGCATCTATCAAGATAATCGTCATACAATTTTAATCTTTCATTATATCGATGTGATTTCTGTATGTTGACTCATCCTTGCATTCTAGGTATATGATCCTTTCAATGTGCTATTTAATTTGGTTTGCTAGTATTTTGTTGGGGTTTTCCGGGTTTTTGTTTTGTTCTGTTTTTTCATTTATTCTCATCAAAACTATTGGCCTGTAGTTTTGTTGTATTGTCTTTATCTGGCTTTGGTATAAGGACAAAGCTGGCCTTGTAAAATGAGATTGAAAGTGATCTCAATTGAAGATGTCTTGGCATAGCTCATGATAGGCCAGAAGATCCAAGTTCTGTTTCCTGTGACAGCCTCAGGGTGGTGGAGTAGTAAGTGAAGGTCCACTTAGCAATCTATTGTAAATAAAATTAACATTTAATTCAGCTTATCTCCCAAAGCCTATAGACTCCCGGCTATACCACAAATAACACATTTTCTTAGTTCTCAAAGTTCTGTTTGTAAAGCTAGGGAAGTTCTATCCATGCTATACAAGGCTATATCTCTTTTTCTTTCATCATTTTACATCCACAAAATTTCTACAGTTTTCTCCTTTCTTCCAAATATTTGACTTCCTTTTAAGATAACTACAGATAAAGTTTGAATCCCTCCCATACAAACTGCCTTGTCCTGTCTTATGGAGCAGTTTCTCAGTCATATTCACAGACTGGCCTCTCTTTCCTCCCCCCATCATCTTGTGGGGAACACAGATTTTTGTGCACAGTACTACTCTGACTGGGGTCTTCAGATGAATAAAAGAAAAAACAAGCAGCAGCAATAATAGGGTTTTAAAATATTCTGACCCAGTGTAACATCAAAGTTAATGCTAGTTTATAGGATTTCATTGGGTCTTCGCAAAGAATCTAATCAATGGCTATTGACTTCCCACATCACAATAGGTGTTAAATTATAGTGAACTTTTATGTGTCTGAAAGGATTTTATTTTACACTTTATTTAATGTAGCTTTTCTAGGAGGGGAAAGCAGTCTTCACATTCTGGTCCCCACCTTCCTCAGTGTTCAATAAATATCAAATATAAAAACTCTGTACAAACTTGAGCACATTTGTTTACATGATCTTTTCATTTTTGCATATATGCTAATTGTAATCCCAGAATCTCTACTGAGTGATGTTCTTTAGGATTAGCTGTTAAGACCTTGGAATTTCAGTTCAATATTGATTCCTGTTGGATAAATGCTGTTCACAATAAAAAAAAGTCAATATTATTGCTGGTTAAGGAAGTCTGCTCTAAGTCTGGATGACATGTTTGTAAGACTTTGTTAATTCTGTATTTAGCAGTGTTATCAAGTGAAGACTTACTTGTCCTCCTCATTTGCAGATTATAAAATGTATAATGACATTCACATTTTAAAATCTAACTGCTATTCTGAAAGGTAAGGCACATTTATGCTTATCTTATAAGAAGCTGACTTTTAAAATGAATAAATGGTTTGCAAAATATTTGGTGTAGTTTAATAAAGAGCAATCAACTGTTTTATCTGGAAATAACTTCAATATATAGACAATATTGAAAAAAATCAGCCCAGTTTGTTTTCTTTGATGTGGTCAAAGATTTCATTTGTTATCTTAATTTTAGGAGAGGATTTAATATCATCCTGTGCTTTGCTTCTTTTTCTCTCTTGGGTTGTTTTTCTTAAGGTCATTCCACAATTGAAATGCGTCTACAAAGAAGGGGAAAGGAAGCATTGCTGTCTTGTAAAGAACTTATAGAGAGGAGATTGAAGGTTGTGTTTTGGGACTACGAATAGATTTCATCTGTTCATTCTGTCCTCACTCTCTATTACCAGAGAAAATTGAGTGTTGACTGGACTTAAATGAATAATGAATATACACCAATGCATCCTTTAATGTATAAATGAAAAATGTTAGATTACTTTCAAGGCGCTAATACCTCATATCTCTGTTTTCTTAAAATATAAGTCAAAATTGTTAGCAAAGTTAGTCTAAAACAAATCAAATGCCAAATAAGTATTATAAATAAAGTCAAATGTGTGTGTATGTGTGTGTGTGTGTGTGTGTGTGTGTGTGTGTATAAGGAAGAAGAGGGAGGGAGAGAGATGGAAAAGAGATTGAACGAAAGTTAAATATTTGTACTCTGGAAACATCAGAAAGTGATTCACTCTTGCCACTTTTAACCATTTTGATGGGGCTTTATGTAAATGAATCATTTCCTAATTTCTAACCCAGAATATGCTGAAATATACACATAATTCTCCTAATGATGCAGGACCGTTATTATAAATAATGCACAATGACTTTCTTGGAAGATATTGAAGAATGTCAAGATATTTCCCCTTTACAGTAACTGAAGTCAGACATCCCAGCTTTTTTGAGTAACTGTCACTTTTAAGTTTTGGAGGTTTTTTTTTCGTTAGTGATCTTTTCATTGCCTATGGGTAGACTCTCTGATTTTCTGTATCTAAACCACTACACATTTCAAAGCCATATAATCAAGTTTGTTGGAATTATATACAAAGCAGTTGTGAGAAAGAATTTTATATAGAAGTTCCTATGAGTGAAATGCATAGAATTTAGCCTGAAGAGTTTTGTGTATCTGTTTAAACCACTCACTATAATTCCTCCTCCCTCTCCTCCTCCTCCTCTCCTCCCACCTCCTCCTCCTCCCCTCCCCTCTTCCTCTCCCACCTCATTTTCTGTTAAGTGAAATTTATGTGAGCATATTTTTAGTAGATGGGCACTTACTGGACTAAATCCTCATTTTACAGATAACTAGTTTTTTGAAAAACAAATTATACTTATATATAACAGATATTTACATAAAATATATGCAATGTATACAAATGAAATTAGGTTTAGTATTTGTATATGTATACGAGATGTGACAATTAAGTTCGCAAACTTGCTGCAACGCTGTTGCTAAACCTTTTTGTTATCAGAGGGATTATTCATTATGAATTTGTACCAACTGGACAACAGTTAACCAAGTTTACTATTTGGAAGTGCTGAAAAGGCTGCGTGAAAAAGTTAGACGACCTGAACTTTTCACCAACAATTTATGACTCTCGCATCATAACAATGCACTAGCTAACATGGCACTGTCTGTGAGGGATTTTTTAGCCAGTAAACAAATCACTGTATTGGAACACCCTCCCTACTCATCTGATCTGGCCCCCAATGGTTTCTTTCTTTACCTGAAGATAATAGAAATATTGAAAGGAAGACATTTTGATGACATTCAGGATACCAAGGGTAATATGATGACAGCTCTGATCGCCATTCCAGGAAAAGAGTTCCAAAATTGCTTTGAAGGGTGGACTAGGCGCTGGCATTAGTGCTCCCAAGGGGAGTACTTCAAAGGTGACCGTAGTGATATTCAGCAGTGAGGTATGTAGCAATTTTTCTAAGATAAGTTCGTGAACTAAATTGTCATAACTTCGTGTGTGTGTGTGTGTGTGTGTGTGTAGTAATCAAAAAATACAGTGAATGTTTAAATTTAGAAAAAATTATTACAGTATAAAACACATTGCCATTAATCCCCCTCAAAATATGCCCATTGCTTCAAACACACTTATGCCATCATTCCTGCCACTTTCTGAAACAGTTCTGGAAATCCTTTCTTGAGTGTCCTTACTTCATCCTCCATCATGACAACACTCCATGTCACACATCGCTTCTGGTATGGCAATTTCTGTCAAATGAAAATATTATGGTGTGTCCTCATCCACCTTATTCACTGGATCGGATCTGGCACCGTGCGACTATGGCTCTTCCCCAAAGTCAAAATGACCATGAAAGAAAAGTGTTTTGAATTGATTCAGGACATCAAGGCAGCCACGACAGCACAACTAAAGACACTGATGAAAGCGGACTTCCAGAACTGCATCAGGAAGTGGCAAGAATGATGGGATAAGTGTGTTCAAAGCAAGGGGGGGGGGTATTTTGAAGGTAATTAACGCAATATGTCTTTTACTATAATAATTTTTAAAAATTTAAACATTCACCATATTTTTCAACCACACCTCACATATACCTATATATAGTGTGTGTGTGTGTATATACACACATATATATGTGTGTGTGTGTGTGTATATATATATATATATATATATATATATATATATATAACTTTTAAATAGGTAATTCATGAACAGAATCCGCAAGTGTCTTGTTCTTCCCTCAAAGACGATTGTCATTACCAGTTTTCTCTATATTTATATTCTGATCATTCAAGAAGCAATCATTGGGTGCTTGTTATTTTAAACTCTGTCCTGGGTGCTGGAAATAAGATTTTAAGACTCGAGGGGTCCCTGCACTTGAAAAACTGACAACCTATAGTAGAAAGTTAAATACATAAAATAATTGCAATTCAATCATTCATTCAATAATTGTTCTTTGGGTATCCTTTATGTACTAGGCTCAATATGACAAGTGTAATAATTGAGAATGAGAAAGAGAGAATTCTAGGCTAAGAACATACTTGATAGACTGATAATTCAAGAGAATTACAGTAGATTTGCTGAATCATATAGTGAAGAGTACATATAATTTTGCAGAAAAACCACCAAACTGTCTTCCAAAGTGGCTAGACCATTTTGCATTCCCACCAACAACTAAAGAGAGTTCTTGTTATTCCACATTGTCAGTGTTCTGGATTTTGGCCATTCTAATAGGTGTGAATCTCCTTGTAATTTTCAATTCCTTAATGACATTTGGTGTGGAATGTGTTTTCATGTGCTTACTTGCCATCTGTGTATCTTTGGTGAGTTGTCCGTTCAGGTTTGTACCCATTTTTTACTCTGGTTGTTCATTTTCTTATTTTAGATTTTAAGAGTTCTTTGTATATTTTAGACTACAGTCTTTTATCAGATTTGTCTTTTGCAGATATTTTCTTCAAGTCTGTGGTTTGACTTCTCCTTCTTTTGACATTGTCTTTCACAGAGCAGAAGTTTTTAATTGTAATGAAGGCCAGCTTATCAATTCTTTCTTTCATAGATTATCTTCTGGAGGAGATAGTAGAAAATTAGTATAATTTCTTCTTTAAATGTTTGACAGAAATTACTGGTGAACCCATATGGGCCTGTTTTGGAAGTATTGACACCTTTATCATTATGTAATGCTCCTCTTTATTCCTGATAACTTTCTTTGCTCTGAAATTTTCCCTGTATACAATTAATATAGCTACTGCTTTCTTTTATTTAGTGTTAATATGGTATTTTTTCATCTACTTTTAATCTATATTTGTATTTATATTTAAAGTGCATTTCTTGTATGTAACATATATTTGGGTCCTTTTTTGATACCTTATAATGATCCCTTTCTCTTAATTGGTGTATTTACTTAGACAATTTATTGAGGCTAACATGATTATTGATGTAGTTGGATTAATACATAACATATTTGTTACCATTTTCTATTTGTTGCCCTTGTTCTTTGTTACTACTTTTATCTTCCATACTTTTTCTACCTTTCCTGGTTTTAATTGAGCATTCTGCATGATGTCATTTTCTCCTTTTTTAGCATATGACTTATATTTCTTTTTTCAATTACTTTTTTAGTGGTTGTCCTAGAGTTTGCAATATACACTTACAACTAATTCAAGTACAATTTTAAATAACAGTATAGCATTTCACTGGTAGCATCAATACATTATAATAAGAAAGTATTCCTAATTTTCTCTTCTGTCTTATCCCATATATATTGTTGTCATTCATTTCACTTATACATATGCATATGTAAATATATATTATAAATAATAATGCATAATACATAATATATATGTTAATAATAATATATAAATATATTATATATTCATATAATATAAGTATATTATATGCATAATACGATATATTGTTGCTGTTATTTTTTTAAACTATTATCTTTATATCAATTAAGAATAAGAAAACTAAAAATTTTTATTTTACCTTCATTTATTCCTTCTCTTTTGGTCTACCTTTCTTTATGTTGATTTGACTTTCTGACTTATTTTCCTTTTCCCTGAAAAACTTCTCTTAACATTTCTAAATGGCAGTTCTACTGGTAACAAATCCCTTAAGCTTTTGTTTACCTGAGAAAATTTGTATTTCTGCTTCACTTTTGAAGGATAGTTTTACAGGGTATAGAATTATAAATTGGTGTTTTTTTTTCTCTCAAGACTAAATATTATACTTTGGTACCATAGTTTCTGAGGAGAAGTTGGATGTAATTCTTATTTTTGCTCTGCTGTAGGTATGGTATTTTTTCCTCTGGCTTTTTCTTTATCTCTGATTTTCTGAAGTTTCAATATGATATATGCCTAGGTGTAGATTTTTATTTTATTTTATTTATGTATTTGTTTATTTATTTATGTAATTTATCCTAATTGGCATTCTCTGAGTTATCTGGTAGCTGAGATGAATTTTAGGAAATTCTCAGTCATTATTGCTTCAAATATTGCTTATGTTTCTTTTTCTTTATTTCTTCTCCTGGTATTCCCAATTACATATGTTACACGTTTTGTAATCATTCCATAGGTCTTGGATATTCTGTTTTGTTTTCCCCAGTTTTGTTTGCTTGTTTGTTTGTTTGTTGGATTTGTAGTTTTAGATGTTCCCATTGTCGTATGCTCAGGCTCAGATTTTTTTTTTTTCCACACCCATGTCCAGTCTATTAATTACACTCTCAAAGACATTCTTCATTTCTGTTACAGTGTTTTGATCTCTAGCATTTTGTTTTTATTGTTTCTTAGGATTTCCATCTCTCAATTTACATTATCCATCTGTTCCTGCATGGTGTCTATTTTTTCCATTAATGACCTTCGCATATTATCATAGTTTCTTTTAAAGTCCTGGACTGATAATTCCAACATTTCTGCCACTCTGACTCTGCTTCTGATGCTTGTCATTATCATCAGTTTTGCCTTTTGGTATGCATTGTAATTTTTTTGGTATGTTGTTGAATGGTGAGCTTGATATACTGGTTAAGCATTCTGTAGCCC
Source organism: Rhinolophus sinicus (assembly GCF_036562045.2). Taxonomy (NCBI): domain Eukaryota; kingdom Metazoa; phylum Chordata; class Mammalia; order Chiroptera; family Rhinolophidae; genus Rhinolophus; species Rhinolophus sinicus. The sequence goes on along the minus strand of NC_133754.1, from coordinate 78,505,069 downwards.
TGTGATTAAGTCTCAGTGTTTTGGTGAGATCTTTGGCTACCATGAGGGGAGTGGTTTCTGTGGAATGGCAGCAGTGGAAATTTGATTGGATTTAAGGAAGACAGAAGTAGACCATAAAGAGTTTCTTACAAAAAGAGAACGAATAAATAAATAAATAAATAAATAAATAATGAATAAGTAAATAAATAAATAACTGCAGTTAGCAAGGTAATCAAGATAAGGCTTTAAAAAAAAGTGGAAGAAATAACAACGTGTTTGGGAGAATGGCCCAAAATAAATAATATAATATGGATGAGAGGGTAAAATTGCTAATAGTAAAATATGATATACTTTGGGGGAATTTGAGAGACTATGTCTAAATATATAGGGAAATTAACAAGTAACAAAGTAATGTCTAGTCTTCAAATTTACCTTTTTTCTCTGCATCTCATTCAAAATTCTGACCCACTTAAGAATGACATCAGTTAAGTATTGATCTCTTATCTGATTAAAATAATTACTAATGAAGTATGTTTTAGGCTTATCATCCCATCTCAAATAAATTATGTTTTGGAAGATATGCAGTAAAATGAATTTCTAATTGGGAGATATTTTGAAGTGTCATTTTCTGAACACTTGAGACATTACTCAACCCCATATTTAGTTTTTCAGAGAGTAAAATAAGTTGAGTAAAATTTGTTCAGAGAATAAAATAACTAGTATTGTTATCAAGAGTCAAAATGTCCCAAATTCCATCCTAGATCAATGAGAAAGCCAAAACGTTTGAAGTAGAAACATAGTTCAGACTTGAACGTAACACCCACCACAAGTGACATAAAGCAGATTCTCTCTATAGCTAACACTGCGAAAGCAGAGTCTATTTGTAACTCCGAGGAATCAGACTAGAAATAGAAGTTGGGTGCTTTAAAATGAAGAATGCACTAGCTTGGGAGCAGATTTAGACGGGTGGATTCAGGAGGCTTCTTACTTTCAGGGAAGCAAAATATCTTCAATTTAAAAGTACGTCCTCAAAAAAGTAATCTTCTTGCTTTGTCCTTACAACCTGTTGGATTCTGAACTGGATTTGGCTGAGGCTGCATAGTATGGACATCTATAAAATGACGTCCTTTTTTCCCTCTCATCTGAAAACACATTGTTTTAATGTCTGCTGACTAAACTATACCTGCCAACAGTGCTGAATCTGAAAAAGAAGCCCAAACAAAACTTTGCCTGGCTGACCATGCCTTTGACGTGTGGGTTCCATAGGATGTGATCAAAAACTCTACCTATAGACTTGGCACCCCTGAGGGCAGGCAAGCCCAAGAATTACCCACTTCTAACCCATTCTCAACACAGACACTTTGAAAGAGAGCGTTCCTGGACAGAGGTAGCACAGCATGTTACATTTCAGAGCCCAAACCACCAATCTATCTTTGCAAAGGGTGGCTTTCTTAAACAAGGTGCAGCATATTTATGTTTAAATGTATATGTGGTATTTAACACATGTTAATGTGATGATGAATATAATTGAATTTATATATAGGATACCATATACTCCAATTGTTCATGAATTCATATGAAAAATCAGGGACTTTCCATGTGAGTGATTAAATGAAATGGGTTTTAAAATATATACCCCAGTGAACTGCCTGTCTATTTCTTAAGAATGCCTGTGTAAAGGGTTAATGTTATATATAAGGTAGACATTTAATGGATAAATTTAAAAGCAGCTAAGAACATAGCATCCTGTGTATAACTTTCATAATTGTGCGTTCCTCCAGAGATAATGGATATCATTATCAGCAGCGCCTGTCCTAGGAAACTTGGCAAGGTTATGATTGTTTGTTACAGCTTTGGTTATATTAACATACACATTAATATTTATAAATATTTGATGTCATGTTAATTTTTCATATAAGATGATTTATGTAATGTTGCTGTGCCCTGTTAGAGGGCATTTGCAATATGCTTCAAAAGGGAACTGAATTGATGCATGTTCTTTAAGGAAACTTGCCTGTATATCACTGTTCTTACAGTGCATTATTCTGAACAAAAGTGTTTCCAAATAAATTATGTGAATTGTGGATTTACTCCATTAACATTTTAAATAAAACATAAAGGAAAAGATCATGCTGAAACTATTTGCTGCATTTTTAAAAGGAGCTCTGTTCTCTTGAAGCAGGACAAAGTTTACTGAAATACTCTTTTTCAAAAACAAAGTAATCAAGTAAGCAATGCTTTTGAAATTTTGTTTTAAATATTATGTAGTCTACATAGCATGCAAACTAGGATATTCAGAAATGGATATTAACTTGGAATGGAAAATTTTTTCAATACTTTCGTTTTTCTGTCAAATTTTTTTTTTTTTTGCCAAAGTATGTTTTAGTGTATTAAGGAAATTGAATATAAATTAGATAGGACATGTATAATAAATAAATCAACTAAATAACTTATTAAATGAATATTTGCTTTAATTGAAAAAATTTATTTTCAGACAGTTTAAGTAGCTTTAAAGCATAAAATTAGTTTATATATATTATATTGATTTGAAACCAATGATATATAATATGAAGAATTATAGGTTTGTTTAAATTATAGTAATATTTTATAATATAGTTCATCAATCCACATTACCAAATAGTATTACTAATAATGCTTTACTTATATTTTAATTTTGGTCAAAGGAACCATTGAATAAAATCTGTAGGAAAACTCTCAAAAAACCTATTTTATCTGATAATTCATTTCCTTATTGTAATCTATGTTACCTTTATATCCATTTCTATGTGAGCAATTTTAGTATCCTCTGTCCTTATACTGTTAGTAGAAGAGCTATTAATAAAATTTAAGTTTTGATTTTTTTTTTTTACAAAAACTTAAAACATCCCTTTGTTTCTTTTTCTTTATTGGGATTCAAGTTTTCTTTATGAAGAGCAACTCAATATTTTTCTTTCTGTGTATCCAAAATGATACATCACCTTGTGGTATAACAATAAGAATCTATTTAGTATATAAGATTCTTATATAACAATCTATTTAGTATGTATCTATTTAGTACACTTACACAGTGGAAAGTTCGTGAACTTAATTGTCTGACCTCGTATATGTAAATTTTGGAAATCTTCATTTAAAAAAATACATATAACACATATATTATTATACATATATATGTTATATATATTAAATATATAATACATATGTTATAACAGTCTTATATATGATATATATTATATATAAATATATTTTTATATATATTTGTACTAAATGGATACTAAATATATATATTATAAATATATATTACATATATTATATATGTAATATATATATACTAGCTGACTCAATATACATTTGTTCAAGGCATATATATATATATATATATACCTTGAATTTAATATTGTATTGTTTTAAATTTACCGTCAAATAACAATGATGACTTTTCACATCATCCCTCGCACTATATTAAACTCTTAAAAAAACTTTAAAAAAAATGAACTCAAGAAATTAGCTCTGATTTGACATTATAAAATTTGGTTTGCTCTCAATATCCAGTTTCACAGAATTAACAATTAATTTGAGTTAAATATGACTTTTTCCCCTATATTTTCATACTCAAATTAATTCTGTCATTACAATTATTCACATTACAAAAAAATTACTACAGGTCATGAGGGAGGAAAATGCTTTAATTTAAGTTTGCCCAGAAAGAGCTATGGCAACAAAGCATGTGGAAAAAATGAGAATAAGGGTTATATTCCCAGGTGACAGACAGCTAGCATTCCAAAGAGTATATAACTCTCAAGTCATTTTGAATTTACATAATAAATGCCATGTGAAAAAAATGTTGCTAAGGCAAATAGTCAAAATAAAAAAAGCAGTAAGCAATGTATAAATTGGGTTAAGCATAAATAATTTGAGTTAGCACTTAAATATGTCTAGCTTAGAATAGTTATGTAACAGGTATGGAAATTTGCTAATATTTGTAGTATAAAAAGAACAGGAAAACATGGATATAAGGATTTTTAGAGTACCCCAAATCTCTATTATCAAATATTAACCAGAATTCACTGTTCAAAATTCTAAATGAAGAGGAATAAAAAAATTAGCTGAAATGATCAAACACATCAGGAGAACCACCTTGTTTAAAAGAGTATAATATATTAGCAATCAAGAAAAACCCAGAAATAAAAATCTCTAGGTATAAAAGGGTAGAAAACTGAATATGGGTAATGAAAGAGTAAATCCCATATAAAGGTTAGTACTGTACTTTATATTGCTCAAATAAGCCTTTGACAAGTGAGATATATAAAGAAATCAGATTGAATGTTTTCTATGCCGCATTGATTATTTTATAGGTATAAATATGTATTAGGAAAATAGTAAATTAAGAAAAAGAAGGTGGATTCTTAATTGTAGTACTTTTAAAGCATCCAAGAGACTGTATTAGCTTAGTTTATTTTAAAACAAAGGCATTTATAAAGCTACAATAGGAAATATAGATATAAATATAGACACACATGTCTATCATCTATTCATATACACAAATAAATACACACACACACATATATATATATATATCCACATATACAAATGTATATTGAGTCAGCTAGTACTGTTTCTACTGTAAAGTTTCTAATCTAATTATAATATTGCAAAGAAATAAATTCATAATCAGAATAGTTCACAACTAGAAATTATATTGTATTATTTTTCTAAATTTAGGCAAAATACACTAGTTTCTTAAAGATACTTGACAGAGAAAGTGTTCTGAGAAATCATAATTACAAAAATAATATATGATTTAATTGAAATCTAGAATTTCATATTTGGAGACAACTTAGTTATGAAAGTTAAAGAAATTTTGGCACTTCCATAACCCATAAGGGTTTCATTGAATTAAAATAGTAAACTGCGAAGCAGTTTTCCTAGCTAAACATGAAAAAATTCCATTAGTAGTATTCTCACCAAAATTTGATTTCAGAAAAGGTAATTCATAGCAGATCAACACTAGGAAGATTAAATGGATCAAACTCACACACTTACAAATCACATTTATTTTTATAACTAATATTCAGTCATACAGTGTTAATAGTCATCAAAATGTACCATGTGTTTGCATTAACAGTGTAAGAAACTACGGCTTCATATCAAATGCCAGGTAGGCCCTTTTGGAGAAGTTGGCTTCCCTAGTCAGAGACACCAAACTCAATCAGCTTGTACGTTGCCCTCACTAGTTAAAAGACGTAGTAGATGGATGATCATGGATGATGTATCACTACAAGAAGAGACAACCAGTTGGTCAATGCTGTATGCTTTTATTTGCATCTTTCACTCCATGCAGACAGTATTAAATAAATGTTTAAAGTTAAGACAAAACTAAAAGAGTGTAGCATCACTTCACGTTAATGATGACACTAAGCCTGTGACTAACATACTTCATTTTCGTTTTTATTACATGAGTTAGACTGTAAGAACAATAATTGAATAATTGGTTACATAAATGAAAGATAAAAAATTCTCCATAACCCTTTAAAATTGAAAAATGCTATCTCATTTAATTCTCACAATATCTTATGACATAAACACACGTAGAGAGGACTGTCTATTATTTCTCGTATGGTGGAATTAACCCCGGGATGAAATGAAATTGTTATTTGACAAACAGTTCAGTGTGTTGGTGACGATCATTGGTGCATCAAGTGAATTTTCGGCTATAGTTGTCTTCATAAGCTAGCATGATCCTTTACTTAGCTCTCTACTACATGAACTGTGTTGACATAAATGTAATATCTAAAGATGGTGGGGCTTGGAGGACTGAAGAGAAGACAAAGGAATTGTTTTCTACAGTTTAACCCTGAACATATGGCATGTCCATACATGTAAAATTAATGTGCCCAGTACAATCAATCATATAATAGTTTACCAGTCTTTACAGATCAGGATAAAATATGTTTATCTGTACTAATATGCATCCATTATGATGATGACCGAAGTTAATAAAGTGAGATCAGGCCATAGTTCACTTCTATTCTGATTTATGAATATGAGTCTGTTTTTTCACTAAGTCCTTTCTAGAAAAATTCTCCCATCATAATATATCATATCCATAAAGAAGCAAAGATAATGGGATTATTTTCTACTCCAGTTTCAGTTATTTATATTAATTCTGCTTTTAGGAAGAGTTATGGGTAATAATTTTAGGGTTAATCCACCACTGCATGGTTAAATATAAAAGAAAACCATTCAAAAGTCACAAGAATGAAAAGTAACAGAATGCACAAGGGGTCAATAGGAATGTGTATTTTGCCTTCTAGTGTGATCTATTGCTATTGAGAACAATTGACTAGACAGGTTCATTATTGTTTTGCAACCACATATAAACCATTATTATCCACATTTACTCCCTAAGGTGTTTTCATGGACAGTTTTTCAATGATTTGTAATTTCAAGTAACAGCAAGCTTACAATTCACTCTCTTTATCTTTCCTGGTCCTTTAAAGGAGATTATCAATTTCTACAAGCTAGAGGCCAGTGGAGCAGCTATAGTCTTCCTGGAAATGTTTTGTCAGAGTCACAAAGGTTTATCATCCCCAAACTACATTCAGCTCACAGTGGTTTAACTCTATCCTGTATTTATTAATCTTTGAAAAGAGAACCATCATTCTGAAGAGATCTGCAAGTTTAGCCTTAAAGCAACACTTTAAAATACATGCTGATGGTTGCAGTAATTTTGCTTAAAGAAATATATAAAGGAATTATAAAATATGTTAGATTGGGGGCAATTTTATTGTACAACACATAAAATAAAGAAAGGTGAATAATGTTGCTGTAGAAGAAGACTGAAAGTTTTGTCAAGTTCAAGATTTTCAACATTATAAAACAACTTCTCAAAAACAGACTCAAGCAACAAAATGGGTGTTTTCTTTGTGGAATTTTCTTAGGTATGTGTGTGTATATGTTTTGAGAGGCATTTCTTTCATTAAGATTGAATTTTGTATTTCTGTGTGTACATGATGTTATATGTGTGTACAAAATATCAACTAACTTATGATTACAGCTGGTTCTATTCCTCCTCTTTCCAATAAGGAGGAAATAGGTGTTATTGTTAAATGTTTGGGCTCTGGAATCTGTCATTAATCCTGCCTCTTCCACTTACATTAGACAAATTACTTGTTTTTCAATTGACTCATCTTTAAAATGGGGGAGGTAATAGTAACTATTTTTGATGTGTTATGAAATGACAGGAGATAAGGAATGTTAATATGCTGAGCACATTGTCTGCAAGAAGCACCACGAGCAGGCAAAGTGAGTCAGGAGGAGGAGAGAGAGAAGAATGAGCACCAGGTATACTCGTGGTAATCGAGGTAGTTGAGACAATGTAAAAAGCAAGACTTATTTGAATGTTTTTCCCAGTCTTCATAATAAGAACTTTAAATGGGTAATGTAAGAGAAAACAGGATGACATTCTTACATACAATAATAGAGACAAGTAATTGCAAAAGAAGGAAGTGATAGTGATGATGACAGGGTAGGTAATGCTTTGTGTTAAAAATGTAAGGGCTTTCAGCATGAGCAGTACTTCTGAAAACCATCCTAGAAATAGCGTGAGATGCTGACCTGTAAATGCCTAGCTTCCATATGAAGCTTTTAATTTTTTGGATGTGTTTATTCTTGATTTCTGTCAAAAGCTGTAACATGATCAGTTAGTTCCTATTCCAGTTCACACAAAGAATTCTTTAATTTATGATAATAAACAGAAACAATCCATATTTAAAGATTCATTTAAAATCTATATAATTTTAGAATCATACGTATAATATTGAACAATATTGTCAGCAAAAAATTGTACCCAATGATCCAACTATTAAGATATATAGAAAATGCAACCTCAATGTATACCTTATTGATTTTATTACCCTTAGAAAGGATGATTCCAAGTCTAATTTTTAGGTGTCACTGAACTTTCAGCTGGAATTTCTTCAGACAGATATTCTCACCCTGTTCATTTTGTGAATTTTGGTTTTTTCTTAAATGAGAATGTGTCACTTTTGAAAATAATTCGACTGGATTTATTTGAAACAGCTTCTTTTTAATAGGCTAATAATAAACACTGAAATATCTATTTACTTTATGCAAAATATTTCGCCCAGGGCAATACTTCCCTGTGCAAGGGAATGCTCAGGAAGGCTTGTTAAAAATGCTAATTTATTGGTTCTAACCTTGGAGATTCTGATTCCATAGAGCTGAGGTAGGCCCAGGAATGTATATTTTGTTAAGGTCCTCCAGGTGAATTGGTCTAGGACTACCACAGATTTTGTCAGCCTGTTTGTTATCAAGATAATCTTCAACAGAGAACCTCTTTATTATCAATATCTTCTTCAACATATAAGAAATATTGATTTCTAATAAGTTTGAAAATTAATGTGACTTGTACAATAGCCTGATTTAACTCTAGTTTCTAAGTAACACTGTAAACTCCTGAGGCAAATTTCCAGTTGTCACTCATCCGTGTAAATAGAAAGACGAGAGATGGATGCAGAGCTCCATTAAGCCAGGATTCTAACCTTGGAACCTCACATGTACTCTCTTTCCCTTCTAGCATCCTCATAGTTTGTCTTCATTTTAAGCTTGTTCTCCCTTCTCTTTCCCCTAACTCAGATTCTCTCTCTGCCAATTTCCTCCCTCTTTATAGACTCTTAGCTCATAATCTTCTCATGGCCTACTTTTTTTTTTTTCCTTAGCTATCTTATCCAAGGATAAAAGAGGGGAAGGTGCATCCTGGTCTTTCATAGATTTTGTGGATTAAAAGCACTGGATTTGGGCTAGGAAAGAAGTGTTAGGTTAACAGAAAGAGAAATTTGGATGCTCACTCTGCCCAGCCCAGACTCTGCTTTCTCCCAGTCTGCTTGAGAAATGCCTGGCTTCTTGCATTTTTTTCCCTAAAACATATCAAACCCAGAGCTACATCTTCATCAGAGAGACTGAAAATCAGACTCATGCAGCCTGTCAGAACTTGCTTTATTCCAGTCTGAGTCCTTTAGCCATTTCATGACCTTAATCTACAACTCTCTCCTCTTAGGAATTCTTCACACTGCAAGCAAACCAGGCTTTGCCGTCTTAATGGAGTGTAAGCAAAGTACACGAAAGTTTCAGTCAAGAGAATACCTAAAATGTTGTTAGAAATACCTTTTTCTGCCCCATTTAAATGGGAAGCTTTTACCATGAAAGTAGGGCTGTGTTTAGTGTCATTTTTAAAACAAACGATGCCATGCCCTGTGAAGATGATTGCTTAGACTTCCAGACACCAACTCATATGACTGTGATCTAATTTACTTCTGAAGTCTGGATTTATGAATGATCCAGTTTCAGTCTCTGAGAGAAATCAGTTCTGAGTCAAACCTAGACTTGGAGTGGAAGTAAAGAAGAAATAAAATAACAAACTCCAGTGTTGGATTTAAATTTTCTAAAGTCTGAAGGAAGTTGTTTGTCTCACTATCTCCATTTCAAATGAGTACAGCGGTCCATGGTATGCTTTACTCTTTTGAGAAATAATGTATGAGGATGAATTGTGTCACATGTGCGTGTGGTAAGAGTAGCAGTTGTATGGATGACGTAAATAGCTTATATCTTCCAGCACTTTCAAATAGAAAGGTGACTTCTAAAATCAGTCACACACACACACACACACACACACACACACACACACACAGAGCAAAATGTGAAACACCTCTCTACTTATATGTCTTTAGTTGATAGTTCACAGACAAGAAGTTTTGTGAGACTGAACCTTCAATGATCTGTTAATGATTTGGGATTTTAAAAAGTTCACTCTGAAAGCTGGTTCTTGTAATCAAGTTTGACATGAAAATAGTACTGTCATTAAAGTCAGGGAAATACCATAGTTTAATGCTTAATCATATTACATTTAAGATAATTTGTATGTCATGAAGCTATATTTTGGAAACATGAATTTCCAATTTACTACTGAGCAGACCATATATCTATATAGACTTTTACTCTGAGAGCACTTTAGTGTTGACTTGTAGGTTCAGGAATTTAGTATGAAAAAAATACCTATTAATTACACTTAAATCCTTTGGAAAACACACTCATGTAATTAAAATGCCAATGATGACAAATAGTAGTGCTATGATTAATTTTTTGTAGAACCAGTGTCTTTCAGGGGAAAAATTATCGCCCCTTCACCTGTTTCATGAATTTCCAGGAGAATTCTCACCTCCGATTTGAAGCATTTTAATGTTCTTTTTCAAATAGTTCTGATCATTTGTCCTACACATTTTTGGGCACAGATGTTGTCTGGGTGATGGAAGGGTAGAGATTAATCTGGATTCTGTACAGTGTCAGTTTACAGAGTAAATTCTGAAAGGACTGAGCAGATGATTTACATTTTTAAACTTAATCATTAAAATTATGGTGAGTAATCCATATTAGAAGGATATTAACATATACCTAATGGGTCTCCCACACCCACATGGAGATTTTAGTACTTCTTAGTAATTCCATTTACTTGACACAAATGATTTCATCTGATTGCTCTAACCTATCATGATACCTTGAGCAAAACAACTGATGTCACTCAGTAAGGAGTTAGGTCCGTTAAAGAGAAGCCCATTAAAACATTTTATACAGTCTGCAATGCAAGTGAGAACATGGTTTAAACATAAAATGGGGTGGGGGACAAATCTGAAGGAGACTAAAGCTAGTCTTTACTCCTAAGATTTCTGAAATATTCTTCAAAATATCAACCCCAAATTGTGAATAGTCTTTGTCTTCCCAATCTAAGGATTCAAACTTCTCAAAATGCATAGAAAGATCTTCCAGTAAGAACACCCCCCTCCATAGAGCGTTGTGTTAAACTTCATCCAATTGTTCAGCTAATTCTTATGCTTTTCCAATTTTAGTGGATTCGATGTTTTTATTGGGGTTCAGGGAAGCATGGCTAATGACATCAGCAAGCTTTGTAATTTCTCACTGCCAGTTTTCTACACAACTTACACTTTTGTCACTCAAACTGCACCAAATTGCTCCAACGATTAATCTTAAAGCGCAGGCATAGGGGAACTTTTAAATGGACCCTTTCTTGGGATTTTGTGTTAAAAACAGAAAAGTTCCCATGAGGGAAGGGGGTACATTAGCTTCTCTAGCCTCTGCCTCTCCCCAAGTCTCACTCTTCTCCGCCACCCCCCAAAAGGAATGAATTACATTTCTCTTCTTGTCCTTTAAATGAATAGCATAGTTTGGGTGAAATTATCGGGCAATTGCATGCCTTTTATGCAGATAATGCTATTTGATGAAAGCGGTGTTTTGATCTGCTAAGGATAATACAGACCCAGGGTTGGATTCATTGGTGAGAGTAAAGCTGTCTTCTGTGATAACTTCATCTCAGCATGAGGTCAGACGGGGAAAACTGGGATGGGGGATTAAAAAATGACACAGTCGGAGCAGTATTCACTTCCCTGCTGTGCTCCTGGCTGCACACTATAGCTTATGTTTCTGATCTGTTATGGTATTGTCTGCCTTTCTCTCTCAGAGCAGAAAGAGATTGCTTAAAACTTTTCTTTTTTCAGCTAGAGGGATTAGTTCTGTGCAGCTTTTTTAATTAAAGAAACTGTATCTTTTTCAAGGCAATTTAAAGCTGCAAGGGAAGGACCATCAACATCCATAACTTAGTACTATTATCTGTAATAAAGTGTAAACTCTAGGTTCGAAATTCAGAAATCAGGGAAGGGAGCTCTCGAATTCTGTTGTATTTTTGACCTTCAGTAAGGGCTCAGGTCACTAAATGAAGAATAGTAAATACATTATTTTGTAGAAGTCCTGAAGACATTTCCATAAGTAGTAACTTCCAGCCACTTTGCTTTTTAGCTTAGCTGAGCTTGCTTAATTAAATCTTCATGATGATAGTGAAGTGCACTTGAAAATAGTGTAAGAGGAAATAGATTTAACTATATATGCTTTTCTTTACCCAGAGATCATTTTTAAACATTTCCATTCTCCTGAAAGTGATAACAGTAGAAAATGTCTGCTTAATGTCGGCAATGTGCATTGAAACAGTGCAAAGTACAACATTATGGTACTTTTATCATGACGAGCCTTTGCATTTGTGATAAGCGGTCATCATCTTTATTAATCTGTGGGGGACACGGGTTGATCTATCCAAAGTGATGATGAATTTGTCAGGACGTATACATTTGAGTTGAATTTATAGCTCAGTTTCACCCAGGTTAATGTCGAAAATCCTCAAATGTTTCAAATAAGGCCCATATGGTTATCACTTTACAAAGCATACAGGCTCTGTGCTTCGATTGCAACATACACATCTCCGACTAAATTCCATGCCAGATCAATTAGAAACAGTCCTCCTGAGCAGACAGGAACAAACAGGGATTGTTTCCCCAATACCAGCTGAACCCTTGTCTTGAAGAAATGAAAAGCAGTCATCTTAGACTCTACACTTCTTACCATTAAAAATCCAAAGGAAATTCGGAAAACAATAAGGGTTTCATAAATAATGTCATATTTCATAGAAAATACTTAAAGGATCGGCATTTAATAGGTGCTTAATTACAAATTTTTCCATATTTCAGTAAGTGCTACATCTTACTGCAAAAGGGGAAAACAAAATTTTATTTCTTTGCCTTTTCCCGTTATTTTTGTCGTTACTTCAAATTATGGTTCAGAGAAAAGTCAACCAAGTTCAGGGGTAAATTGATGTGGCTTGGTGTCATGACTAGAATTTTTAAACTATGTGCCATTATAAAACTGATAGGCAGAAATTAATAAGTATAGTATCTTCAAAGTCAATTTTATTTGTGACATAGCCTTTTTTTTTCAATAGAAAGTAAGAATGACTGAATTCATTGAAAATGTTTATTCATGTATTTACTCATTCATTCAACACCTATTTATTGAGCATCTTCTGTGTGGCAGCCCTTTCTGCTAGACCCCGTGGGGTTCAAGGAGGAATAAGGGCAAGCGACAGCACTCCAGGAGCTCTCAGCTATTGGAAAAGGCCCACACAAAACAAAGAACCAGCGCCATCTTTTATGACATATAGAAAATAACAGTGGAAGCACTTCTAAGGGAGTGCTTATTAATAGGTGCTTTAATAAGTAGGCGTTCCAGAAACTGAAAGTACAGGACATCCCAGATGAAGGAGTAGGCAAAAGGAGTAGGGCACTTCTGGAAAATGAGGACATATTCCATGGGTCGGACACTGAATTATAATCACTAGGGGAAGCAAAACACCCCAACTTATAGTCACCTAGTGACTATTTTTTTAACCTCTGTTTACAAGTTAACTTATAGACTGGATCCTGAAATATCTAAAGTACATTGTGTTATTAACAAAATTGTCCTGTTTCACTAATTTCTGATAAACTTTGCCAACAGCTAGTGCTTACTTTAAATATACTACATACTTCTATCTTACATACATTATATACTACATACCTTAATGACTTACTAAAAGTTGTTTATAGAAAATACGAGATTTGGAAAGGCACTCCATGATAGCTATGATGAAAGTTGCAGCTATTAGTGTGGAATAAGAGTATGGCAAGTTTGAAACACATATATGGAGTTAAACCACAATTGAAAGTGCCACATGTGGAAAAGATGCCTCTGTTTAAAATCCTTCAGGGAAGCGGCTCTTTTATGAGGTTTAAGCAAAACCAAGTCAGCAGTTGGATTGTGCCCCACAACTGCGTTTTCACTAAAGGTCAGAGCCACGTGGAGGCTCGGTTTACACAGTGAAACACAAACTAATGTACTGGAAAAGCATGGTCCCATTTAGAGGTTGGTTTGTCTGATCACCAGTTCACTTGGTGGCTCCAAAATGCCTGTTCATTGCGAGAGAGCTCCCTTGCTTTAATTCAGGTAAAGCACATTTTCCACTACAAACAGTCATTTAATTTTATGACTTTGTCAGTGATGAAATTAGAACATTTTTTGCACGGGGGAAGCAAAACACCCCAAATGCCTGATAATCATGATAGAGCTACTTGAGAGACTTTTATGGAAAAGTTCAGTGCTAGTGCTGTAAAGTGTCCCAGTGAATTGCTCGCCACATGCAAAGTGATGTGGTTAACCTCCACACTACAGGTGCCTAGAACTGGGGATTTCCTCTGTGACTTGAGCCTCTGTTTTAAGCTGCCCATCATTTGTTGGCAGTTGAGAGGTAACCTCTTTTTGGACATACACAGATTACTGGCTTTCCTCATTGTTTCAAGGTCTGAGCTGGAAGGTCTGAGTGCCTGAGCTTCAAACACACACACACACACACACACACACACACACACACACACACACACCTCCCACCCACCCCCAGTCATTTCTCCCTTCTTCATTAGCACTTAAAGCGCCATTTGTGGAAGGGGTTGTAGCCCTTGTTTAGCCACCAGCACCCCACCACCTTATGACCCCCACCCCTTCGCAGTCAGGCAACACTTTCCTGTTTGCTAGAGTAGATGTCATAAGTCGGAAGACTATCTATGAAGTCCAGCGGTGTCCAAGAGCCTCCTTGGAGAGCCTCCTACCTGCCTAACCCTGGGACTCCCCTTCTGCACACGTGAAAGCCCCATGTGTCAAAAGAGAAAGGGGTTTTGGGACCCCTGCTCCCCACGGGAGGGAGGCCAGTACAGCTGCCACCCAGCCCCTTCATCTGGATCTTGGACTGGAAGAGAAAACGGACAGCCCCCAGAAAAACAGCGTCCAAGGATAGCCCACGCAATGATGACTGAAACAGACTAGCATCACCTTCAGTAGGGGAACGACACGGATGTTAATAGACCAGCCAAACAGGTGCTGTTGCCCTTGCCTCAGCAGCAGAAGAGCCCATCTCTCTCTCACCCCACCCAGTCCTGATGGCACTGTCAGATCCTTCCTAACCCCAAAGTGAGTCCGGTGGTTCAGCCCATTCTCTTCTTCCTGCCAGTACTTTTTAGAGGCTTCTTGCAAAGGCTGCAGGCAGGCATTTCCTGGAGTGGGGGTGGGGGCTGCGAAGGGAGCTCTGCAACGCTTTTTTTTTTTTTTTTTTTTTTTTGAGAACTGCATATCAGTGTGACAAGGGGGTCCCTACGGGAACACGATGCCGCCAGCTCGGCCCCATTATCCCATTCACAACCAGCTGCGTTAACATGGCAAAGGCACCCGCAGAGCCCGGCAGTTTGCAGTGAACAGCCAGAGGTTTGGGGAACAGATAGCGACGTCTTGCATTTCTTCTCCCGCCAAGGGCACCGGCGTGAGCAACCCACCATCTCTGCCCTCCCACGACAACAGCTCAACAAGGCAAAAAGCTTGATGGTCACTTAGCAAGCTGCCTCTCTGCTTTCCAGGGATGCATTTGGAGAAAGAGTATGCTATAGTTTGGCACTGTACAACGTCAGCTTTTCCTAATGGCCTCAAATGATGGAACTTCTTTGTTCGAGAGGGAAAAAAATAATAATATAGCCGCAAAGACCCAAATTTAACACACATATACTGGATTTCAGGCTGCGTCTTCCACATGCAGTTGGTGAGGAGGTCACCTGCGCGCCTTGTCCACTAGCGATGCTTTGCGTAGAGTGCACAGAGCCGGATTAAGGAGGAGTTCTGCAGTATTTTGTCTGTATTGCATCCAATTAGTGTGAATGTTCAGCATCACATACTGAAAAACTTTGAATATCATGTAACAACGAGCTGGGCTACAGACAGCCTCCAAGATTTATTACCATTTTTAAATTTTATGAGTCCTATTGTTTCCTAAGCATATCACCAGCGTTAGCTATAATGAGGGTTCTAGGGGGAAAAAAGAGCTGAAAAGAAGAAACATGCCACCTGCCTCACCCCAACTCCCTGCTCTTCTGTGTGGACTCTAGGATGGGGCAGAGTTGTTTTCTCTTTTTCCGTGTATTCCTAGATAGCAAGGAACAGAAGAGCAAGGAAGAGTGTTACTTTGACACTTAGAAAAGTTTTAAACAGTGTTTAAATGTTTTCAAATGTGTGTGTGTGTGGAAACTGGGCCACAAACGTGGTTTATGAAACGCCCTTCAAATTTACTTATGATCATGACAGAGATGCTAATTCTAAGTAGTTTGTGTGCTGGTCGTGTAATCAGAGGAATACCTTCATAATAGACACGTTTTCTTAACATGAGAATGGCTAGAATGAGGGAAACGTAATAATCAATCTGCCCCCACCGCCTTATTTTTTCAAGTGTGAGAAACACCTGGCAGGAAGGAGAGGGACCCACCCCAGGGTGACTCTAGCTTCCTCCAGCAAGGCTGTGCGTGTGTGGTGCTTGGTGTCACTGTCAGTCCCGGAGCGGGTCGTATTGCTCACATATCAGCGATACTCAAAGCTTCCTTCCCAGTGCGCGGGGTCCCTTAAGCAACTTCGGGAACTCAGATTGTGGAACTGGGCACACTAATTCAAGTTCAGGGATTCTCCTGGTCCATTCTACCCCAAACTTTGGAGAAAGTCTATCATGAAGGCTCAGGCATTCCTAGGAGGCATTGTTTTTGTTTTCCGAGCGCTTCGTCTCTGTCTTGTTCTGCACTTAGTTACAAACGCAAGCGTATTTCCTTCCGGCCCGAGTGAGGTTCGGTGTCGGTTGTTGGAATCTCCTGCTCTGAAGTTGTGGGTGGGAGGTGGAATAGAAAGGCTCAGAGCCCACTAGCCCTTCTGCTACGCTTCAAAGGACAGGTCTGCGGCAGCCCGGGCCGCGGGGTACACTGATTATCAGCTACCCCGGGGGGATAAGCTCCTTCACCCCTGAAGAAGCCACCTGCGCTAGTCCTTCCCAAGCGCGCACGCACGCCCCACCCAGCCCAGCCTCCGCCCAGTCCTGGAATTGAAAGGTGCCTGCAGGTTCCAGAGGGGCGAAGAGACAGAGAGCAACTCCGCAAAGGTCACGGGGTTGAATGTTCCAAAGTGGGGGAGCCGCCGACTTTTAGCTACTCCTGGCGGGCATACCTCACGTCAGGGGGCCTGGGGCTGCGGAGCCGGGAGCCAGAGTTTCGGAGGGAACTTAAATGTGCAGAAAGTGACAGTGTCTTGTGCAGAGCAGTAAACTTTTATTTCCTCCCAAGCAAAGTCAGGGCAGCTGTTCCACTGCTAATCTGAAGGAAACGGGAGGGAGGGAGAGAAGGGGTTGAGGGGGGTGGGAAGAGAAAGAAAGGTGTGGACACTTTAGAGGACTCCAGATTCCGTCCTCTGGCCAGTGCGTGCTTGTAGGAGGTCGTGGTGCTTGAACCCGAGAGCGGACACTTGTTCTACGACAGTGCCCAGAGAGCTTGTAAGAAAGTCTGAGTGTTTAGAGTCCCCTTCCCCTTTCGAAGGTCATTTGCGCTTTTCAGTCTCGGAGGAGAGGACACTCTGGAAGGGAAGGCACAGGTCATTTTCAGAGGTTGTGTAAAGGACGGGCCGCCTACTGGGGTTGGAAGTCCTTAATTACACCCTTCTGCCTCAGAATCCATCTTCCCGGCAGTGTCTTGCACTCCCACCTCCTCGGGTGACTCAGCTGACCTGGAATGCCCACCCTATGGAAGATCAAGAAAAGTAGTTTTCTAAGAAGGTTAGAGGCTTGATTACACATACAAGCGTTTCCACTTAGGTCCAAAGCAATTACCCGCCCCTTCCCCTACTCCTCCTGCCTCCCATCGGGAGAAGAAAAGGACAGACCCCCTTGCACGTACCCGCGCACTTTGTTGGTGCGTGTGAATTTCAAATGGCGCTGTAAGTTCATTAGTGTTTGCAATCAGCGGCGGGCAGACCCCTCATCAGAGCCGAAAGCCGGCAAGAGCCATTCATCAGCGTGAAGTGTTATTCATGGATGACCCCTAAATCACGGCAAGAGTAGTAGATGCACTGATTGGTCACAGCATGGGAGCCTCGGTGCTTTCCCTGCACCGACGCGGCCCGGAGGGGGGAGGGAGGGAGGGGCAGCGAACGTGGTTCAGTCCGGCAAATCCCATCTGACAGAAAAAGGCAGTAAACGCGGAATCTCTTTTTTTTTTAATAAAGAAGAAGAAATAAAGTACCTGTCATCTTGACGAGCGGCGGAGTGGAGGAGACAAGGATTATAAATGATCAGAGCGCGGTCCAGCTCGCCCTGGGATTGGGCTCTCCCGCGATCCGCACTGGGGGAAGCGCATGGTAGGCTCCTCTCCTCTCTCCCACACTCACACACACGGACACGTGTACGCGCCTGGTCTCGGGCACACTCGGCCCGGCGCGTCCCCAAGTCACACAATTAAGGTCCTGGATGCTGCTCCCTGGCACAGCGCCCCGCTCGCCTCCTCACCTTTCCCTCTTCCTCCTCCCTCACCGCCTCCATCCTCCCGCTCCGAGGCCGAGAACCGAAAACTCCAGCCGGGCCTTAGCAGCCAAGGAGGAGACTTGAGGGGCCGGCGAGAACAGAAAGGGGGAGAGCGCGGGGGAGAAAAAGAAAGTGAACTCATTGGCGCTCAGCGCGCGCTGCCCTCCCCGAGGCCCGGCGGTGGGCAGGGAAGGAAGTTGTAACACTTGCTGTTCTCTCCCCCTCCCTGTATCCTCCCCCAGTCTCCCCCACTCCGCTCCCGGCGCTGGGCCCCCTCCCCCCGTGCGCCCGGCTCCTTTGAATTTGGCCAAGTGGTGTGTGTGCGCGCGCTGCTCGGGTGGACGCGGCAGCGGTGGCGGCCGGGTAGCAAGCGGGCAGCGCGGGCGAGCAGAGCGCGGTAAGTGCGGTGCCGCCGCCGGCGCGCCCTCCTTCCTTTCTGTGGTCCTAGTGCCCCGGCTGCGGCACCGGAGCGGGAGGGTGGGCGGGCCGGAGGAGCCTCGGATGGCGGCGCGTTTCTCTCTGCTGTCCTGCGAGGCAGCAGCAAGTTGGCCAGTCCTGGTGGCCCAGGAGCATCTCTTCAGCGCGCAGCCTCCCGGGGTCTGGCCTCCCAGCTCCCGGCCTCTGTGTCCCCGCCCCTCCCACGCGTCTGACACTTCTGGCTGCCTGCTCAGGTGGGAACTTCGCCGGGGCCTCTCTCCCGAGGAGCTGGGCACCGCGCCCTGATTACCACCCGGCTCCCGGTTCCCCGAGAAAGGCAGCTCAGAAGCTGGGCGCTCAGTGGGGGCAGGGAGCCCAGCCTCTCTTGTTCTGATCTGAGTGATCCCCAGTTCTGCGGTGGGGAACCACATACTCTGAGAAGGTGTCTGACAAGATCCTGTGGGGCATCCAGCGAGCGGGAAGCCCTGGGACGTCACCACTTTCCCGGGGAAGTGGAAACGAGGCTTCTCTAACTACCGGGGAGCCAAGTTGGGAAGGAGTGAAGGAAAGAGAACGAGGCGTTGGGGTGGTTTGTGGACTGGTGGATCTCGACTGAAACTTGATCTGGAAACTCGTGATGGGGCTGAAACAAACGAATATTCTGAACTGGGTGGGCATTTTAAAAATTACAGATTTAAGAGTCGTAACTCATTCGAAATCTGTATCGTGTTTTACAACGGATTAGAAGGAGCTTCCAACATTTTACATCGAAATGGGCTAGGTCTGATCTCTGCTGAACACTCACCTTAGTTGTAATGGTAACCTGCTACTAATTCTTATTGCAGAGAAAGGGATCCAAGTAATTCTACTGTGTAATACAGCAAATCCATTTGTTTTTTGAAGGCATTATAATCTAAAGGCAGAGAAAAGTTTCCATGTACTTGGGGGTAACAGCAAGGAAACTTAAAGTGTGAGAACTGTCCAAGCACTTTTTTACATGGCCCCAGACAGCTGGGATACAAGAGAGTGGGACTGTCTCTGTATAACACTCTATTTCTTGTCTTCTGACAATGTATTTGTCAAACATTTGTAGACTCTGGCATCATCCACTGGGTGGTCTTTTCACTAGAAATAGAAATATGTTCAGGCATTACCTTTCCTTTCTGTTGTCATAAGAAAAAAAAAAAAAAAAAGACAGGGCTGGCACCTTTGGAAAACTTAGCAGAGTACCCGTAAAGGTGGTATTGCCGCTGAACAGAACTTGCTGATTTGATTCTTTTAGTGAATTTGTTTAAAATACGATGCACACATCTCCACCCTTGCCTCCCAACTGCCTATCTGGAGAAGTATTTGTAGTCTTTCTAGCATATTAGAAACAGAATTTAGAACTGAGAGAAACTGTATACAATTCATTATGGATTTTATGGTTGAAACAAAAGATTTTACAAATACACCAACAGTCTTGCTCTGTACATTCCTTAATACATTTTTAATTATCTAAAATTTCTAGCTGGTATTTCCTAAAATATGAAATTCTTGTAAGAGCCTAGAAACTTTCGATTTGTAATTCTAAATGCAGAGCAAATATTTAATTCTTGCTCTATGAGTGAGAGGTTAGTTCAGTAATAAGACTTGCTAATCCCACTTTAAAATGTCATGGCATTCACAAATTATTCCTAAATTCTTCAAAGATAGGGGTTCATAATGAGTTTAGTTATTCTATTGTGTGTTTCAGGATTGTATTTCTCTTCCTGTTGCATTTTCTTAAAAATCTTGCCTTTTTCCTTACATGAGTTTTACTATTCATCTTACTCAAAGGTA
Source organism: Rhinolophus sinicus (assembly GCF_036562045.2). Taxonomy (NCBI): domain Eukaryota; kingdom Metazoa; phylum Chordata; class Mammalia; order Chiroptera; family Rhinolophidae; genus Rhinolophus; species Rhinolophus sinicus. The sequence continues at coordinate 78,484,536 of NC_133754.1, read as the reverse complement.
TGTTTTTTTTCTTAATAGAAAATACATTTTATTTTAGATATTTTTTAAAGAATACATGTTATAAGAAAAAGTAGTTCCTTTGAGTAAGACAGATATATTTTACATATACTATACAATATGTATTGAAAATGTATTTATATACTGATAACTGTGCCAGTGCTTATAAATTTGGAAAACATATTAGTATCTTATGCCAGTCACATTAATGTTAGCAGAGAACATCGACCCTAATGAGGAGTGCTTGATTATTTAAAATAAAGAAGATAAGTTTATAGTAGAATGGTGACTAGTTATTTTTCTAAATTGAATCATTTTGCATGGCTGTGTTTATTTCCTTGAAAGAAATGTTTTAGGTAAATTATAGAGGTTTTCTTACTCTGATCTTGTAGGCGTGTCACGAGTCTTTGGTTAGAAAAGGGAACCTGCTTATTAGGGTGAAGACAAAGAAAGATGAGGATGCTTATCTTTGAATAGAAGAAAGCACCTAAATAGAGTTAAAAGTTTTAAATTTATTCGGAAAGAAAACCTAGCTAAACAATAATAATCCAGTTATCAAGTTGAAGCTAGCCTTTCTTAGCTTTGCTTCTGTGAGCCAAGAGTAATTATTCTCTTTGTAAAGAGTCAGGCAATAAGAAACCAGGTGAAAGAGTATGGATGTCCGTGTGAGTAGAGTCACCTATCAGACATACTTGATCAACTTTGAACTTGATGTACAAAAAAAAAAAAGTGATGTTTTTGCAATAGCTGTGAAAGTGTGTTTCGAAATGCTGAAGTTTATCTTACCTAGAATGGTACTGGGAAATAAGTCAGAAAGCGGTCATAGACTATTATAAAACCACAGTAAAGACAACTTAATTACTTTATTAATGTTGATTATTTTAATAAATGCATTACCTCCTTTCTATTAAACTTTATTTCATCCTTTAAAAATTTGATTTCTAGGTGGCTGAGGAGTGTCATCAAGGTATTATACTTATGTGAACCAATGTATTCAGCACCATTAATGAATTGTCTGCCCTTTTCTTGAAGATGTGCTGTAGAAACCTGTTAAGTATGTTCAATAGCTTGTTACTTCTCTACTCCGTATTTCATTTGGTAGTCAAATATCCATATTTTCTTTACTTAGATAGTGAGTATCAGGAAATAATACAGTGATTTGCTATCAAACTTTTACTCTGACTCACAACAAATTATACATCCCTTTGAATCTTCAGTGAAAGTCAGTGTTCATATTTGTTTTATTAAGTGGAATGATAGTTCCAGAGAACCATTTAACATGTATTCAGAGTAAAGAGGTGTACTGACAAGGTAGTACAATAATGCAAGACTACTTAAAAGTTTCAATAACTAAGTCTTAAAAAGTATGCGATACAAGCTTCTTTTAGGACATATTTAAAACCTGATTTTGGAGATATCAGCTATTTTAAGAGTCCTGATGGAAATTTTGGGCAAAAAAACAACCAAAAAAAAACTTCTTAGTTTCAAAACTGATTAATTGTTGTGTCTTATAAGAACTGATTTATTTCATACTTTTTTATACCAAGCATTACCATTATGAAGCTCTCTTTCTAATTGAGATTAATGTTTCTGAGCAAAGAAGTGGTTTGGAGGGCTGCATTCATTTTGAGTGCTGTTGTAATCAATTTTAGATACAGCATTCCACAATGGATCAGTTTGCATCCAAACCTGCCTTATTATGTAGAATTAACTTGTTGGTGATTGATAGTAATACTTCTACATCTTAAAAAGTCATTTGTTTCCAAACAAGTGTGATGGCTTGTATGAGTTTCAAAATATTGCTTCTCATAAGTAAAACATCTTTTTGGGACTTCATTTGAACTTTCTCTAAGAATTATATAAAACATGAGGAAGCAATTCGTTAATACATTTTCAACTAAAATAGCCTTTTTTCCCCCAATACTATATGCCTCAAGGTGTATTTTCTTGCTCTTCAAAGGGTTTTATGATCTTTAAGCTATAAAACCATAAATATACATCTCGGTGTCCGTCCCCCCCCCTTTTCTGTATATAAGAAACATTTTAGTTGAGGTTTTCAAGGATTTCTTAGACTTATAGCTCTACATCTTATGCATGCGTTATAACTTTATTTCACAAGATGGTGGGTATAATCCTTATAATGAAATGTAATGCATGAGGGGGTAATTCTTTATCCTCTTTGGAAACCTGGAAAGATGGTAAATGTTATTGTCCCTGTGATATTTGTTCGTGTTTCTTAGTTACGTTTAGTCGGCCTCAGCTTCATCAGCTTTTTATTCTCTTCTAAAACACCATGGACATTAAAACTTCCTATGGCTTTGGTCCATATCACATTGCTTCCTGTGATACATGTTTGTAGACTCAGTAAAATAAAACAAAACGTTAAAAGCATAGAATATAATGTTAATATACATAAATATTGTAATCCAGCCACAGTGTATAGGATTTTTAAATAAAGATGTAACTGCTTTATAGAACATATAAAGTGCCCACAGTGACATTGTTCTTTGCTTTCAGGAGGGAAAAAAACAAACAAAAAAAAACTTGGTAGGCTTTATGTTTATTATATTTTAATTTTCTTCTCTGTAATGATAGATTATTTACATTGAATTAGTGTTTTTCCAGTTAGAAACATTCATTGAAAACAGGTTTAAATGCTAAAATAATGCACTTAAAATGTCATTTTTCAAAGCATTAATTTAGTCAACAGTTAGAATATACAAGCATGCTGTAAGATTTTATATATATATATATATATATATATATATATATGTATATATATATAAAATCTGTATAAGATTTTATCTATATATATAAAATCTGTATAAGATTTTATCTATATATATAAAATCTGTATAAGATTTTATCTATATATATAGATAAAATCTTACTGTACTTTTGGTATATATATATATATTCCATACACCAAAAGTATAGTAAGATTCATTCATTTGAAAGAATTTTGATAATTTTTTTAATGGTTTTGATTAAATAACTCAGGAGACTGGGTCATTAAATAGCTACCTAGAATTCTAGTAAAAGATAGTAATCTACTCAAATCTGCTTCTTTCTACTTTAAATAAGTCACTGTGCAAATTAATGTCAGTATCATCAAACATGCTCGTAAGTCATATGAGGAAATGTTTGAAACCATATCATATAGTGATAATAAAAAGGAAACTTGACTGCCCTGTTGATACTCTTGCAACCTTAGAGGAATGAGGGCTGGGGTACTACTGACTTTTCAAACAAGTTTGTGATAGGTGGCAGTCTTAACTGAGTTCTACGACCTCAATGAGAAATCCTAGTAACTGGGTCTAATGTGTTAAAGAGCGATGTCGAGTACAGTGTCAGTTTCCCAAACTATGGTTACATTCTTTTTTGCAAGTTAAGGAGTTGGTAATCACTTATGAAGATGTGGCAGTTTTAACAATCATTTTCCCCACGTTTATAGTCCTCTGGCTTACTCTGGAGCATGCAAAAAAGAGATTATTATCCCTTCTGAAAATGAAGTGTTTTGAAACAAAACTAGTGTGTGTATATTCACACTTGTATTTTCAAGTTCAATTATGTGAAAGTTACTGTGGGATGCTGGGATGCTGTTTGTTCATAAAGTATTTTCAAATGTCGTGAAATACTTTTGACTTCTATTAGAGAAGTTGGTGAGGAGTGGGGATGATATGATTTAGTTCGCCCCGGGGCAGGATTGTATTATTTCAGAATAATCAGCTATTTTATAACTGGGTCTACTGGGTCTCTGCCTCAAAATTAAAAGAAGATAGATAAAGAAATGGAAGAGAGGAAGAAAAGAGAATATGAGTATGAATATCTTTTACAAAAAGATTTTCTGCGCTTTTTCTGTGTGTAGCAGTGTGTTTGATAGGAAAAGCAGTGTATAAAGGGCAGTTTTGGTCATTTAAGTTAATTGGATAAGTGCAGAAGAAAATTAACTTCTAAATTTTTTCATTTTGAAGTATATGCATTTTAGATCCCTGCACGTGAGTATAAACATCATCAGTTTTTTAAAAAATTCATCCAAGAAATTCCAAAACTTAATTCCAAATGTTATCATAAATTTTATAGAGAGACCTTTTGAAAAACACTGCAATTATTTTAAAAGATCACTTAGGAAGTAACTTACAGGGTTACTTATCTTTGAAGATAAGGCTCATAATCGATATATTGTAGTCATTCTGTCATTTCTTCTATTATTAATTACACTTGCCAGAATTCTTGTGATGATCCCTCTTCACGTTGTCACAATGTAAAAAGAAATAACACCTTGATAATGACTATCTTCCTTCAGTCTGATTCTGAAGCACTTCTAAATGGTAGGGTGACGTGAATTTGTGGTCCCTGCTTTTCCCCGGGGGAGAGAAGGGGAGAAAAGCTATTTTTGTCATTGGAATGGATTATTTCATCTTGAGTTAAGTTCAACTAATATTTTCTGATTGGAATGGTGGACCCCCTATCAGTGTGAGGAGGTGATAGCAGGGACATTTCCAAAGAAAAGGTTCTCCTTCCTCAAGATCCAGCACCCCGTTATATCCAGCACTGGCTTCTGTAGTAGAATGGGAATGGCATCTCAGGAGAGCTACTGTTCTTGGACTGCACACGGAACGGTATGTTATACACAGAGTGATAAGACAGGATTGAAATTAATTTCATTTACGAGAAATGCATGAGGTATTTTAATGGGTTTGCACGAAGCACATGCAAATATGTTACTATTGGGATATGTCTCTTTACGTAATTATAAAAGCAAACCTATTGAAAAGTATACTTATTGTTTATTCTTAGTCTACCAAATGCTCTTTTAAAGTGTTACATCTATACTAATACTTTTATCAGAGAATTTGAAATTTGTCAACATGTAGGTGGAAAAATTGGCAAGGGGCGATTCTTTTAAATAACTCTTCTTTAAAAAAAAAAAAAAGAAAGCTGGCACAGGTCTTGTCATTTAAAATAATTATGAAACCAGGAGAAGACAGCTGTACATTTTATTTCTTTCAGAATTTATAACTTCCAGCTACAGAAAGCTGTCAGTCCATAGCTCTTAAAGAACAAATCTGTGACTTTTCCTCTGAAGAACAACAACAACAAAAAACCATCTTGAACAGTGTTATTACATTTTTCTATATGAATAAGCAAAAATGAATTGACTATTTGAAAGTGTAAACTCTTTTCACTTGCATTTTTGTGTAATGATGAGAAAAATATAGGCAAAATATTGCAAATAATAACTAATCTAATTTAAACAAATATAGAAATGTGACTCACCATAATATCATAAAGGATTAAACACTATAGTATAAACAACCATATTTTGTCTTTTGATTGTCACAAAAATAGAGTGTTCTTCTTAGTGATACTGCTGAATTTTATGATAGCATCAATAATAGTTGGAGAATAACTTGACACAATCAAAATAACTGAAATATTAATCCTCTTCATGTTCACTAATACATTAAGAAATATTCCAAAAGAATTGGAAAGCTTTTGAAAATAATCATACCTTCTAGAAAAAAAAAGAATATGTTTGTTGCCTTACAGTGCTATTGAGGAATTTGGGTTCAGAAAGGGGTGGAGGCTGATGAGAACTTCTGCCAGGTTGGTTTTCTTCAAATTAGAACAAAAGCAGACATTTTCCATCTCTAATATATTTCTAACTTGATATTTCTACTCTAAGTTAATTTTGACTTGTCTTTCTCTCATGAAAGTGCTAGCATATTTAGCATTTAAAATAAATTTCAATTTAAACAAAAATTAAAGTTATTACTTGTAGGTAAATTGTACCTGTCAAACCAGAATTGAATCCTCACTTATGCTTCCGTATAGTTTTTCTTGTCAATGTGAATAAAATATCCCATTCTGTTTCCTGTGACTGAAAAATTAAATAAAACAAAATTCTTCCTTAAGTGGTTACTTTTGTCCTGGAATATACAATCTTTGAATGATAAGATTCTGGCATTACAAAACAATTTATAAACAATGTTGGGTTGTTAATTTGATTTTCCAATACGATTGTTTTCTTTGTCACTAATTTTAAAAATTACATATGTGGCAGAGACACATGTAAAGTATGTAAAGTATTAAATCAATACTTTATTAAAGTTAAAATACTTCTTTAATGTTTTATATACAGTGTTTTGATTGTGATATAATTTTCTATATTATTTTAATCTGTACTATACTACGTGATAGAGTTATAGTGTGATAACTTGAAAAGAAAATAAATCATTGCAGAGGATACAATTTTAAAATTAAATTTATTTTTTAAATTTGTCATGGAATGTTCTGAAGCACAATATGTTGTAGCTAAAAATGCAGTCACACAGAGAAGTCCTCAATTTATAATTTTTCAAATTCAAGTATTGTTTTCCTAATGATGTATATAGATAAACCTTAATAATTTAAATTATTTACACTTATAGCGTTTATATTTTTCCACTGCTGAGAACTTCAGATTTTTGTTTGTATAGACAATATGCTCTATATAGTCCATAATTAAGGAATTTAAAAATATTACTAATCAAAACATACATTAATGCCAATCTAAGTTTTTAAAGAAACCTAAGAGGAATGAAGATGAAATCATAAAAATTATATGACGAATATATCCCATCTTACATAATCTTGACACTTGGAAAATATCATTAATACGTATGTATGCAATATCCACAGGAATAACCAAAAAGAAATTACAAAAATGAAAGATGAGTGGTGTAGTTGTATTATTATCCTTAAGTCACACAGCATTAATGTGTTTGAAAAATAAATGTTACATTTTAAGATATATCATTTATTGATATCTAGTTTAAAGTAGTCTCAATAAAATTCATATAATATTGCATTTCATTTAAGTATGTTCTTAACATGTTAGGTCAACGCTCAGTCAGGATAGACATGACATGAGTCTAATCTTTTTTCTTCAAGTTTTATATACAATCTGCACCTTCCAATAAAAGAGTTAAACTCTACTATGCAGATATGTCATGTCTTTGACATACGAGAGGTTTGAAGGAGAGGGCCGGGTGCTTATTTTATGAGATGCCATCAAGTTAGTTCCCCTCACGTCATCTGATGAAAGTAGCTTTTAAAACGTGTATTGTACTTCAGATAGGAAATTTAACATATCAAGTTTAGTGAATTTTATATTTATCCATTAGTGAAGAATAATATGAGTTACTTAAAACAAATCATGAATATACCATATATTTCATTTAGATGTGATATAAGTTATATGAAGTGGTGGTTTAATTACCATTTGAGCCGTGAAAAGGCTGTAATTCACTTTAAAAATCTTAAATGTTAAAGAAAGCAAAGTATTAATAGTTCTCAGCCTTAGAAATTGTTATTCATGTAAGCCTTCTAGGGACTGATTTATTTTTGACTATTTTGTTTTTAACTTTTAAAAAAATCATACCTTTTAGGGTATATTTTATCATTTAATTTTAAGTCTGGAATATAACGATTTGATTTAGGAAGAGATGTAAATTATTGTCACACATTATGCTTTTATTTTTCCTCCAATGAAAAGTATCTCATGGCTTTGTGGGTGAGGTTTTGGTTCTTTTAGGATTAAGAACCATTGGTATAAATGGCTAATTTTGGTGGAAGAGTGTTACATAGTTTTTAAGTCCTCATTATTACTTTTAAAAGAATATCCCATTGGGAATAGGAAGCTTTGTGGTGGATAAGCTGCAGCTCTTTGATGAAGGATTATATATTCTCCCCTAAATCTGTGATCCCAGAATCTGTTGCACAATAGTTTCATCAAGTAGCACTAGACTAGCTTGCCCATCATTTTCATTTCCTTTAAAAAGTTAATTTGTCCCTTTCTGAAATCTAATATTTATGTAGGATTTCAGTCTAAATATATATATTTTAGGCGTTAATAGATTCAGCTCCTAAAATCCAGAGGTTAATAACTTGATGCAAGATAGTGAAGCCAGAAAAGTTTTGAAGGATGCTTTCACATTTATACCAGATGACAGTGAATTGATTATTTCCGGGTACTCAGTCATTTTCTTGGTTTGCCTAGTCAGTAAAGTCTGCAGGGTCTGTGGCCTGATTGAAGTTCTATGTCAGCCTTTCCTGTGTTAATAATATTGAAAGCAACTTGAGAAATAACAACATGTAAAATTAAGCCCTCACATATTATGAAGGTTAGAGGTTAGTTAATTTTCTCTGAATATGTATGTAAAACAGTAAGGATATTGTAGCCTGGTTTGGTCATGGATGAAAAAGAAAGAAATATGATATTCTGTTACGTGATTATATTCCCATTTAGAATGAGCAATTTCTTGCAAAGCATGAAGAGTGATAAAAGTGTATGTCATGTTCTAAGGAAACCTGTTTTTAGTAAAATAAATATATTAAAAATTGAGCAGTCAGACTAAACAATTAATTGTGCTTACATCTCTATTAGTTTTTGTTTAGTCAGTGTCATTCAAATAGAACACAATTCATCCTATTAAAAATATCAGATATTGGTTAATCAATACATTTTAATTATAAAACATTAGTGATGCCACATAAAAAAGCATAATTTATTATATAGACATTTAATGTGCCTTAATAAATGGAGTCTCATTTCTGAGACTATTATATTCTTCAAGTTCAAAAAGAGTAGCAAAGTTTATTATAAAAATTGCAAAGCGGAGAAGTAAATTTTTTAAAAATTTAAATAATTTGGGTTTTGCTATACATATTCCCTAAAGCATACTATAAATTTCAAAAGATGGCTCTTTATGGTAATGTTCATAGTCCTATTCTGAGTTATTATCCTCTTAAGATTTTATATATACATATATATCTACTGTGAAAGATAAACAAATCTAAAAATCTTTTCTATTCTTAAATATTAAATTGAAAATAAAAAAGGAAAATAATTTAAAAGATTATTTTTATGATCACTTTAATATGACAATTGAATACTCAAGCCTCATAAAGGATCTAGACTTTTAAAATTGATATAAATATGAGAGTAAAAAGTAAACAATACTACCTAGAAACTAGCTGGATATAACCAAATTTCAATTACTTTGTGAGAGTTTTCGAAGAAGAATTGAATTAGACCTTAAACTATTTTAGGTGAATATTGTCCAGATTTCCAATTTATTACTAGTAAAACACAAGGTTTAATACATTTTAAAATAACTGGTTGAGAAACAGTCATGTTTACTGTTTCTAATTCTTAGAATATATGTGTTTTAATTTGCGTATAAAAGTAATACAGATTAAGGATTTTGAAGAGCAGGTTTTCCTTCTATCTTTCATCAGCTCTGTAGCTGAATCCTTCCTTGCAATCCCTTTCTTCATTATTCTAAGCTACTATCAGATTCTAATCTTCGCTGTCTCCACAGCTGTTTGAGGATTTTTTTTTTTTTTTTGCAAATGTAATTGCAAATATATGTGTTTTATGCATCTTGCTTCTTATAAATAATGATGAAGGAAGGTTAAAGGAGAGCTGGACTGTGCTATGTCTATACATGGAAGGTTCTATTAGTTTTCAAATTATGTCAGTGGTTATTAGGAAGAATTGCAAAGACTGAAAAACAACAACTCTGGCTTTACTGATATAGCAATAAAAATCACTGAAAAATTTGATAATTTCTCCAGAATAAGTACATTTGTATGGAATTAAATGCGACGGAATCAAGTGGCTACATGTTTCTATGGGTCATTTTTCTAAACGGATGGTCATAATTTAAACTCTAAACAAAATATGATATTTTTTTACACTTTTTAAAGACCCATCAAAATATAACATTTTAGAGAGAAATTTATTAATCCTTTTCATTTATTTCAATGTACCAAGTTGGAGATTGGTTGATGTGACATAGACACTTAAAAATGTACAGTGATTTAACCCTGTAGAAATTAGAGAGAGGTTTTTTTTGGAGAATATTCAACATATTTATTTCCATTAATATTATTTAAAGAACAAAACTGGAAACTCTGGCTATATGTAAACCTTAAGAAATGTTACATTTGTCAACTTTTCAGAACAACCTGTCTTTATTTGCAATCTCTTTTGTAATATCAGATTTTTTTTTCTATGTCTGTGTATTGTTGGACTGGATACCTCTAGGAATAAATATACTTTCTAAGATTAGAAAAGTGTAAAAACTTAATATGCTCAATACCAACCAAGCATGTTGTATATAAATACAATTATTTTGTTTTCTTCTTATTTGAGATTCCAGAGAATATCTGATGTCTGATGAAAATTATTTGGAGTACAAGGAAGGCAGAATGATGGGTGGGATAAATTAAACTTCTTTTGGAGACTTATACATAGTACATCATTTTTTCTGGTACTTTTCTTCTATTCACATCGATTATGGAAAAAGGTAATCAAAATGTAATACCAAAAATTTGAAAAACGCTTTAGTTTCAGGGAAACTGTTGAGAATTGTTCAGAGGCAAAAATATATCGCTTCCCAGTTAAAACTTGAAAATTTCCCCTTTTAAGCTTAATATATCAGAAATTAATAATAAACCACTGTTAATGTACCTATAAAAATTAGGAGGCTGTATAAATGTAGTAAAGATCTGTCCTGATTTAAATAAATGTCTATCTTTTTTTTTTTTTTACGTGTTCCTTGTTTACACCCATATTTTTCCTCTTCCAATAATTTCAATCAAACCCCACATGTTTTGTGAGTGTTCTGTGTCCAAGTGACTGTGTCCTGGGGACGATTAGAAGAAATAAGACATGATCTTAGACCCCTAGGAAGTTTTCACTTCTAGTTGAGGCATGATGTAAAAGATAACTGACAGTAATTAAGGTTATTAAGAAAGCCAAACAGGTCATGGAAGAATTACTACTTTGGTTAACTTGTACTCTAATAGCCCATAGATCTTTGGAGTGACAGAGAACTGAAGGAAATAAAAAACCTAAGGCTTCTGGCATGCAGCCTTCCTATTGCATACAGACCTTAGCAGTGCCTTGAAACTCTGTGGAACCCTGGGAAGGACCCGAGGCAGTAACCACTAACAAAATAACACAGGAGCCCTGGGGCTCACAAATGTTTAAAAGGATGGATAGCTGAGTGAATTTGAACATATGTCTTTATACTTATCCACTCCACACATGCATGGCCATAGACGTCCAAGGACATGGGGCGTTGGAAGCCAATGACCTGGAAACGACAGAAGTTGATCACTTTCCTCCTTCCCTGTGGATGGGCTTAGCACAATGTTTGTTGCACACTTGCCCACAAAACCCTGTGAAGACAGAGACCCTTCTCTCCTGTTCTTACTACAGCCTCAGATTCTAGCACAGCCTGGCCTGGCCCCGAAGAGTCCATCAGTAAATCATTGATGTGAGAATGAAATCATCCCTCACGCTACATCAGAGTCCAGTGTCCTCCCTAGAGAACTGGTCCTTCCTACAAAGGATTTGTGGACTCTAGACTCAGGTCATTACCCAGGACCAGTCAAGTTCTAAAAGTGTATGATTCGATTGTATTGAGATTTCCTATGATTCATGTTAAACATGTAGTACCAACAAACAGTTGTCAGCATTCAGAGGAGAGCATAAGATACGGCTACAGACTATAGATCTCTGGAAAAGGACAGGCGTTGACTGTGGAGAGCTAAGGGGATTCCAGGAGAGGGAAACAGAATGAGAGATCAGCACCAACAAACCCCAATTTATGAACAGGTACCAACAATGCCGGCAGGTAACATAGGTGAGAGAAATTGGTCAAGTTATTTGCAGATATGTGTTCTCTTATATTTCTTAAAATACATAGTTCTCTTTTCATTTTTCCATTTTAGAAAGAGACATGGGTACTGAGAAATGTTTCTTCACTATGAGAAAAACAGTGGAGCAAGTTTGATAATAAGTGGTGTTGACATAGCCTCAGAGTTTGAGAAACAGGGGGTAATGGAGACTGTGAACTGATGGGCACACACTTCATTTGAAAGGAGACACCACCTCACACCTCCAGACTAGTTGTAACCAATGTTGCCAGTTTGTGAGATTTTTCAAGAAATGCCAGAATATGCATTTTGTGAAATGTCTAGATTTTAAAATGTTGGCGCATTCAAACACACACACACACACACACACACACACACACACACACACACACACACACACTGCACACAGATAAAACAGAACTTGTCTGCAGGCTGGGTCTGGCAGTTGGGCCACCAGTTTGCAACCTGCGATGTGGAGGCACAGATCTGCATTCTGTATGTGGGAGCTGGTAGGTGAGCAGTAGAGTTGGAGCACAGGATCCTCTTTGGAGAAATCTGCTGTAAGTTTGGACAGAGAGCTTGAGTCCAGATTGTGAATTATCTTAAATGTCATCCTCTCCTACCCATTTTGGAGAAGCAAATGTTTTCAGTTTGCAGTACACTTTCTCCTGCTTTGCAACAGAAACCCAGGCTGCCAGCAAGTCTTCTGTAAGCACTGTTCATACCAAGAAAAGAAAGGGTTAAGTGACAGTGGCAGTTTCGGCCTACACTTTGGCCCTTTCACCCAATTACTTCTGGTCCCTCTCTCCTTATCTCCATCTGCTTCCCACCACGGACTGAATATCCTAGGCTCTTGAAACCCTTCATACACCTATAGTTTTGGGGGAACTCCAGCATCGTGCTATAGCTAATATATGTTTCCGCTCATATTTGAGTATTAGCTGAATCCAGAGACTAAATTCTATAAGACAGGAAAACCCAAAGGTAAACTGACATATTGCATTAGGTCATCTTCATTACATTCATTCTGTAAAAAGAACACTAAATTCCCTTGGCACACATTTTCATTGTTTTGTGGTGACTGCGTTGGGTTCTGGAAATGGAGAAGTCTGCTTAAATCCCATTTCTGGTGTTTGTTTGTTGTAGGACCTTGGGTTAAGTCACTCTGAGCTTCATTGCTTATCTGAACAATGGGATTCGTGATAATGCTGGGACGTTGCTATTGTCGGGAGCCTGTGCACTGTCGATACCATGGTTATGATGGCTTCCGTCATTGGAGCTGTTGTCAGTGGCACCTAATGGAATGCCATGCTCACTAGTAATGATTCATGCAAGTTTTGGGGTCATATTTGGAGACCAAAATTCAAGTCCCAACTGTGTCAATTGGTTACTTTAACTTTCATAAAATTGAGATGCTAATATACCCACTTGTGGGCTGGTTGTGAAGATGAAACGAGCTGAAGCATGGAGAAGGCTTAGGTAGTGACAGGTATGTAGTGAGTGATGCATAATGTGTGTGCGTGCATGTGTGTGTGTGTATTGGGAGAGTAACACCTGCTTTTCCAGAAGGCAGACCTCTGCAACAGTAACTCTCTACATTCGGTGAGAATAACTGAAGGGCAGTCACAGAGCTTCTTCTCCTTACTTGGGCAGTCACTTAGAATTTTACTTTTAGCTAGTGAATAATTCTTAACAACAGAGACTGTCTGACTTGCCAAGTTACGAATGAGATGTGCTCAGTTCAGAGAGAGGAAGACTGAGGTAGGCTGTGCAGGTTTGGCCTGTGCATGGCCACAAAAGTGACAGTGTGTGGCGTCTTATCTAGGGAGCAACATCCGCATAGCACTGACTGCCTCCGTGAATGCTCAGAATGACAGTCCAGCGTCATTGAAAGAAGAAGGCATTGTGTGTGACACATTCTACACATATGTATGTGAAAAAAGATGAAAAGATTTTTTTAAATTAAAGTTTGTTGGGGTGACAATTGTTAGTAAAAGATTTTTGACATTTCAAGAGGTATAAGATTTATCTCTAAAATTTACTTAAACATGACACTCCCTAATGATGTCAGATAATTGGGATATTTTCTAGAAGGAAAAAAAACTGTCTTGATGGTCAGAATTAGAACTACATTCTGATTCATTTTTTTAAGCAATGAAAATATGGTTGCTTTTTTCCACATTACTGTTGGAATGACCTAAGTATATACTATTCAAAATCACAATATTCAAAGTTCCAGGGAAATTTTCATGGATATTTTATGCCCAAATTTATAATATACAGTTCACAAGCCCTGCACAGTTGAAAATCTGCATATAACTTTTGACCCCACCCCGCAAAAAAATGTGAGTACAATGGTCCGTCAGTATCCGTGGGGGATTGGTTCCAGGAACTCCTGCGGATACCAAAATCCACAGAGGCTCAAGTCCTTTATTTAAAATTGTGTAACTCAATGGCAGATTCCTAGCCACCGGTGGAAGTACTGTTTTTGATCTGCAGTTGGTTGAATCTGTGGATGGAAACCCAGGGATATGCAGGGTCAAATGTATATTTCTTTTAAAAATTTTGCGTATAAGTGGGCCTGTGCAGTTCAAACCCATGATGTTCAAAGGCCAACTGTATATGTAAAATGTATTGACATATTAAGTAGAAATGATTGCAAAGCAAATTTGACTATAGTAAACAATATGTCTGTTTCACAGAATTCCTTACCTTATGGACATGTCGTACTCGTTTCTTTAAACAATGTATGAGACAAAACATAGCCATTAACGTATTAGTTAGCCCACTGGATTGTTTAATGTTTTGCTGAAAAGCATATTTTAAAGATTTGTCTGTGAAATGCTAGTTGGCTCCAATTGAAGAGAGCCTCTTGTGTTCTTTTTCAGCTCGAATGTCTTTATTAAGTTATCGTTTATTAAGCATCTATTATGAGTCCAACATTGTAGTTCTCTTAGAAAGAGGTGCAAAAAGTAAAGAAGATGTATATTTCAGAAGCCCCAAAGAAACACGTAATAATTAGAGAGCAGCACTAACGAAGAGCTAGAATTAAATCAGAAGATGTGTAACACAGACTATATACTCTAGGAACTCAAGGAAGAGAGAGGAATGTGTAGGGTAGGATTAATTCAATATTATCTCAACCTCGTTATTCCCAAGACAGCACTCTTGATTGCTTTCCTTTCAGGCTGGAGGACAAAGCTGCCCCTTCTGTATTTGCACCACCATCCTCTTTGGTCGCACATGTTACAGAAGAGTATGAGCCATCTTCAAGTCATCCCCATTCCTCACTACTCATGTCTCATCAGTCATCAGGTCCTCCTGCTTCTCTCTTTGCCAAGTTGCTGAACCCACCCTCCTTCTCACCACCCGTTTCCTCATTTGGATTCTCATCATACCTCATCTTGATTACTGCAGACGTCTCCTAACTCTTGCCACCAGCCGCTCCTCTCTCCAGTCCTTTTTCTAGATTGTCCCTAGAGAGTATTCTTCCTAATATCCTGATCTGATCTTATCACTCTCCTCAAGAATTCAGAGTGGCCCCCCTTTATCTATAGCATGGTTCCCAAACTCCTCCATCTGGTAGTTGGGGTACATTTTTCAGAGTCTGGCCAAGACCCCACTAGCCCCACCTCCCAGTGGGCCTCTCATGGACAGCCTGAGTCACACAGGTAGGTTTCCTTACAATTTCCCCAAGCACAGGACAAGTCTTCCCCCTTCCGTGTCACGGTAAACATTCTCTGTGAAATTGTTCTTGATTGTGTCAGTAGGATTAATTGTTTCTCTCTCTCTCCCTCTCTCTGTCTCTGTCTCTGTCTCTGTCTCTTTCTCTCTCTCTCTCTCTCTCTCTCTCTCTCTCTCTTGCTCCCTCTCCCCCCTCCACCCATACTATAGTATTTGTAGATCTAGTTGTCATTTACCTCATTCTGCACTGTCTTTTAGTTTAATAGAATTAAAGGGTTCTAAGATAGGAAGGACTTTAAAGATCATACAGGAGAAGCACCTTTTTAAAAAATGGGACAAAACTGAGGCTGGGATAAATATGTAGCTATACACCCTGTCAGCTTTTCAGTCATCCTTGCATTTGATCTCAGCAGCACTTGAGAAGTACTTGCTTCCCTCTACCCTGTGACACTTGTCTGCATCTTAGCAATTCTCTCTCTACTGTATTAGTGTCTCGTCCTCTTCTGGTTGGCCTGCAAATACTGGAGTTCCTCAGAAACTAGCCCTTAGACTTTCTACCTTCTCATTGTGTCTACTCTTCCAACCCCTGCGATATCATAGATTCCCCTGACTTCAATGTTCATCCACGCATGGACAGTTCACAAATATTCCAGCCAAAACTTTTCCTCTTAGCTGAAGATCTCTCTATCTCGGGGGACCTTACAACTTTTCATCCAAACGGTGATAACTTGAGAGTGAAAGTGGGCACTAAATGGTAAAATGCCAGCCAGCATCAACTGGCATAACCTAGATCCCTACGCTCATCACAGGTAATGGAACCATTTGACTGTGTCTTTGGATATCTCACATGTTCGTAAAAGTAACGTGTAATCTGAACTTGTGATCTTTTCCTGCAAACCTAAATCCAGGTCTTCACAATGTCTAGTTTATTTTTATTTTACTTCCTAAATACCTCACAAAACCGTATACAAAGATCAGACAATTAGGTTCGCAAACTCATCCTAGAAAAATTGCTACATACCTCATTGCTGAATATCACTGTGGTCATCTTTGAAGTACACCCCTTGGGAAACTATGCATCAACTCCAGCGCCTAGTCCACTTTTCAGAGCAATTTTGGAATTCTTTTTCTGGAATGGACATCAGAGCTGTCGTCGAATTATCCATGATGTCCTGAATGTTATCAAAATGTCTTCCTTTCAATATTTCCTTTATCTTCAAGTAAAAATCGAAGTCATTGGGGGCCAGGTCAGGTGAGTAGGGAGGGCGTTCCAATACAGTTATTTGTGTACAAGCTCAAAACTTCCTCACAGACAGTGCCGTGTGAGCTGTTGCATTGTCCTGATGCAAGAGCCATGAATTGTTGGCAAAAAATTCAGGTTATCTAACTTTTTCATGCAGCCTTTTCAGCAATTCCAAATAATAAACTTGGTTAACTGTTTGTCCAGTTGGTACAAATTCATAATGAATAATCCCTCTGATACCAAAAAAAGGCTAGCAACATCATTGCAACAAAGTTCACAAACTTAATTGTCAGACCTTCATACGTCCATCGGCACCACTGCCGTGCTAACCCCAGTTCTCCGGATATCTGGACTGGACTCCCACAGCAGCTTCTTCATTGATAGGTTGGCATTTGGTGTGGACCCCTCTCCAACTCATTCTCCACATCCCAGCCAGAGTAGTCTTTTAAGTATGTAGAAGGGATCATATCATCCCTTTTGTAAATCAATACATAATACAAAACCCCTTATTATGTCTTTCTTTTCCACTTGATGGTAAAGCCCATAAAGCTTGGGATCTTGCTGGTTTCTCTCCCCATTGTTTTATCAATAACATGACGTACCACCTCATACATACTCTCTGATAAATGCCTATTGTTGAACGAACAAAGGAATGAAAGACCCAGGATCCTAAAACCTGACTTCAGACTACTAGTTCTAGAGTCCCTGCATTCCTTTTTCCCCAAAAGAGTTTAACCACCTTGAAGGTTGGAGGCTGTGTCATTCTATTGCTATTCTATTCTTTCTCATTTTGGAAAATAGGATATTTCCATTTACCCTTTTTTCAGTATTTTTCAACCATAGCTACACCTTAGAATCACCTGGCGAGCTCTCAAAAACCACTGAACCCTGTATTTTACCCCAGAATAATTAATTCAGAATTGCTGAAGTTAAGACCTGGTCATAATCAGTAACTTTAAAAAGCCACCCAGGCATTTGCAACACACAGTCGGGGTTGAGACACCACTAATTTAAATCTCATCTTCCTTCAAGTCCGATTTCAGACTCTGTCTCCTCCAGGGAAACTCATGGATCCCTCACTTTTTCATAGGACTTAGTAGCAAGTCATGGAGCAATTACATGGTCAAGACTTATTTCATTATTTGGGATTTGCATTCCTATTTTCCAAGATCCATTAGGGCTGAGCTTTTGCATTATATTTAGGAAGTTGCTGATGCCCAAAATGTTACTATACAATTTCCTTTTATTTGACCAGTGTCCAGTTGTCACTTTGCAAAGACTTAGGGTTAATAAGCAAGACCAGTCTTTATCAAAACTGACCGTTGATTTGTGACTGCCTCTAGGGTTGGATATACCACCAAATTTCTGTTAGCTATTTTACCTTACTCCTGATCCTCTGGTGAGCTGTCTTGAGTCATGTGGTCACCTAAGGCCTAGCTACACATGCTCAGTCTTCACCTAGGAGGAGCTGGCTAAGCAGATGCTCCTTCATGCTACTTGGAAAACCAACTTTCCATCAGGGTCTCTGAGACTTTTAGGAAATATTTATACAGCTGCCATGTATTCCCGTACGTTTTTGTTCCATGGTTGTAACATGTAGCAAACTGGACAGAAACCTACACTGCACATTGTGTAGCTCCCCTTTCACTCCTTCTTGGGGGTTAGAGCAGCAGCAGGAGTGAAAACAATTTCGTAAATGTATGCATATGTTTATTGACCCAGTTACTCCACTGCCTCATTAGTAAAGATCACCAAATTTAGTGTACTTGTTTTGTAGGGGTATTTCCCACAGGCCTCATAAAATGGAAGGTTTTAAAACACAGTTTCTTCAGGCATGGTTGCAACTTTCCATGGGAAGCTAAAAAGGCAGATAACTTCCCAGCACATTTTACTAAAGTCATACTTATGCGCTTCCATGCTAATAATATAACCGAGGGAAGTGGGAAAGGGGACTCCCCACTCCACCCCAGTGCTTCTGCCATGACATTTCAGAGTCATGGCCATTCAGTATGGATGAACCTGAAATATCATTTGTAGTGGTGTCATGGGCAGATTTTACCATCATTTTGCAGTTACCAGGGGAACCTTTGCAGCAGTTCACCCCAAACCACAAAACTTTTATCAAGAATGTCCATAGCATGGAAGTAATATAGGATGAACTTTGAAATTTATTTCTAACCAAATACCTGCTGCCCCTTTAGAAAATCCAGACATTTACTCATGTGCAGTTATTTATTATAACTGGTAAATTCTATTTTTTTTTTTTTATTTTTTTTTAAGATTTAGAACATCATAACGGTAAAAAGAAAAGCAAGCTATATTTGGAACTTCAGCTAAGTTTGTTTTGTGGGTGATAGTCTGAGTTGCACTTAAAATGGGATTATTAAATTGAGCTACCTATAAAATGGAGCTGATCAAAGGTGGGTTTTGGTGTGCTATATGGTGAACTGTGGTTCCCAGGAAGCTAAGTGTACTTCCAGTTCAGTATTTATGCTGAGCTGCTAAGGTAACATCTCGCTGTGTAATCTTTGCTGAGGCTCAAGCTGACTGACGACAATGGCTGGCATTTTCACTGTTCTCACACTTACAAAAATAAAATCAGAAAGCATGAGAGGATTCAGAAAGACATCTGGTAGTACAAAATGAAGACATTTATCAGAAAGGATGCCTTTTTCCTTTTAAAAACTACTAAAAGCTTGTTATATCCAATTATGCTTTAAACTATAAATTTCACATAATTAGAAAGTTGAATGGATAACAAGTTGAAACAAATATTTTCTCTTGTATTAAATAATAGCTTGCCTTCATTTCTCTGTGAAATGTCTTGCCTCAGTACATCTATTATGCTAATTCATGATCTAAGTGTATAATTAGATTCAGGAAGTATCTATCACACATCTATGTGATCCATGTATATCACAGTGGTACTATTTGAGAAATGGGAGTGACACATGGAGGAAAAAAGAATTCCTGTGCTTACTATATCTTTCAAAGAAATAACTTGCTACTGTCCTGTAGATGCATGCTTGTTTTATGATACAGGATATCAGTCACTGCATTAAACGTGGAATTATTATAATATTATTTAGTACAAAGGACAAGGTTGAAATTCCATTCATACTGTTACACCTCTCAGTTAGAGCTAGATAAGTTACATATAATGATAAATTAAAGAGAATAGATTCAGAAGCCACACATGAAATTAATCATATCATCTTACTTTACTCTTTCAGTGTCTGTAAAAGTCTCTGTTGTTAGTATTTTGTTGTGACCAACCAAAACAAAACAAAACAAAAACAGCAAAAAAAGTAATCTTTATGAAGTTATTATGCTGTATGTGAAAGTTTAAAATGTAACTTTAAATGTAACATGAATTCTGTGCATCAAAGGTTGCTCTAATTTTGGTAATTTGCATTGAGTTTTCTTCTCTGAGCTGACACCTCTTTTAGTGTCATTAATCAGCCCATTTTATCTTTGCATTTATGTGGGCCGTTTTTCATTTATTATATGATCTGAAAAAAGCACACTGTGTATAATTATTGCTCATATTTGCCCAATTTGTTCAGAACATTTGCTTATATTTACGGATTCAAAAATAAGAATTATATGAGGAAAAAAATCTGTGTGTGTGTGTGTGTGTGTGTGTGTGTGTGTGCGCTTGAGTTAATGAATATCATTTCCGAAGATCTGTACATTTACTGCCATTAATCAATGCTTCTTGAAAATTAATTAGATTATATTAATTCATAAATCAAATGATTTTGAAGCCTGCAATCTAGCTAGTTAGGTTGGTTAATTCTGTTCTCTTAGGTAGATAAACTGGGTTCAAAATTCAGTGTCACATTTCAGAAGATCCTGCCGATTCTGCCATCAGTTTTGAACATTTATTGTGAAGATAATTTTGAATTCTCTCTAATGGAAGAGACTCCAGGATTCTTCCCAAAATTCTGCACCTGGGGGGAAAAACACAGTCTCTTGAGACACATTGAATTCTTCTGAAGAGAAGTATAATTTACTAACATCTAAAATATTAATGAACATATGTGCGAGGGGCTTTTTAGAGGAGAATTCATATTATATTTATTATCAGAAAATATTGTGCAATTAAAATCTTTCTTTTGCCCCAAACAGAATTTCCAGTAATAATGAAAAACATATGATTCTTGACCATTTTATTTACCAAGTATCTAGTGTGAGATATCTCTACTAGAATAATTTCTGGTGTAATTTACACCAGCATTTGTTAATAGCAAAAGACCTCTCTGTTGGGGATTAAGAATATTTAATCCTTTAAAGCTGACATATATATAACATGTAGCTATGTCAGCTACAGCTGTTTCTAAACATCAGTAACAAAATTATAGACAGGTTTTGAAGCTTCTGTGGTGGGAATGAATACATCTGAGGATTCAACTTGCTGACAGTGTTTATGTAATTTAATCTTACCATCTGGTAGAAAGTAAACATTTTTATAAAATTAAAGTTTATAAAGTGAATCTCTTATACTTTCCAATTGTTGCAAATGACAAATTGAAATGTAGTTTCATGAAAAATAAATGGAGGTTCTGTATCCACTATTTTGAGATGAATACTGGATTGCAATTGATGTTACAGTTTAATCTACGTTGGTTCGTTAAAATGTAAACAAGTGGATACTTTCATCTAAGCTAAAGATTTCTGCATTCCATGCTTCTTGCATTCCTTTAAGATAAGATGCATAGTTTTATTGCTATTTTAGACAAAAGAAACCAAGGCTCAATGTTAAATGTCACTAATCTCAGAATAAGTGATGTCACAAATAAATGCCTGAACTGAAAATAAATGATTTCTTCTTTGCATTTCATAACTTCTTCATAGAATAGTAATCTTTATAAAATAGGCATTTAGTTATTGTGAATTATTTGGCATAATCCTGCATGTTCAATTTGCTAGTAACACCTTTCCCTTTCCTTAGAAGCTGGCAAATTAGTAGATTTGTGAACCTGACAAATTAGTCTACAAACCCTGCCAAGTTCAAACTTTATAAATCTGACCTGGACATTTTACTTGAAATAAATATACAGTCTGATTGACTCTTGTGTTTATAGTTGTGCCCTGTGTTAAATTGAAAGTCTATGCTCTATGTTGATGTAATAAAATTTAATTAGTTGTAAGTCAAGTTTTGGTTTAGTGGTAATTAGTTTAGTGTATAATTATTACATCTAATAGCAATCTGAAATCTGCAAGCATTTTGATCTTTTTCCAAGTTAAAGAAAAAAAAAAAAACCTCTGTAAGATTTATAACAGAAATAGCAATAATAAAATTACATTAGCTAATTTCATTAGACAAATTATGGAAAATGTTAAGTGGCAAAGTAAAATCTCAGTGATGCTGCACATGTGTCATGTTGAGCTAATACATAAAATATTTTAAAGTGTGCCCTTTTCTTATTAAATTTCAAGTAATCTAAGGGACTGATGATGTTTCACACTTTAAAAACGTACTATCTGTAACTGCATCACAAAACTTAATGTTATTCATGTGAAAGGTACAGTAGAATGATTATCAGGGTAAACACATAAATCAAGGAAATTTTATTAATAAATATGAAAATTAGCTTTAATTCATTGACTTTCGACAAGTGTTTAAAAAGTCTACATATAAATATTGCCTACGTCCAAGAGGATACAAAGTAATTTTTGGTCAACAAAACAATTTACACAAAAATATACTATATAAGTAAATCTACCCATACTTTTTAAGTTAGTAAATTTAATAAATTAAAAAATGTAATGTCTCTGTGAGTTACATACTACTATTTAACTAGTCTATCAGAATTCAAGACTAAGTTGGGGCCAGTGATATTTACTTTTGGCATGTCCCTGTTTCTTTCAATCCCTTTCTCTAATAGGAACCCTCATTTTTTTTTTTATTTTTTTATTTTTTTATGATCCAAGTGCCCTGTCATTTCTATTTTTAAAATATGTTTAGCAGCTTTTTTATTTTCCACAAATTTATTGTTTCTTTTAACTTTAAATTTATGACCCAGGTAAATTGTGGATATCTGTTGTAATTCATGAAACAATTAAGTACCAAATATATTTTCCACATTGAAGATCATGTTTCTCTGTATGGATGTTAACTATAAAATTTTTTCAACTTTTTTAACATTATAAATTTTCACAATAAGATGTTGCAAAAAGTGTAAAAAAGATCATATTTCTCATCGTTTGTCTTTTTGACTTTAAAATATTTAGATAAAAAATGAAAATTTTAATAAATTGCATTGTAAATAGTACAGTCTTAGTAAAAGTGGGTAAATTGGTATCACAAAGTCTATTAAGTAGTTTTAAATGAATTTTCATAGCTTACTGATTTGTATAAGCAGAACTTAGGTTTACTACAAATTTAGAGAAAATATTTAAATATTCTATTTCTTTGATAATATTTTTTCTTCATCCTACTTTATTAGTAAAGGGTCTATTTTGACTTCAAAAGAGGTCTTATGATCATTTCCATTTGGCAAGGAGAAAGAAGTGATTTGAAATAAAATATTCATGAACTGACATAATTAAAAATATTATCCGAGACATCTAAATTGGCTTTTATAGTATGCCATTATAAATATTTATTTAGATCTTTATGAAATGTCTGTCATGATGTAAACGTTTTACATAGGTTATCATTTTGGTTTTTATAAATTTGAATTTATTTATGATGACTTTATAATAACATATGTTGATCTGGCACTAATGCTGAATATTTGTTCAAGAAGTGTTTACTGCAGACCTAATAGGTACACAGTACAGAACTGAGGGAGGATGGAGAGAATCCTAAGAGGGGAAGCCTCAATCAGTGGACAGTCTTCAAAGAGAGATGAGATAGGCCCATTAAAGTTAGCAATACAAAATACTATCAAATTAGGTAGCAAATGAGATAAATTTAATAAAAGATGAGGTTGGATTGTTGCTTTAGGCTGAATAGTTACCGTCCATTCTTAGTTTGGTAATCAATCTTATAGAAATTTGATTTTCTTGGTTCCCTGTCTGTGGAATCAAATACACAAGATACTGTTCAGTAACTCAATGATCACCTTACTGATTTACACTGGGAAATAACCCTTTGTCCAAAATAGTTTTATCGATTACTTTGGGTGCTGGACATCAAGGCACCCAAAAAACTGATAAACCGTAATCATAAATTTATTGGGTAAATTTAAAATTATTTATAAATTCAGTTAAGTTTATGATCAAGTCTTACTATATTCAAAGACCCATGTTAGGAACAATGATAAATAGAATATACTGGTGGATACTGCCAGCCAGAAACATACAGGGTGGTAAAGATCTTGTGTTTAAAATACATAAGCAGAATCTAGACTCAAAGTGATAACTATAATGCTTTGGTTACTTTTTTACCTAAACCATGCTAGAACCTGGAGAATTCTTACTATGGTATTATGTAGTGGATATGCTTGATGTGGAATAAATTTAAAAATCTGTCCTGCACACCAACGTGAATAAACGTGAACAATTGACTAGACTTTGTGACACATGAATATGAATGGAAAGGAAGAACCCTAAGAAGATTCTTAGATTTTATCCTGGGTCATAAGAATGAATTTAAAAAAAACAAACAAACAAAAAAAACAATTTCTATTCCCTGTCTGACTCTCATGGTTCTGTGTCCGGTGAGAGTGGAGAATGACAAGCCATTTGTAAAATATTTATTTAGTCAACAACTGTTTATTATGTGCTGTGCACAAAAGGATTCAGCACCTAAGAAACAGCACTTAGCCACTCTAGCTCTGATGTGTCAACACAGACCTGGTTCCTGCTATTATGCATTGGAAGTGACAGTGGGACATCAGAGTAAAAATCAGGATTTGGGTATTCATGACAAGAGTTCAGGGGAAACACATCAGAATATTTTGGTGATTTGCATTTAGAAGTAGTTAAACCCAGGGAGTCAATGTGTCTCTGGAAAGAGATAAAAGAGTGAGGGCCTAACGACTAAAAGTTGAGTACAGCTTTCAATGAGGGAGCAATAGAAAGATGAGGAATCAGTCATGGGAATGGAAGTCATGTTTATGGAGTTTGGAAAAGCAGTCAAGGTCATGTGCACAGACATTGGTCTGTGTGACCAGAAGTTTCAGAATAGAACTATTGACAGATAATATTGAAAGGCTCTGAAGAATGAAGTTAGGATGAGAGCCTTTATACATGATCAGGAGGAAATGGTTATCTTCTGACTTAAGGACACAGTTGGGGAAAAGGAGAGGTGGGATACGTGGAATATGGGGAAAATCATATATATATAGCTTGTTACATAAATCCAACAGTGGAAAGAAGGTGACAACTTGCCAAGTGCAATAGCTACAGAAGGTCTGAAAATAATGTGTGGATAGATATTTAGACCAATTCCTCTTTTATGTAAATTCTCCTCATCTGTGTCTGGAATACTGATGAAGATTTTTGAATGTTAATTCTTATAAATATTGACTTTTGGGTTGCTTCTTTGGTGGTCCTAAACAGAAAAAAAAATTCTATTTTTTGTTAAGACTATGTTATAGTTACTTTCTTTTTGTAAATCATAAAGCATCATTCGAAAACCCAGTTTCCTGCAAATTGATAACTAAAAATTATCTTTCCCAGAAATTAAGATTAATTTACTCAAGGACTGTGGTCTATCTATATAATTTATCTTGATAAGAAAATTATGTTGTGTCAGGAAATTTCTCTTTAACCATTAACTAAATACATTTTGATCCAAAGGATAGTACCAGTAAGAGTGAGAGTTGTTTCCCAAATTAATATGTTCATGAAAATAAAAGCACATTTATAGATCATCAGTTAGAAATTTAATCTATATACAGTATAAAATCAGTATGGACTCCTTATTTTTCCTCCTATTCTTTTGGGATCTTTGAAACATACAAGAGTAAGTATAATATGGCTGCAAAGCAAAAGTGCTGGATAACTGCCTACTTTCATTTCATAGTTGGCATTCTTTTTGTGTTATTTTTTATTCCTTCTGAATTCATCTAAAGAAAGCCTTCTTAGCTAGTAATTCTTACACACACACACACACACACACACACTCTTTAACACAGAGGTTGTGCTCCTCAGACTCAGATTACCTGAGTGACCCACAATAGTGGAAAGAGTCAGTTAAATACTTCAGGGCAGTAGGAGTCGGATTGAGCACCACCAGGGAGAAAGGGTTAGTTGAACTGATATTAGGAGGTAGAGAAAATAATTGAAACTGGAGAACTCCAGTCCATTAATTTGGAGGTTCCTTGTATAACCAGTGAGCTTTAATATCCAATTTAATGAAAGATGCTTATTTTACTTTCCAGAGCAGAAAAATTAATTGGTAGCTATAATTTAAGTTTGGTCTCCTTTCTAATTGAAAGAATGTCTAAAGGGAGAAAGAAAAAAAGAAAAACATTTTTATTCCACTCATTTTCATTTTTTAATTTTTTTTTTGAAAAGTTTTATTACAAGTATTGACATTTTCATTTCTTCAATTGGGTATTTAATTTGTTATGTACTATCTATAAGTAGGGAAAAAAATGCTCTTCAAAGACAGAAAACAGTTTAATGAACTTGCCATCTATGCTCTGTGTTTGCAAGGTGCAAGGATTAAATTTGTCTAGGAAGGACCTAGCACGTGACAGTGTTTCCAAAAATGCATTTTAAGGCAGATAACGTGATCATGTGTATATTATTTTTTCACCATGTTAGAAATTAATTTTGTTAGCGACTCCTCACAGCAGACTATGGTATTTTTTTTTTTTAGACTGTCATTGGCAGCAGGCCAAGCTCTGATGCTGCATTGAGTTACTAACGCTCACTTTAAGCACATTTCCTTTTTACCTCTATTACCTCAGGTTTCAGGTCTGCCTAATTTAAATATATATAAATTAATTCATATAAATATATAATTATGTATTCCAGTGTGCACAAAAAGATGTGTTCTGCCTAAATTAATAATATAAATATAGAGGGTGCCAAAAAATGTATATACATTTTAAGAAAGGAAAAAACTGTGTTAAAATTGTGCTGATGGTAACCACTTTGAGCACCTCTTGTAATTGCTGAAGTCAAACATGACTTGTAGACATCTTTTGTTATCAGTATATATTGAGTATTACAATTTGAATAGGTTTTTTTGTTGTTGTTAAAATGTGTATACTTTTTTTTGGCACCCTCTGTATTTAATAATGTATAAATATATGTAACTATATAAAAATACATATGATTAATTAATATAAATTAATTATATGCATATTTACAAACCACAACATGTCTTTATGCTAGTGAACACACAGAAATATTTCATAACCCCCCTTTTTTTTAATGCCATTCTTTCATTCTCTCCAGTGCTTAATTCTAAAATCAAGACATATCCCTCAGAGTGCTTGCACAGAATTGCCACCAGAATAAAGAGGCCCACAGGAGTATGGCCTATTTAAAACATCTGAAAATAACTTGAGAGAAGACCCTCCTACTTTTTTCCTCTGCCAAAGAGATATTGACAGCACAGGAAAGCTTATAGCCAAATTGTTGTCAATTTGACTCCTGGTAATAAGGACAGATGATGCTAGAATGATACGTCCATTGATAATGATTATAAGGCTTAGCCCTGTTTGTCTTTATGAAGGCAGTGTACTCATAGGAAGAGCCAGTGTAGTTGGTCTGCAGAGCCCCTAAATTTGAAAAGCTGGTTAAGCATCTTCCAGGTAAAGCCCACATGCCTTTATAGGTGTCATGCACATGGATGCACTGGGGAGCTTGTGGAACACTGACAGTGCCTCAGTGGCTCTGAGAGTAGAGTTTGTCTACACTGTGGAAGTAAAGACTCCCTGTGCAACACTTAATGAATTACGATATGATAGCTTCAACCATTTTGTGTTGCACGGTGAACAACTTATTTAATCAAAATTACCTATACCTTAAGCAATTTACATTGTTAATGAGTTAGGTCTTATGAAATGTATAAGTTAGACCAGCATCTGCTTCCTCAAAAGGCATGATGCTCAGCATAGGGTCTCCGGTAGGCACGGAATAGGTGACGTTAAGACAATGAAGGATGATATAAATGACACGCTGAAGAGGCCGTATAGCCCAGTGGTTAGGAGTGTAGAATCCCAAATGAAATTACCTGTGTTTGAATTACAGCTCCGCCACTTGTTGCCTGTGTGACTTGGAACAAATCACTTAGTCTCTGTGGCCGTCTTCTTCAAAGTGGAGATAATAATAGTACTTACTTCCCTCATGGGTTGATAGTGAGACTAAAAGAGTTTATACTTATAAAGACATTAGAATCATGGCTGGCTCATAATTAACACTCAGTAACTGTTAAGTATTATTAATATTATATAAGCAAATACATAGACTATTCTTTGGTTTGAAAGTGAATATTCTTTTAGCATCATAAGTTCTAAAATAAACCACAGTAACTATTTGTTAAAACAATCACTAACATTTAAATAATGTTTATAATTGGCACAACTCTTCATATATATATATGAAGAGTTTATATACATATTAAGTTTGATATACTATCCAAGACTTATGAGATGGGCAGGAGAGATGGTAGAATTTTGGACACAATTAAAGTAACTTGAAAGAAAAGTGCCCCATCATGAGTGAGACCAGGCCTATGAGAAGCCTGTTAGGGTCAAGCCAGGAGCAGAGGCCTCTATCCTGTTAATCCAGCGTGGCCAGTGTTGGTGGTCAAGTGGTGCTCATTGTTTCCCTTTGGCTTGAATGAGGTGTTACCATCCCATCATCAGATTAAGATGCTGAGGCCCAATGATAAGTTTCCTGCTTTTTAATGTGCATGGAAGATGATCCAAAATTGAGCCGGAAGAAAGAGTCCCAAACACTTTCATTTTCTCTCCCTAAAAATTACCTTGCAAATTCTTCTGCCCAGCTGTATCTGGAGTTCCCACTCAGCATTCCACACAGAGCCACTCAGAGAATCATGTCTCCAGACCCTGTCTCCAACCACTGTTCTTTGGCTTCAGCTGAGCCATGGTCCTGATTCCCTGTATTGGGGACAAATTTCTGCTATCACACCACCCTGAACATTTTCAAATTAGGTAATTATAAAATAATCTTTGAATCAGGATTGAAATAAAAAAAGGAATTGTCTTTTATTTACAATTATAAAATAGTTGACATATAGGTTTTCTTTTGCTCTACTCTCAAAACTGCTTGAATTGATGTTGCTTGTTGAAAATTTTGAGGTTCAGATGAACCAACAAGTAAATTGTAGGATTTAATTTTTGGACAAAAGACATAGACTTCTGTACAATATTTTATATATTGTGGTATGGTTTTTTTATACTGATAAGAGTTAGCACCTGTTAAAACACTCTTTAAGTGTTCCGTGTATGTAGAATGTATGTATCTTTCTAATAGAGTGTAAGCATCCCATGAGCAGGAATGGACTTTTGTAATTCTGTTCCATCCTCCAAAACTGAGCACCATATTTAGTGAATACCAACTATTCAACAGATGATCAAATCATGTATCCATGACTTAAACTTCTGCACCTTTAATAACCCGAATGTCTTCAAGATGTATGTCGGCTGAGAACATTCAGATAACTGCATTGCCCACTTTTATCCTTTCAGATAGATGGCATCAATTTCTACTGCCTCACTAAAAAATTATGTAGGCCAGGGTTAGAACGTTCCTTATAAATTTTACAACCAGCTCCTAAGAGGCCAGTGAAAGATCATTACCTTCACAACATTGTTGATCTTCTCTGTGGCTTTTGTAGTGATTCAAACAATGTGACAGTAGCCATCCCCCAAGGAAACATTTAATAGGATTAAAGAAATATGGGTCTACAAATATACTTATCAACTCTGCATAAAATCCATTTCTTGCATGTTCAGGAATTTTTCCTTTTCTTTTTTTTTTTTTTTTTAGGATTTATAATTTCTCATAATGGATGTGTTTCCCTTCTAAATTTAATGACAGTAATTTTGATAGTGATGGAATATTTTAGTTAAATGTTTTTTTAAAAAATTAACAGTTGAACTCATTACTTGTTTTTTAGGGAAAAAAATTCATAATCGTTTTCTGTGAGGCTTCCAACTTTTCTCAAACAATTATGACTATGCATTTTATTTGGGGACCAGTTAGGCATTCTAAATTTTTCTCTAGTTAATTTCTCTATATCAGTTTCTTAAAATAGGTGATGAGGTTATAATATTTCATCTATACATACTTGTAAATTTTCTATTCCAAATATTTAAAAGCAAAAGTCACTATTGGAATGAAGAAAATGTACCAGAGTATATATTTTATGCAATAAGTGAAGTCATTTGTTTTCACTCGAGTCCTTTATGTTTTTAATTTTTAAATATTTACTGACTATAGAACAGTTTAGTGTCTTCAAGGTGAGAATTTTATACTAAATAAGTAAAATAAATTTTTAAAAATTGCTCAGCCTAAATATTTCTAAATCTTGTATTTAAGTTATATTTAATTTCAAAATGCTTTTAAGGACCCCTTTTACTTATTCTCTTGGTGGTCTTTCAAAAGCCAGGTGTCCGGGATTGTCTCCAGCCTGCTCTAAAAGCACCCCAGGCTTTGGATTAACACCATGAGCGCTGCCTTTTATTTAGCAATGCCTATTTACATAATGCCTGTTCATTTAAACTCACTCGGAATGTATGGCCAAGATGAACTCAAGCCAGAATGGGTCAGCAGTGCATGGTCTTGTTTTTTCATTGCTTTAATTTTAAAACATCCCTCTCTCCCACAGCTGGAATGGGGGTTGTGGGGGTAGAAAAAGAAAATACTGCAGAGGCATTTCTTGATTCTAATGCTGTATCCCAATTGCAGAATAAATATTGCATGCTTTGTAACCATATATATCACAACAGGAATTTTAAAAAATCAATGTCTATTGTTAAACATTTCAGTACTGTAAGATATATTATGATAATTTATATAACAGAACAAGAAAATGTATTGGAAGCCTCCGAGTAAACTCTGCTCTGAAACCATCACTCCCTTCTCACAAAATACATTTACCTAATCCTTTCATTCAACTTTCAAGTTCTACAAGCATCTTTCAGTATATGCGTGGGATATGAGGTTTTTTTAAAATGTGGTCTTTGTCTTCTAAATATTGTTAATTTTAAAAATACAAGTCAAATTTAATATTACAGAACAAGATGCTTCTTTAATTTTCAGACTTTCACATGAATTTTGAATATATTTGTGGCTAGTCAAGAAACTCTCACCTTGGTCAGTTTTTCAAACCTCACGTTCAAATCCACTTCTGTGTTCTTCCCCCAGAAAGGTAGATGTTAGGTTGGTGCAAAAGTAATTGCGGTTTTTGCAATTATTTTTAACCTTTTAAGCCGCAAATACTTTTTGCACCAACCTAATAGTATCAGCTTTGTAGTATGGGCAAGAATCCACTTCACTAAATTACAGCTTGTTTTAAGTATTTACTTAAGTATTTGTGGGACTGAAGTCCTTAATAGTTGCAGTTGCACGCACCTCAGAAATTTCAATAAAATCTGCTTTCAAGATAACAAATAAAAGTATTCAAGGGTTTTCTTAAAAGAATGTGAACTTTGAATTAGGAAAATGCTGCTTTGAAACGTTTATTTTCATTCATGACATTTTAATGCTATTTTTTTTTCTTTTTCGCTTTTACAAAATGACTTGAACTTGAAAATGTTGATATTTAGTTACATTTTTATGGAAGGTGATAAACTCACCCATGTGTCATCAGCCTTACTGGTCTTTGTGTTTTCCCCCAATAGTGGAGTTAATGTGATGTTTACCTGCTGTTACACTTTAGATCTCTTTTTGAAATCGTACTCAACATCTTTCTTGAGCGTACATTTAGGCGATGATTAAATCGGCTCATCTTCCTCTATAACACCTTCAGATACTATAGTAAAGAGAGCATTTTTCATACATCTTTAAGTTAGATAAGTCTCAGAAAGTCATTCTATGTGAATAAATGGCCAGGGCTTTTTAATTTCAATGTTAGTATTCATGTAATGTACAAATTATTTTTTGTTGTACCTCTTGATAACAGTCACCTTTTCCAGAAGTATTTTTATTAGGAACTGCATTTGTTAAATAACACTTACTTTAGATTTCATTCAGTTTAGTAAATTCTCATTGTTCTGCCCCTTCACAAATCATATCAATTCATTAATTTTTATTTTATTTTATCTTATCTTATTTTTTAACTTCCGGGCTATCATCTTGCATCAAAAGACTTCTTGATTATTGCTTTTTTTTGGATTTTAGTGGAGATAAGCTCGTTTTTCTTATCTACATGGATATATGAATGAGCCAGTTTTGTGACCTTAAAACAAATCTAAATCCAGCCACTAAATAAAGCAACTATTAAGATTTTGAAAGAATGAAACAACTTTCTCAGGAATTGCAACCAAGTTTCCGGTATACATAAACTAATCAGGGCTGTTTCATTTCTTCCTTTACTATTCCCCTTGAACCTTGAACCTAACAATAGGAAATAATAGAAAACCAAAGCTCTGCTATGGCTCACTAAACTAACACCCTTAAAAGGCATTTGACTGTGACTGGATATGAATGAGAATGTTCCCCAAATCTTCTGCTGAAAGATGTGGCCTCCTATGGGAGTCTTTAATTGTTTTCCTCTTTTTTCTCTGTGGGAGCCACAGAGCCCAGCTTTTTAACAAAACCAGTATTAGTGAGGAGATCAAAAACAAACCTCTAATATGGCCAGTATTTGACCATCTTTTCATAAAGTTAATCAAACCTGTTACAAAAAATGTAAAGTAGCACAGTGTAATATTCTGGAAGGAAATTCCATAATATAATATAAAATTCCAACAGTTTGACATTGTAATGGCAGGTGTTTACTTAAAGAAAAAAGAAAAGAAAAAAAAAAAGAAAAAGAAAAGAAAAGGTTAACTGATTATCCACAGAGCCAATCGGTAAGTTGAGTTGAAAGAGTGACTTCATTTAGATGTAGATCTGTTTGTAAATTTAAGACAACTGTGTATCATTGTGTCAGATTATGTCATTTTTCATATTATTTATGTCATATTATTTATGTTCAATATTCCTTTATTTTTGTATTACATGGGCAAGTGTAAAAACATATTATAATGCATAATTAATCACCAATAACATTTCATTAAAATAAATCAGTTGTAAATGTCCCATTATGATTTTGGCTGATGTTTTGCTTATTTGTTTTAATTTGGTTGTGAAAAAATAATTTACGATTGTAATAAGTAACAGATCATTTGGCCTTAAAACATGAGTCAGTGGGCACGTGTATATGCTCAGATGTAAATAGTTATCAGACTGATATAGGAAATCCTAATATATGTTCATAAAATTAAGTTTCTCCCTTTGAGAAATTATTGCCATAGGAAAATATTGCACTATGTGGGCACTAAGAGGACAGTTGTGCCCTCTTAGGTCAGCAAGAGAAAGGGTGGGGATATTTCAGACGTGGTTTTAACAAAAGGCAGGTTTTTGGGGGGATATATCATTTGAAGGGCAACCCCTTCCTTCAAAAATCACTTCTATTATTCTGTGGTGCCTAAATTATCCCAATAGAATTTCAGTCCTATTTTGCATGAATGAACTACTCCCTATTAAAATGTTAATATCTCCTGGTCACTTATATCTAATATCTTCTGGTCACTTATTTCTAAGCTTGAACTTTTTTTAAATATCCAATTTTGTCCTGTATGAAGGAGAGAATAAATTCAGGGTGATAAAGTGTAGAAAACATGAAGGCACAGATGTTTTTGGTGTCAGTGGAGAAGTTCCAGGAGTTTGGATAAGGATGCTAACTGGAAAATGGATGGTCACTACAAATAGGAAATGTGGGAGGTCCTTGGATGGTTCAGGTACAGGCACAGTGCATTCCTACACAGGATTATATGTCAGATTATATGCATCTCTTGGTGATCTATCTGGTTCTAACAGATGACAGCAGTATGAACTTACCTCCTAAAGCAGGGATGTTCAAGAGCATGATTCTGAATAGGCTCCCAGGGATCTAAGCCTACTATTATTCTAGGGCAGGGAACTTCTGTGACCCCCATCTCAACCTGTGTAAAATGCCTCCTTGCTAGGATTGTTGGGAGGGTGAAGTAAGAGTGTAGGTGTTAAAAGAACCTACAAGGCATATGGTTAGTTATTTTTAAATCACTGATTTTTAAAGTTATTGGGATATTGCAAACAAACGTATAATCTAATTTAAACCCAACCTACCACTAATTTACTATGATTAGCTAAGGAAGACTCAGGACAAACCCTTTTCACCCTTGCAGGCATCTTCCTTTTTAATTAAATTATTCTAATTAGAAAAAAAAAAGGTTGAACTCAAAAGGTATTCATATAAGTGTGATTCAGAATGAGATAACTTAAAACTACATATATTGTGATTCATTATGCTAAAATATTAGGTTTCATAGTACGTTAATGGGCAACTAGCTGTTTGGTTTCAGTTATCTGGGAGTTTCTAACCAGAGGTTAGCCTAGCACTTTTAGTTAACTTCATTTGGCTTTGTAGCAGTTCTCTTACTCCCATGCAAACCAGGATTCATTGCAAACACAGCCTCTATATTTTGCTATTTTATTAATTATAATCTATCTAAATATTTTCTTTCAAGACTTTTCATCTGTATCATTATTAACATTGTGAGGGGTTAAATGACTAGCTTAAAGTAAACAATCAGATTTCTAAACTCAACTGACATGTTTAACTTAAACCCAACTAGAAGCAATTTACCTCATGATATGTGACGTATTGTTTTCTCCAAAACATTTTCACTTCCAGAGATTAAAAAAGAAATAATAGTAATCACTATAGGAAATGGGAAAAAAAATACACAAAAATAACCCAAAAAAACCATGGAATTTGAATTAAATACTTGGTTGCTTAATTTTTGTAAAAAACAAACAAAAAAAAAGATAAAATGAATAAAACATATTTATGGGACTGAATATTCCAATTAAGAGGAATATCCATCAATTTGATGAGAGTATTAGATGAAAGTTGAACCGTTAACTACAGAAAAACTATGGAGTTGAAGACAATCAAGAGTGAAATTAGGGTTTTCTAAGATTAGCACTGTATTTTAAAGGAAACCAGAATTTCCTGGGAAATATTGAAAGCTACCCTAATCACTACAAAACCCATCTAGATGATGTTGTACTGTTTCTAACCAATTATTTAAGGATTCGGTACTCTTGTGCTCAAAAAGGATGGAGGTAGAGGTCCTTGGTCATATTTCTTGCTGGAGGAAAGGACCTTGATTTTAATTCATTAATATGCAGTTGCACAACCAAGGACTACTTTAGTAGAAATCATTTCTACTCCCATGAACTCAAGGGAAGTCTCCAAGAATGATAAGGAATGGATTGGGGAAGGATAATTTCCTTTCCTTCTTTTCTAGTTATTTCAGCTGAAATTTAACATACTGAAAGACCAGATAACATACGTCCATTTTTATCAGCATTTTCATTTTTACTATGTCCTGAACCATGTACATATTTACAGTAGAAGCATGCCAAGATTGTAGGAGTTATTTCTATTTCTGAAAAAGCAGCAAACCTTGTCTAGATGATATTACATTAATACACCATGCATTTATTTTACATATTTGTTTTTTTTCATTCATATCTTTTAGTTTACTTGATCTTTAGTGGAGAATAAATAACATATAAATATCCTCCAATATCTGAGTTTACTGAAGTTGAAAATAGATTCTATATTAAAACTAAAAATGCAGTTTGCTACATTTATATAAAAAAAAACATTATAAGTTTTCATCTAGATATAGAGAGTGGTAGTTCTATTTTATTATTCCAAAATAAATGTTTTATAAATTTTGTAAAATGCTGACCAGCAGTTTGATTCCTCAACTTCAGAAAGTTCAATATTATAAGATATGGTTTGAAATTACAGCAAGAATTCTTTAGGTTAGACAAGCAGAATATTTTTGTACAACAAAGATTTTAAACAGGCTGTACTAGAAGGTTATTACAAGTTCATTCCCAGTAGATCTCGAGGTTTCTAAGACTGAAATATCTGGGATAGAAGTTAATCAAATCCTTTTTATTGCATATGCAAATCACTCTGCTGGGTCTCTGGGGAGTTACATGGAATGTTTCTCTCCTTAAAGAGTTTACAGTTTGATGTACAAGCAAGGTAAAATCATACGAAAGCCCCCAAATTCTCTAAAAATGACCACTGTATCACGGACTTAATCACTTAATAAAGTATATTTGATTGTGCTGAAAATATAATTACAGCTATACAGAGATAAGTGGTTGAGTATTTTTTAGAAAAGGAATGGATTTCTTATGGCCTTACTGCAAATTTTTAGTGTCTGAAAAAATTAAAGTCTGTTTTCAAATTTAAACAAACATTTTCAAACTCAACAGAGCCTGCCTTTTTCTATTATTTGTCATATATAATCCAGTAGCCTTTGTCTTATTTTGGGGAAAGCATCGTTTGAACTACCTGGCTAATCGTCACAGAGAAGAAATGATATGGTCTTGATGAATGAAAAGATGAGTCTCTTTTTTTTCTTGATCTAAAATACTTTTGTTATAATCATGTGAAAACTACCTATTTTATTCAGATTTTTGGAAGGAGGACAGAAGCTGTCAAAGGAAGGATCGCAAATATGGCTTGAGTATCTCCCATCAGTTTTAAAATTTCATTTACTTTTTTTTTAATCTACCTAGTCATCTAGACGCAATATAACCTATATTCTCACTACCATTAACTTTAATGCCATCTTTTGCTTCTGATCAGCAACTGAACAAAGTTTTCAGTTAATGGCACCTTAGCATAAACAGTTCTTTTCAAACACTTATCACTGTTTGAACAGAAACTGTTTTACATATTCCTTACAGTGATCTGTTATTTAGCCTCTATTGGAAAGCTGATCAAAGGCAGTGTGAGTCACATTGCCTCTTTGGCTTTTCTGAATTTGAGGTCAGCTTTGAGTGAAAAAACTCAAAAAGGAAAAAAACAAAACAAAACAATAAACTTTTATTCTTACCTAGACAACAAAGGCCTTTTAGCCATTGCTATCTTGTTAGTCTTTTCTGAGTAGTCTCACTAGACAGGAGCTCATCAGTTATAATTCCATCATTACTCTTTCTAAGAGCCCTTCAAGCCCTGAGCTCTTCCGAGCAGCACAGAGCCCTGCATGCATTTGGTCCCACCACTCAGAGCAAGAAGCTGAGACAAAATGATGCCAACTGACTTTAAGGCAATTTCCTTCCCTCTGGAAATTTCTGCTTCTCATATTGAATCGATTCACTGAGTGAAACTTGACCTCTTGTTATAGTCCATACACTTTGCAATGTGCTCAAGTAATTCAAAATGAAAAAGCAGTTGTATATAGAAAATAAAACCTGACGATAATGTGTCCACCTTATTTTGAAAATGAAAATGCCTTTAAAATCTGCTTTTCTATTAAGAGAACTACATTTACCATACATTAGGTTTTTCTACTCATTGTAAGATAATTAAAGTAATGGATTCTAGCCTGAACTATCATTGTAAGCACAGAGTTAGGCTTCCTTTATATTTGAAGCTGAAATGGGAACATGACGTAATTAATTAAAGAAAAACTCTCTTTGTTAAATGATGTTTTTGACCTCAAGAATTATGATGTCTTGTCTGTATGCATGCCCATGCTTGCCATGCATGTGTGTGTGTGTGTGTGTGTGTGTGTGTGTGTAGACAGTCCATAGGAGGTGAAACACTCATACTCACTTTTTATCAGTATCTGTTAAGAGGTATGGAAAGTTAGTAGGTTTATGAGTTCAAGAGGTAATATTTGGATGAAATTGATATATAATCACTTTTTAAATGTTTAATTGTTTAAAATACTTCTTTTACAAAATTTGTCTGTTTCAAATAATAACTTTTAATATTTATTGATCAATGCCATTGAGTTTGCACTGAAGAAACATGGGCTTCTGTTTTTAATAATAGAAGATTACTTGCTCATTTTTAATAACGGATTACTTACTTCACTGAAACTTGTTACGTTTATTACATATTATTTACTGGGAAGCAAAGCTAAACCACATCTACATGCACAGAATGATTAGATCCCCAAACAGCCAATTTACTGGTTTCTTCATCACTAGATTTGTCTTAATTGAGTGCCAATTCGTGTCAGTGACATGGTTTTCTAAAAATTCTGTTTATATGAGCTCAATAAATACACTAATGGGGTAATAAATACACTAATGCATCTCATAAATATTATGTACATTTATATAGAATTCTACCCTGTTGAACAATTGGTGTTAGGCATCTCATTTCTCCAGATTTTCTAATATTAAGGCAGCTGGTGTGAGGGTGGAGGTAGGAGGTATTGGCAGAGATAGCACTGCTTCTTCAGATCTTTAATAAATGTAATTAGTTGAGTTTTATGCCTGCCTTTTTTATTTTTTTTTAAATGGTGAAGCAATTGCAGTGTAAAAAAGAGCAGTTGTTTGACTATTTTATTTAATTAAACAGACTTTCTTCCCTTATTCTTTAAAAAGAAAAGCTGTTATTCAGAGCATAATAAGAAAAAAGAGGTTAAAAATAATGCTCTGTAAACTTTGCAAAGTACATAAGGGAACCTCATTAATTCTGCATATTTAAAGTATAAGCAAATCTAAAATAAATATGAGAAAATACAAGAACAGATATCTTTTGGAAAAAAAAAAACCATCCTGAATTCATTTTAATTCTTTTTTTGAACACTATAATTCCAAACATAAAGCACGACTGTTACCAGAACTCATGTAGTAAATGTATTAATAAGCAGAAGCTTCCCTATAGGACCAAGTCTGTTAATATCTAAAAAAGGTTATATTTCTGTGTATGGACACTGTCCCTCTATGAGGAGCATAAGATTTAAATTTTTGTAGAGGATGATAATTATTTGTCAACTCTCCTCAAATGAAGAGTAACACCTGAATGGGAAAGTCCCCTCCTTAGAAACCTTTTGACCTTTCCCAGCCCTGGTTTTGAAGAGTAAGAGCTCAGAAATGGGCTTGCACATTTTCTGAAGGCACTGCTGTGATAGCAGAAGCCATAAAAGGAAAGAATTCTTTGGTCGAACAGAAATTAATTAGGAAAAAATGAGGAAGAAAACGAAAGCTCTTAAGTCAGTGGCTTGAAAAAACGTTCTAACAGCTGTAATATGAGAGAACATACTAACACATTTTTTAATATAATTATATGAAAAAGACATTTTTATATTTCCCTCTTCTAGCATAAAAAGAGTTTTTTGTCAAGCAGTAACAATTTATTCCTTATGGAAACTGCTGTATTATTGTCTGATGGCCATTTTAGATCCATAAAACGAAATGGATTAAAGAAAATTAAACAGTATTTTTAAGTGTCTACAGCTTGTGGCATGTTAACAACAATCTATGTGAAACGGCACCAGAAATTAAGCTTGTGTTTCCAAGACTTTTTTGTACTGTAATTCAATATTTAAATGTTTAACTCTGGAAATTTGTTTCAAAATACAATTGTGAAAGTCTCAATAATTTAGGGGAAGTAAAGTGAGATTCAACCAAATATAATGTTATATAGTATGTTGTATATTATGGATAATATATACATATGCGCGTATACATGTATTTGCTATTTTTGTCTTACATTATTTGTTACAGGTATTTTAAAACTTAGATAAATAAAATTAGTACTTTTTGAAAGTCGGGAAAATTGTATTCTAACTCAGAATATGTCACTAAATGTGTGACCTTAACAAAATCAGTTAAACTTACTGGGACTCAGTTTCCATATTTGTATAGATGCCTAAAAAATTCTTATTAGTATTCCGGACACCTTCTAACATTAAGTTAAATGCCTAAAAGTGGCACAGTATTTCTCAGGACAATTAATGCCCTAATAAAATCTTGTGCATGTCCCCTAGAGGTATGTAATCTACTGGAGGGGGTCTCATCTGTTGCAAGAAATGGCTAGACATACGCATTTTGATTTGGATTGAGTATGACTTTGTGCGCTGCTGTGCTTTTGCATAGCATTAAATGAGTGACTAAAAATAAAAGCGACAGGAAATGAAGGGTAGTGACTTGACAGTATCAAATGGTCAGGGTGTCAAAACTCAAAGTAATTGCAAAGAGGGAAACATGATATGGTACAACATGAGTCTTCTGACAATTAGAGCTGCCTGGGGCAAGCCTAGTACTCTTCTTTAAAGCATAGGCCCTGCTGAGTGGTCTAGATGTGCAATGAGTATTTGCTGATTGATTCATGTCCACTTTGCTTGTCACATGTCTATATGTCATGTCAAGGTGAAATTTTACCTTAATTGCTTATAAGCATCTTTTTTTAAAAAAAAAACAAAAAACAAACACATAGTATAATTAAGAGAGGATTATGTTAAATATTATACAGTAAGACATTTAAGTAAAAGCTGTAAGACTGAAAGTAAAATGAGAGTTTTTTAATAGAAGACACCACAGTATTAAAATTAATACTGTTCTGTTATGAATGATTTACACCCACTAAGACTTATTGTGAGATATTAGTATTGCTCATCTTGTTTTTCCCATGACTGAGTGTAACAGGTGACTTTGATATGTGATTCGTGGTGGCCCTCTTCTCCTTGTGCTGGAAGACTATGTAACTCTAGCTCAGTGAGATTTTTCTGGATTAAGTGGGTATGATTGCTCAGATGTCAGCAGTACATCAATGCTTTACACTTTTGTCTCCAGAAACATTCTACAGTGCATAGACTTGATAATGAGTGGGAGATTTTAGCTTTAAATAGTACACCCACAACAGTACAGCACAACCAGACACACGAAGGTGCATATTTTTAGATGTATGTATACAAAAAAGTCAAAAGTTGAAGGAAAAGACCCATGAGGAAACCAGACCCGGAAATGGTGCAACATGTGACCTTGAGATGAAAACACTGGTTTTGTATGTGGCACCATCTCAAGCTCATCCCAGGCTCACTGCTGAGGATTTTCCAGGCATATCACTGATTTCAGTTCACCCCCAACACATCTCAAAAGTTGGATCATTTGGTGGTCTGGAATGCTTCCAAAGGGTGTGAACTGCAATTTTTGAAGAAGCATAAAGAGTCATGCCTATAAATCAGTAAGCACGTGTGTGCGTGTGTGTGCGTGTGTGTGCATGTGCGTGTGCACAGGAATCAGCCTGCATGAGTGTGCTCATGATGCCTATACATAGGCTGGCCCACAAGAGGGGTCTAACTGAGAATTGAGTAGTACTAAAGTTCTGTCTATCCAGAATTATCTCACCTACTTCGAGCCAAATTTATGAGTGTGTAAGGCAGGCATCTGCGTCTTTGAAAATAAAATTTTGTGAGTTTTACCCTTAGGCTGTTTTCTTTCTTTCTTTTCTTTGTTTTGTTTATTTGTTTGTTTGTTTGTTTTTTTCAGAACTTTAATTATCCTTAGAAACTGTTTTGTGGTTTCCTGTGAAAAAAATCACTAAAAATGACTAATGACATGAGAAGATTAACAAATATAACACTTTGAGTTCTGTATCACATTTTTCTTGTTTTCTATAAATATATCATTGTATGCATATACACTTAATGAAAACTGAATGTAGTTGCAAATTTAAATAAAAAGAAACTTATTATTTCCTCATTTTTTGTCTTAAATTTTCCACTAAACATTAATTCTAGCTCAGCAAATCCTTCCTAAATTAATATTCTCTGGCAGGACAGTCATTCTTAACTATTTCTATTATGGCTCTGTGTATATCCGTAAACTCAGATAACTACAAAAAAAAAAAAAAAAAAAAAAGTGTCAAAAATCAGCCATAAATATTTGAGCAAATATTCACTGTTCTTTATGTGCACCTGACCTCTGAAAGCTTGCTCTAGCACCTGCACACAAGTAGAGTTTCTGGCCCCTCATTCAGTGGGGTTATAATTGGACATCCTCTAAACACCTCATTTCATATGGTTCATAATAGCACAGTGCTATAACAAGGTTCACAGGGCGACTGAAGCCATAATCCACTTATAACTATACTCTGATGACAATTACAGACCAGTGGATATTTGAGAACTGAAATTTACCTGGAGGTGTCAAGTTTAAATGTCAGGATTGTTTCTAAGCTCTAACTTTTTTTTCATGTGCCTGTCTTACTAAATGAAATTTTTCATTGAAAAGAAATAATTAAGGGTGATTTATCATTAATGAAATATCCTCGGCATAATTCACATATTGCCAACACAAATAATATGTTGAAAATTGGGCTGGGAGGATGTATTTGAAAATCCCAGATTTTCATATCACGTTGAAGAAAAAATTGAGTGTTTTAAAACTTCAAAATTATACTTTATTTCATTTGCCTGACATTGGCATAGATCCCAAAGGTAATAGAAAGTTATTTACCTATTTAATGAGCACCTGCCCTATTCTAAAATCCACAGATATCCTGCTCAACCATTTAAACCCTGCGTTATAAAAGTCATGTTGATTTTTCTTCAGAGCAGTGGCAGAAGGATTTTAGAAATAAATATATGTCTTATTTTATGAACATTTTCACTTGTAATTAGAATATCATTGAAATTGGGTTATCAGAAGATTTCAGCTTTATGGAAATTTCATTTGTGTAATAAGAGTTTGAAATTCGTGGCATTCACTTGCATAAAAATTGAGTCCAAATTTTTCAGGGGAGCGTTCAAAGCCTTCTTTAATATGAATCCAGCCTTCCTGTCTGTCTACTACAAACTCATCCCTTGAGGTAGCGATTTCTCCTTGGCCCCTGGAAACTGTCCTCCTTTGCGTTTCCTCGAGCTCTCTCCTCTGTTCAGAATGGCCCTTTCTGCCATTTCCGCTCAAGTGCATGCCTGTGATTACGAGACAATCTCAGAGGCTGCCTCCCTTAAAATGTCATGACAGATCATCCCACTGGAAATTCTCCTTCCCCAGCACTTTGTATCTCAGTTGCTAAACTTAATACAGTTGGTTTTATCTGGAACTATTGAAATATGTATTTGTTTATCCTTTTAGAATGGTTAGAACCTAGATGTTGACAACAGGCCATGCTGGTTTATCTTTACATCATATTTACCCATAAATGCTTCACAATTTCAGTAGAAACCAATAGGAATTTCCAGTCTCCTGTCTGCATTTTGTCCTGAAGACACTGTCCACACGCCAGGGACTTTGCTGTACGTCAGAGTCAAAGCCCTTTTTGTATTGGGGTTTCATTTCCATGTTATCACTGGGATAATTGTGTTGTCTTCAAATAGATTGTAACTGTGTTTTAGATGAGACACTGTATCGAATATACTTTTGTATCCCTGATTGATTATAGTTTGAATTTTATAATTAATTGTTCAGAAAACGTTCAGCAAACTGTGGCTCACAGTTCAAATCAGGCTCACCACCTGTTTTGTATGGCCTATGTGCTGAGAATGTTGTTTTACATTTTTAAATAGATGAAAAGGAATTATGCAAATAATAATATTTCATGACATGGGAAAATTGTATGGAATTCAAATTTTAGTGTCCGTAAATTGTTCTAGTGGAACAAGGCCGCCTATGTTTGTTCGCATCATGTCGGTGGCTGCCTTTGTGTTACAGCGGCAGAGTCGGAGAGTTGTGACAGAGCCTGTGTGGCCCACAGATCCTAATTGCTATGTGGCTGTTTACGTAAAAAGTTTTTTCAACCTTGTTTTAGAGTTGCTAAAAATATTTTATTAGATTGTAAACTCTTTGAAGACAAGGGCCATTTCTGTGTCTCTGCCACCCTTTCAAATGTATGGCTCTTTGGCTCTTCTTTAAATATTTATTGATTAGTTTGTTGATGTTTGCTGGCAGTCAGGTTAGAGCACCGTGGAACAGCAGACAGGGCTATTTACTGCAGTAAGATTTGTGCCTTTCATTACTAACTGGCATACAGTGAAAGTCAGCAG
Organism: Rhinolophus sinicus; assembly: GCF_036562045.2. Classification (NCBI taxonomy): domain Eukaryota; kingdom Metazoa; phylum Chordata; class Mammalia; order Chiroptera; family Rhinolophidae; genus Rhinolophus; species Rhinolophus sinicus. The sequence goes on along the minus strand of NC_133754.1, from coordinate 78,440,949 downwards.
AGACTCGAGTCATTTTGGGCCTCCAAACTGTCGATTATTATTTGGGTACTTTGGCTAGTTTTCTGACATGTCATTCTTTCATGTTTTACAGAAAACACTAATTCTCACTTTGCAATGTGGTTTCCATTTATTCCAAAGGGTGTTTATGCATTAGTTTTTGATTAATGGAATGTTTTCTCCTTTCCCAAGATAAGCGAGGGGGATGCAACCTATCTAAATTGCATCTGGTGTGTGTATAAGGACCAAACAACTGCTGTGTGAGCTAAGCACAGTTAAGTCCACAGATTTAGGTAAAAAAAAAAAAAAATAAGTAAATACATAAAAAGGCACTGGATCTTTCTTCTGTATGCCAGCCACAGAGCTTTGCTCAACTTTTTTCTGTCGCTAGAAAAATAAAGACGAGACGAGAATTCCTGTGAAATCTTGTTCTATTTAGGGATATACACTGAACCAGGAATTACTCACCTAATCCTCCTATCATTATCGTGTTTTGTTTGCTTGCTGAACTTTAGCAATAGGGTTTCCAGTACTTCTTTCATCATGACATTAAGGTAAGCATTTTATGTTCCCATGAGTGTATTATCCGGCATTAAGTATACCATCACAGGTTTGGAATTTAAGGAAGCTAGAAGACTGTTTTAGAGAAGTGAGTTTCATTAATAAACAACGTTTTGAAAAATGAATGGGGAGAATATGTCAGGAGTATAAAAAAAAAGTGTGTAACATTCATTAAAGTGTTTGCTAAATAATGTATTCAGACGGACTATGTTTCCCAGCCTCTTCTTTGCCCATTATGTGTTCTAGTAAATTAAAGCTCGGAAACCTTTGTCAGAGTTATAATACTCAAACTGACATCTAATTCCCCCAGACAATAGGTACAAGTCTGCGAGCCTCTCTAATTCTTTCCAGTCTTTACATTTATTGATTCTTTTGTAGACCTGTTTCATTCAATCTATTACAAACAGCACTGGTTAAAAGTGTGAAGTTTACCACATTTGACCGGAGGCACATTAAAAAACAATAGCATCCTGGCATACATTCCATACATCCCAGGGGTGTAGCTCTTAATCTGAGCAACATTTTCATCTATAATTACTACATTAGATTTGAAGTGCCGGCCTGATTAAAAAGATTGACATGTTTATTTTTTGGCTGACCTATTTGGTAGATGTGGATTTGATTCATCTATTGTGTGTGACCCTGTGTTACAAACACTTTTGTTAGCTGAGCGTGAATCCTGTGTCATTTTGAAGTCACCATTTTATCATAGTTAAAAATCCCTTTATTATATTTAGACAAGGAGTTGTGTGTGCATAGATTCTCACTTACCTAGATATTATAAATGTATACGTATGTGTATGTTTGTGTGTGTGTGTATATATGTATATATACATGAATGCTTTTTAGAGTTTAGTATTATTGAGATTGTTATTGATAAATACTGCATCAAATGGCCTCCACAATTTGATAGCCCATGTTAAACTTCTATGGAATTAACATAATATACTTTTTATTGTACATCATTCCTCAGGATTATGCCTTTTCTACACTTCTGATGCTGTAAAACATACTGTGTAAATAATTGATAATAAACAAACAAATTCTACTTTTGCCCTGCTGTACTTCACCAGTTTCAAGACTTTGAAGTTCCGTAAATAATTTATGGCACTTATTAGTGCAGGCAAATCAAACGGTATCCTTGATCCTAGCTGCTTTTTGTCCTCGTTGTTTCTGAGCAGAATTGTTAAGCGATCCTTCTGATTGGTAACTACACTGAATGCTGCTGGAAATCACGGTGGCATTTCTGCTGGCGTATACCGGTACATGACGTTGCCACACCGTCGGTATTTACACTAATGGAATTTGTAGAGTTATCAGAATATGTTCTGAAACTCAGACTTGGTGTGTCTTTTAAGAAAGAGAAGTAAGTGTCTTTTCCACCATGATTTTAGTTTACCTATAACTTCTTTTATGGTATGTGTTAAAAAGAGGATTTGGACCCAATATGCATTCCTTGGCAAAGATACAAGCATGCTGAAAAACGTGAACCAAAATATCAAAAGACAGATTATATGATCTTTTCTTTTTCTTTTTTTCCTTTTTTTTTTTTTTAACTCATAAAAGCTTAGGCAGAATGCCAGCTAGCCAGACTAAATAATCCACAATGGTACAATAGTCTTTCTCGGGTGTGGAAAATGGAACCATGTGATAGTGAAAAGTAAAGTTCCAGAAGTTATGAAAGATTTATGACTTAAACATTCTTTTTCTCCTTGCGGTCTTCTGTGTTATTTATAATTACACGAATCTTAACCAAAGGTTCCATTGATTTCATAATGAATTCAAATAAAGATTTTAGTTTCTGAGTGACCTTTAAAGGTTAGAATGGTTATGCATGTTTTTTTCTAAAAGTTTTCTGTTGTGATGAAATTTATTTTTTACCCTGGATGTATTCAGACATAATAGATCGGGTCACTTCAGACTGTGGTTATAACTGAAAGGCATATGAAATAAAATGTAACCAATAAAATTACACACACACATTTACACTCACATACACACACGTGCATGTGCATGTATATATTCAGAAAGACTTCTTTATAATAGTACAATTCAAACGAGCCACTTACGAGAAATTTTGTCCCTTTTGAGGGGGTCAGTATACGATGAACAATCTATCATGCATCCCTTTTTATGGTGTTTGCCATCTCTTAGAGGGCTTTGATTTGCAGGGAAAAGCCCATGGAAAGTGCCTTTTCTTCTATACTACCATGTCTATGATGGCTCTCGACTAAATGGTGAGGTCTTGACCCTGGTGAGGGTCCGTTGGTCAGTCTGTCCTTTTGAAGTGGATAAGGGAGAATGTTTTAAAGTACAATGCAACCTAAAGCATGGCTTTCAAAGTATTTTTCAAATTCTTGAAATAACAGTATACATACAGCTTTACTACATTCTGAATATTAATTGCTAATCATACCCCTTAATTAATTTGTCACTGTGCTGTGTAAAGACATTTAAAAAGAAATGCAAATGCCAAAAATATAAAAGATTTTCATTTCTTATAAGCATTAACTCCTTTAACTTCAAACACTAATTATTACTATTTATGAAGGAAATCAGTGTTCTCTATTACATTCTTAGAAAAATCTCTAACCTTGAAAACCTACCCAAGGCCCTGGCTAGACCTCAACTCCTGCAAGCAGCTTGTAGCTTTGAAATCAATAACTCTTCTGGCAACTTCTTTTCAGGGCCAAGATTAACTGCCCTAGAAAGAGAGCTTATCTTGGATTGAACTTCAGACAAGAGCTAGCAATCCTTGTTGGGCTCCACTTCTGTGCTGTCTCTCTGTTTAGAGTCTCCTCAGAATTCTTTCTGAAAGACACCACTGGAGAATGGTGCTTTTGTTCCCATGCCATCCATAGGAGTGAATTGACTTGGGCTGTGGTAGGCACCATACCACTATTTCCCCAAGTCTCTTCTGCTTGGGGACCAGAGCCAAAGTAAGAGCTTTTTGCACAGAGTTGCTGAAGATCATCTATTTACTAGGGGTTCAGATGGTTCAGGAGGAACTGTAATGTGTCCAGGCACAGGACAGATTGGCAGTATAGCATCCAGAAAAATCAGTGTGTGATTACCAATTCAGATGGTGAGTAATTCACCATTGCCAGATCTGATCTGGGAGGCAGGAAATAAGCCAAAGAAGGAAGGACAAGCAGATTCTCAAGGGTCAAGATGAGCAAGGTCCAGAGTGGCAGGAAATAAGCCTGGTCCTTCACACTTGGCTTTTCACCTTCTCCATTTCTGTTGTCACTGTCGTTGTGCTCTCTGGTTGGAAAGCTCCATCTGGACTTGAGTCCTCAGGTGTAGAAAAGTGACAAGGGCTGATGGTAGAAAAAGAATAGCGGACCTGTCTCTGCTTCTACTAAAGATTTCTAGGAGTTCCTTTTAGCTATACCATTACTTTATAAGGAAAATTCTAGTCATTGAGAACATTTTATTTTTATCTTTATTTTTTATATTATTTCCTACACGTTTCAGAGGAACATACCAGGGTGTTTTTAAGACAGTCATACATTGTTAACTTCACATCTTTGTACCAAAACCAAAAACCTGTAGGGCATTACTCCTTTGAAACCAAATATTATACTCGGCTTGGGACTTTTTATTTCCGTTTCTCTCTGCATGAAATGCTACAGACCAGCTCTGGTCATCTTTATAGGGACCAAGGAACTCAACACCAGACTCCCCAAGAAGTCCTTTTATATCTTTTCCACCTTCACTCACTTTTTTCTATCCTTAGAACCCCTGTTGCAATTAGTATCAACATGTTAAAATTCAACAGTTTAAACTCCTGATTTTTGCAGTTTTCTCATTCTACCTCCTTATTACTTTAGTTCTGAATCTATTTCCTATACAAATAGCAAACCCATTTTTGATATTTTTGTTTTCTACAAGATTCTTTAAGAGTCACACTGAAGAATATTTAACCTTTGTTAGCTTGATTCCCAGAGTGAATTGTTCACATCTGAAGTCCAGGCCTGTGCTTAACACTCTGACTATTAATACTTAGTATCTCCTGTAACAGTGGGTTATGAGCTATGCCATCCTGACCCTCTCCAGCCACAGAAAATCTGGAATAGGGAGCAGCCAGCTGTGTTCTGGGGGCTGCATTCCCAGTTTAGTAAGAGCAGTTCTGCTGTTCCGCTTTCCTTCCTCTCCACCCCCCCCCCCCCGCCCCCAAGAGTTCATTTCACCGCAGAGGACATTATTCAGAGGACAAAGAAAAGTTTCCAAACCACTGCTTTACTTACTTAATAAATAGTCAGTAAATAATTATCCCACAATGGTATGGCATAGAGAAATAATAAATTTCAGTTCAGTAATAAAAAAAGGAAAGAAAGAAAGAAAGAAAAGAAAGAAAGGAGGGAGGGAGGGAGGGAGGGAGGGAGGGAGGGAGGGAGGGAGGGAGGAAGGAAGGAAGGAAGGAAGGAAGGAAAAGAAAGAAAGAAAGAAAGAAAGAAAGAAAGAAAGAAAGAAAGAAAGAAAGAAAGAAAGAAAGAAAGAAAGAAAGAAAGAAAGAAAGAAAGAAAAAGAAAGAAAGAAAGAAAGAAAGGTAAAGGGCAGTAAATGGGTACTGTGGTTAAAAGTATCTTTTGCATTTAAATGGTTGAAATAGTAACAGTAACTTTAGTTTAATAATTTCATCAACAGATTTAGAGCAGCTACCTACTTGTATATAATGTGGAGTGGCCTTTCAGTAGGGGTTCATAGCTTCTCAGAAATGCAGTGCTGGCTTGTTAAACCAGTTCTCCTTTTTGTCAAGGAGGTAAAGAATCAATGGGAAGGCCTACAATAGATTCCTGATCCCAAAAGGCTTACCCTATTCCACAGTATATTCTACAGATTAGAGATTCATTTTGCATCAATCAACACCCACAAGGAGTTTCTGTAGAGGTGGGTTAGTTAGCAGACATTTACACCTTGCTGTGTATTACTTTAGTCAGGTAATCATTACTTGTACTGAGAGAAGAGGCATATTGATTGAGAGTAAGGTAAGGTAAGGCCATATGTAAACTCGGGGCAGTGAGAAGGAAATGCAGATAGGTGGCTTGTCAAAGCCAGAGCATCCAGCACGTGGGCACTGGTTGGCCTTAAGACTCAACCAACCCTTTCAGGTATTGGTGTGAACTGTGAAGGAATGTTGCTGACAACCTGTCACTTTGGTGAGAGGAGAAAGGACAAATAGCATAAAACTGAAATGGCTTATAGCCATGGATGATGGACAGTTAGCTTGAAGCTAGCGAGCAAAGGCAATGCCAGTTGGAGTGGATGAAACAGCAGAGGCAGGTGAGTGTCAGGCAGCGAAGTATCAGACATGGGATGTCTCAGCTGCTGAGTCCGTCCCAGGCTGCGCAGAGCCTGGTGACCCAATGGTACAGGACAGAGAAAGAACAAGAAAAGGAGTAGTGTAAAAATGTCATTGAGAGAGGTATAAAACCACGGTCTGAGATACACTGTAAAGGCACAAATGGACATGGGGAAGGAGCTAGATGGAAGGGAAGAGTGGAACTATGAACACACAGGAAGAAGCCAATGTCAAATCATAACCATCACATGTTCTTAATGTGTAAAGGAAGATGATGGTCCTTCACCTACTTCTGCTTTTATCTCATTTGCCAAAGTATATGACAGTGTATGCTAGTAAGATTTGAACCAAACCTTTAAGTGTAGCTTAGGTAGTGTTGGGCCACCATAGAGAGAACTAGCCAGCAGAAACATTGCCACGAACTGGGGAAGTCCCTGTGTGGTTAATGGTGGCTGCTCAGGACTACATATGAAGGAGTTTTACACATTTCATTTTTCAATATCTTAGATGCAAAAATCATTCGTGGTTAGTGAGAATATTAAACTTGCATAGACAAAATTTTGAATGAGTTGAAAATTGGTAGAAAAGTGTGTGTGTGTGTGTGTGTGTGTGTGTGTGTGTGTTTCTGTTTGCATTATTGGAAAAAATAATAGCTCAGCATCCAAGTTTACTATAGATATGAAAATCCAGGCACAGATCTCAAATCACTGGATGCGTAGTACTGCATGTATGTATATTGTACATTGATGGCTTTTATACAATATCAGTGCGTATCTTAAGGTATCCTTTGCATGTGTTTTTACCAGGATGTAATTAGTCATTTAGTTTGTGGAAAATAATTATATTAGACAAAGGCTTCAAAGGGAGTTCTCTGAAAGATCTAGAAATGATGCATATTGAACAGAACAACGTAGGAAAATATCAACATTTCTTGTATAATCATAGAAAAAAGGATCAATTCAAATGAGCCTCAAAAATTTTTTTTTGGCTAGAAATAATAGTACAGAAATAGAAACTTTAAGTATTAGAAATAGTATTATTGAGCACACTTCATCTTTAAAACTTATTCCACTAACTCAGAATCAAACACGGGGAATAAAGAGTTGAAAGTAAAAGAAAATATATCCAATTCACACTTCAGGAAAATGAAAATACTACAGACCAAGAGAACATTCTCATTGAGCTTTTTTTTCAAAGCTCTCATTTTAACCAGCTGGAATTATTTTTAAAGTACAACCAATTCAACCTTTTAAAATGACAGATTTGCCTTTTAATGGGAAATATGTATTTCATCTTCATGGAGCGCAGTGTCCTTGGCTTTGTTATTCTCTACAGAAGGAGACTCTTTGTTTGTCCTCCTGGTTAAGCCTATAAGGAAGAACACATATTATAGAAAAGTTGCTCCTGGCATGAAAGGTTAGATGGATATAGACAGACTGACAGAGACAAATTAGAAATGCACACTGTTTCTTCCAGCATCCAGAATCCCATACAGTAATGTTAATTGTAATGAGCAGTCCATTCAAACAGAACCAGCCAAGAATAACTCGAAACTGGAGTTTCTTTTATAATTAAAGAAAAGACCGCCGCACCTTTCAACAACCCACTAGTACATTAGAAAAGGTCTCACAGGCTCTCATGGAAAGACATTATGGTGTCTCATTCCAGGAACATCCGAAATCTGTACTCACTGCAACATTTTTTTCTTTATTTTGTGTAAAAGCTATCTTTGATGTCTAAGGAAAAGCAAACAGCTGATAACAATGGAGCTGAATTAAGCTATCTCAGTGGTTGTGTTAGTAAAACGGACACATTTTCAATTAAGATTGACATTCCTGAGCCATAGGCATGACTGATGCTGTCTGACAGAGCAGGACCTATGAGAGGAGGGTAAGCATTGCAGGACCGTGGACAAGGGGAAAAGGCTGAGGTCGACCTGAGAAGCTCACCCAAAGGAGGACGAAGGGGCTGTGAGCAAGTGCTTCAGAGAGGAACGTGGGGCCAAGTGGCGGCTAAAGAAAGGCCCAAGGTGATCCAGGAGTGAGGGGCAGCAGCTGATTCCTGGGAGCAGCAGGAGAGGGGACTGAAATCCTTCTAAGGTAGCAGTTGGACGTCTGGGCAAGAGAGCAGGTCTTCTGGAAGCACTTCCCTATGTCAGAAACAAAGACACCAACTTAGCTCATCAAAGGGCTCTTTTATAAGGGGTTTATATCGGATGAGCTGCCTCTGGAAAACAAAACAGGGCAGCATTAGGCATTCTGTCTTATTCATTTTAGTACTGAAATTCCGTGAAAGTGGTTAGAGGTCTTTTAGGAAAATGAGGAAAGAGGATACTAACTATGCGTTTAAAGACATTTTGGTGAAAATGACAGCCTGGAATGCTCTATCTACACGCTTTCCAAAGTTCTTTTATAATCATAGAAAAAAGTTGTACCATTCCTGATAATATATAAACAAAAACACTTGGTTTGTGGGAAACTCATTCATTCACTCATTCATCAAATTAAGCAATTGTCTATGCTTGTCTCTGTGCTAAATGTGGTAGAGTAAAATTGAAATCAGACCCAGAGCTTATTCCAACTAAAGGATCCAGCTGAATTTGAAAATGTAAGACATTTATAGTTCTATCTGAAAGACACTTGGGTACTTGAGGGGGCAAAGAGGGAAAGGACATTTTTTTAACATGGGTTGAAGTTCCTGGAGCAATCTGAATTCACCACTTAGGTGTGCAGACTGGACTTCTTTTTCTCTAAGTGAACAATTCTGCCTTCTCACTTGTGTCCCTGGAGTCTGCCTGGGAGTAGCGCACGGGGGCTGAAGGTACCTGAAAGAGAAAGCTGATGGACTAAACCAAAAGCATAGCTAGGCAGGCTGACAGGAATTCCGTGCAGGTGGCAGATCCAAAGAGACTGGGCACTAGGGCCCAGCCAACGAGGTGAAAGATCAAGAGGGTTTGAAAAGCATGGGTGGAAAGCCTGCATGACTTCCCTAAGCCTCGGAAGATAGGGGCATTATTATTAAAATGGATCCAAATATAGTGTTTTGTCCCTTCTCCACCGCCTTCCACTTAACCATTATAAAACAAACTCACACCCCCAACTCAAGACAGCAGGTCGGCTTGTCTAAGCATGGTTAGTGTTTCAAGTATCTGAGAGAAAGAAATTGAGTGTTGGCTTTTCCCACCACCACCACCTGAATCTCGCAAAGTGGTTGAAGGGAAGAGAGTGGAAGGAACTTCCTAAAGGGCAGAGGGCACAGAATGCCTCATGGTTTCTGGAGCCCTGAGAGCTGCCTTAAGGTCTTCCATAAATGACAAAGCCAGATGGGAGACTCGAGCTCCTGCGTCTGGGGCCAGGAGTTTTAGCCAACAGACTTGGCTCTGAGCAGAGGTTGCTCTTCAGAGCTCACATTCCCCAGCTTTGTTATGCCTTTCTCCTCCCTCTTTCTGGACTCTCTCCCTCACTAGGCTAAGAGCTTCAGTGGCTGCACTGGAGGAATTTGCTGCACAGCTCTTGCTCCAGTCAATTGTCTTCAGCAGATGGGCTCTCGTCATGCACACAGCCTCACAGCCTCTCTGTAAGGACCTCTGCTGCGAAATTTCACCATTGCCCAAGCATATGGCCTTCGGCCTCCCTCCTGATTATGGTGGCAGCCCAGACCTCCTGGGGTCATTAAAAATTTTCGAGCAGGGGAATGACAGAAAAAAGGTGCAAGATTTCAAGAAAATTAATTTTATCCAAGGTGCAAAGTGGATTCAAGGAGGGAGGCGTGTCAGAAGCGGTTGCTATCAAGGTTAAACACGAATGAAGCATCATAGCGCTCATAGTAATGGAGAGAGGACATAGATATTAAAGGAATAAAATCATCGGGACTTAGTAATTAGTTAGCTGTGGTGAACAATAGAAAGAAAAGAGTCAGAGTCTGATGAGGATTGGAGCCTCATTATGATAACAAAAAGTAAGGAATACAGAGACAGCTGGATATAATATGAGAGTGGTAATGGGTTCAGTCTGACACAGATTTCAAACGGTGTTATTATAATGCTGACTGACGGGATATTGTCTGTAGGCTCACATAAGAGTTAAAATATTTTCAGAATGTTTAAGAGCATTATTTTAAGTGGGTATGGTGCAAGTTGAAAACCTGTGAAAACATTTACTCCAAACTAATACACATTTTTTTTTAGACAGAGTGAATAATTCAAAGGGAGTTTATCTTGAAAAAAACACTTAAAATAAATATGTGATCACTTTTGAGCTTCCTTTCAGAATTGTATTAGACACTACGCACACATCTGTGCCTTCAGTTCAATATTTCATTTCAACTCAGGTTATCTCAATCATTGTGTCACACAATCTGTTCTGCTCAATGACTCAACATAATCAGCACATTACTGTCTTTCTATTCACACATTTACTTTCCTGGCCATTATTTTAATAAGGGACACAATAAATGGCTGTTGCAAATTCCTGGAAACCTTTTCTTATAATACTTACACAGGAGTCAAGTGTTAAATTCACTTTCATGGAAAATAATAACTAAATGCAAATTGAAAGGATTAAAAAAAAAAGGAAGCAAATCTCTCTGTTAAATTTAAATTACAGCTTTATTTTGTGTTATGCAAATATATATGTTTGCGTTGTGATCTGGTAAGAGCTCCCTCTAAAAAGTAAATTCACATAAGATATTCATGAAAATTGAGTCTGCGTTGTTCCCCATTTTCCAGCAAGTTTTGTGACTTTTCAGGTTCAGCAGCTGTGGATCAGCTGATTCATAGTCCCGTAAGATTCACACTCTTATTTATTCTGTTTAGCTTTTTTGAATTTAAAAATAACCCCATTTACAATAAAATACAGTTTGCAAATAATTCTCTAATGCTCATTGGATAATCTAATTGCTGCTTAAGCTGAAACTCTGAAAGCACACATTGGCCATGGCTTAAAAAAACAAATTTAAATTCTCCTATCCCTTTTCTGCTCACATCCCCTTCCCAACCATATACATTTCACAACTGTTCCTTCCTCTGTGAATATTGCTCTCCTAACTAAAACAGTTCCCATAAGCTAAATGGTTCTTTACATTTAATTCATAAATAATTGAATCCACTAACCTCAGCTATTTTCTATCACTTATAGAAATTTGAACCTCTGCACGACACTCATGCTTCTCTCTCTTCAGGCCCACCTCTCACGTGTGCATCTGACAGGCCCTGCTCTTGGGGCGGCTGGTCCCAGAGCCTTGGCACCATGCTCTTGATTCACCATAAATATATTTGCTTAGGGCCACCCAGGTGCAATGGAGCATTTCTATGACTGATTTACACCCAGCCTTTTTCCTCGTGGCTGCTCCCCTGGGCCTCCCCAAATCACCATGCTACAGCTGGCAACCTAACTCATTCTAAAGCTTCACTTTTGTTCATTGTGCCCTTGGCACGTCGTTATCATGTAGACAACACCATGAGCAGTTTTATTTATTTGTGTATTTTTTTATTTGCAAATTCTTCTTCTCACATTTGACTGCTATCTTCCCCCTGTGTAAATTTTTATCCTGGAAGCTCAGGGGAGTCTCTGTGGAGTAGATGTGGATGCTATGGACTCACATCAGGTTGAGAAGCTCCCTTTGTACGCTTGCATGAAGTTAAAGTCCGTTAGGCAGAATATCAAAAAGTTAAACGAACTGACAATTAATACTGGGAAGTCACGCTTCACATTCGAAATGCGGCCTGCGTCTCATCAACCATCGGGCACTTTAGTCTTCTCTGAGGTTGGCCAAAAGACATAAAAACAACTCATTAATTTAGACAATTCGTGGAAGGAAAGAAGGAATACATAAAATGGGGAAAAATATAATCGCCTAAACTAATATGGGATCTAATAAAAATGGTTCCTTGAATTTTTCATATTTAAAATGTCCACATTTGTGTTTAAAAATGTTAACTCAGAAAACAGAGTGTACAATTTAACTATAACCTAACGTGGTGGAGTAATTACCTTCCTGCTCAGAACAGGTTTTCTGGGCTCATAATGCCTGTGATTGTACAGACAGGAAGGCCAGCCGTGCTCCAGGGTAAGTTGTTTTCCTGGATTGCTTTCCTCACAGAGCCTCAGGATTGCTCTCGCTCTTAGTGTAAGTGCTACTGCAGCCCTGATTCTCCCCACTTAGCATCAGACTGTCATGGCCCAGTCCTGTGAGAAAAAAAGCCAAGGGGCTACTTACTTGTTGTGATTCAAGAAAATGTTTCCCTCTGCTTATGTTTAAGCCTCGAATTCCTGACAGTGGAGAGTGATTCTTTTATGAATGCCTTCCCCTGTTCCTAACCCCTATTATTTATTGAGAATTCTGCCAGCATTCTTTATGATGGGTCCATTTCCTGTATGTGTCATAGACTTGGATTCATTCATTCAACAAATATTTGTTGAGAACCTTTCATGTTCTGTACTCGCTGACTGTCAGTCACTGGTGTTCAAAAAGTCTAGTGATTTCCTTTCCGAGAAGTCAATTCCAGATTCTTTTGTCCTTTCTCCCTTCCCAGGAAGTCAATTTCAGGTTATTTGCTGGAGGAATAAAATAAATAGCAGGAGTTACTGAGTATTCATTTGGGGGAACTTCTTTCTAGATAAAGAATTTGACATGTCTGCCTAAGTTCTCTAGACTTTAATATTCTCAGTCTCTTTCTCTCTCTCTTTTTAATTTGTAAAACTCCTCTCTACTATTATCATCTCTAAGTCCCTTCATGTTTTCTTATGTTTTGCACTCAACCTAAGTGTGAGACTCTCAGAAATTTGTTTGCTAAATCATCTGGCAAATGGTCTTGTTGATGTCTGCTGAGCTGCTCCGAGCCTACCGTTGTTAAGTACTTATTACAGGAATCCAGCCGGGCAAATTAAGAAAGCTACATGTTTGCTTGTTATTTTAGGACTTTTATGCTGTGCTTCAGAGGGGGCTCCATATTGGACCTTCTGACCTGAAAGAACTTGCTGTTCTTTAGTCAGAGGTTGCTGTGTGCAATCTGAATCTTTGACCTGGCAACAATAAAAGTGATTATCTTCCAGGGGGAGAATGTCCTCTTGTTGCTTTTCATAGCTCAGCCTGCTGGAAAATGTAAAACACTCATTTAAGCAGCTCGAGGTTCACTTGGTATGTCATATTTTATAACTAAGCTGGGAGATTTTTATATTTACAAATTAAGTTATTTACTTCATTTTTAACTTAAGTACGTTGTATACACACTACTCCAACCTTTACGCTCTCAGCTCAAGGTGAGCATCCAGCCAAAGCCATAGAAAAAGATCTGTGGAGTGGAAAAGCTGTTACTAAAATTATACCTGATGTTCCTGGTGCTTTTCTTGGACGTACATATTACACATCGAAGCTGACATATAAATAACTTACACATTATATAGGGTATGTTGAAGAAGAACATGCCCTGTACGATGCCGAAAAAAAAAAAAAAAAAACATACCCAATACAACGTCAAAGTTAACTATATGGCAGCTTCAATTTATAGTATGTATGTCCAAAAAAAGCACCAGGAACATTAGCTATAATTTATTTTTTCCTTTAAAGTTCCTTTAGCCTTTCTATGAACCATTATTAAAGCACATTTGGGGTGTCTCAAAAATTTCCCAATATGTTAAACATTGGGAAAACATGATTGGAAGTAGTTTGTGTCTTAACTGTAAAGTCCCTGAATATGCTGGTTTTCTACCAAACAGGAACTAGTCATTGTTGTCATTTTGAAATGCCATCTTTGGTATTATATGGTATCCTACTCAAAGCTTTGCTGTTAGCACCTCCTTTCCGTGGAAGAGGCATCACAGCCATGCATGAAATCCCTCCAGGACAGTTTAAGTGGTTGCTCTTAAGCTATTTCTAAATGTTCATCTGGATAAAGTTCTGATGCCACCATGATTTGGAAGAGAATACTCTTGTAGTGGGATTTCATTGTGTTTCCCCAAAACATTTCAGTTGGTTTCACAAGTGTTGAAACCTGTCTACTGTAGGTACTTTTTTAATAATGCAAGCTACTTAGGCACAGTTAATGTCTAACATACCTTTTTGTAGTAGCAGTCTTGTACTTTATAAATACTTTATGATGTTAAATATTTGTGAGAAGTAAGCGCTTTTTCAGAAGAAGTAATGCCTTTTCAAAATAAAAAGCATTGGATAATTTTGCAGCAATCACATCAATAAGAAGTCAGATGCCACATCTGCACGGACCTAACAAATCATTTTCTATGAATCGCGCATGGCTCATTTTCTGTTCATCTGCCTGCAGTTCTCTGGACTCGGGAGTACAAATTACTCTAAGGCAGGAGTCAACAAGCTATCTCTGTAAAGGGCCAAATAGTCAATACTTTAGGGTTTGTGGGAGAATAGTCCACATCAAGGAGCATCTGTAGATACTCAACAGGGGAAAAAACAAATTTCTATAAATGCTTTTTTGACAAAATTCAAAATATAGTAATAATAGTAGAGTAATAATAGTAGAGAAATAATAGTAGAGTAAAACTATTGCAAAGTCTGGCTGGCAAAATCACTGTGAGCCCAAGGACCACAGAAAAGCAGTGCAGGCTGGATTTGGCCATGGATAGTAGCGTGTTGACCCCTTCTAGAAGGTGCTTTTTCTCAAAGTGAGGTCTTGCGACCATCCGATGACACATAACTGAGTTGGTGTATGAAGCATGAAGGTCCTTGGGCCTCACTGAAGATTCTCTAGCTCATCTGATTTAGCCGTTCCCTGCTACTCTTGCAACCTTGGGTTAGCTGGCAAGGTGTATCCCCTATTTTTAGGGAATTTAGTTTGTACTTTCCATGGACTTCTCCCCTCAGCCCCCCAGATAGGTTCAGCTCCCCCCATTTAAAATGAAACAGTATTTTGATTCCACTGTACTCCAGCTACCATCCCTTTATCCACATTCATAGCTAGACACTTCAAATGTGCCCCACATGCTCATTGCCTCCCCATCGTGTGCTTTTCACATCCATTGCAATATCGTCCTTGTCCACGCCATTCTATCAAAACTGTACCCCCAACTTGCCAAGACTCCTCTTCCAGACCTCACTTACTGTTATCCTAAACGTCCACCTGTCATTTGACACTGCTGGAAACTATCCCCCGCCCCAACAGCTCCCCTTCGTTAATACCTTTCCTGGTGTCTCTGGGTAAGGTTCTTGAAAGAAATATTACCTGTGCCATAGATGATTTCTTCAGGCACTGTCAGTTATTTGAAGGGAGTATTGACTGGGCTCAGGACCACAAGAAATAAATAAGCCCTTGCACTGGGCAAGAGTCTAGGGCTCTGAGAGGTAGATGAAATCTGAAGGATTTGGGCATATGAACACATCAGCCCCTGGTTGTACTAATGTGTATTAAGTACTCAAAAAGAATGTGAGATCTCAGACCAGATCTCTGTTTCTCAGTTGATGAGATCTTGAGATCTGGGTGAGTAAAGTCACCTGGGGAGCAGGCAGAGCAGAATTCATTCATTCGTGTCTCAGGCTGAGACTCCTCCGTGCCCCCGCTCCCCAGAGACACACAGAATGTGAGGAGGTTCAGCTGCTGTTATCCCCCCAACACTCTAATTTCATTCCTTCTCCATCTTCCATCACAAATCCTTCTGCTGTCTTCAGCTTTCTCTCCCTCCCCCAGCCTTAAACTGCAGGTGTTAAATAACACACTGTGTGCTGCTCCTGCCCACCCCCTTCCCTCTTCTCAGTTTCCCTACCTGTGCAAACCCACCTACCCTCATGCCTTCAGTTACCACCTTTTGGATTGACTGCTACAGCTACAACTTGAGCTCTAACCTCTCACCCTCAACAAAGTCTCATTTCATGGCCTGTATGCTAAAAAATTAACTTCACTTGGGTCCTGAGCAGGTATTTCTAATTCTGTTTATCGAAATTGAAAAAATAAAAGAGTCCCTTCAAATGATGCTTCTCTTCCCACCCACCCCACTTTATTCAGGTGTTTTCCTAATAGTCTCATCTCAAAACCCAGAAACCTGATCATGGTTCTTTCCTCTTAGTTCATGTCTGGTATTCCAGTTCTTCAAGTATTTTATTTGATTATTTTAATTATTTTATATTTTATTACCTTATGTAATATTATGATTCTGTTTATTCTGTAATTATATTCACTGAGCTTCACCTAATTTCTACGATGTCATGGATTTGTACACAATTTTTAAAGTCTTGCTGCCTCCATTTTCACCCTCCCAATTTTATTTTATGTATCGTCATACTAGTCTTCTCAAAACTTTTTGTTCATCACACTCTAATACCTACTATGGCTTCCTATCACCAGATTGGTAACAACACCTGTGTTTCTAACCCATGCTCTTCCTGCTTCTGATTTCATTCATGCTCTTTCTTCACTCTAGATACCCTCCCTCCATAGAATGTGGTTCCCAGCAAAAAAGGATGACCTTCCGAGGTAGAGAAGAACAGAGTTTGCCTAGGGGGTCCCATCTGACCTTAATCGCACATTTGTTTACAGGACGATAGGAGCCTCCTCACTCCTTGTCTGTAAGCCACCCCCTTCCTCTGCAAGCGACCTCCAACAAGTGGGGTGATGTGGGGCAAATCACACAGCAAAAACCATAGTCAACACAGAGCCTGCCTCTATCACTGTCCTTTATTATCTCTCCCGTGTTTATAATCCCATCCTCAGAGATGTCATCAAAACAGGGCACAAGATGCGGCAGCATTACTCGTCCTAAAGTGAGTTTCTTTTCCCTAGAATGAGGACAAGAACCAGGACTCTTTTTAAGAGTAAAATTCTTTGAACTCATGAACAAAAGATGTGGCTCTTGTTTACAAGAAGTATAAAAATAGTGCGTGCATTGTTTTTTATACTTTTGTCTTTTTTTTTTTTTTTGGTAGAAATAAAAGATGGCGTTTTTAGGGAGAACACTACTAAATTAAATTCACATGAGCTTCTATGATTAATTATTCCATAATTAAATATTAACCACTACAGTGTGTCTTATATTTATGCAGTGTCTTCCTTTTCTATTTGAAAATTCTTAATTATGTACAGAAATATGTCTAAAATGTAGGCTATATTCTGATACTGAATTTGAAAAGAAATTTGATCTGTACATGAAAATAAACACCCAACGTTAACTACATACGTCAGTAGATTATTCAGAAATCATATCGCCTGCCACCTATAAAAATCATCAAATCATTTAGCCTACTAATTTTTTAAAGATACAGAATCTTTGCATCAAGAAAGTATACTAAAATTATTTTTTTGCAATGCTGAAAACATTGATTTCATAATGATGAGTCAGAAGCAATATACAAGACTGAAGGGCTTTCTGATTTGCAAAAGAAAAATTATTTTAAATACATTTAGTTGTTGTGGTTTTTAATTCTTTGAAAATTGAACCGTTACTTACCATGTGACTTTGCACAAATTCCTTAATCCTTCCAGGGCCTCCGTTTATTCATCTGTAAGTTGGAGACAGAACAATTACTGAAAGATCTCTGTTACTGGGATTAAATGGGTTATTGTATACAAAGCATGTAACATAAAACTTAGCACATATGAAATACAGCCAATGGCAGCTCTTATATATGTATTAAATGAAAATATGTACAATTAGCTAAATCCTATCCATTTCTCCCAGCTGCTTTGAATAATTTTTTTCTCATTATTAGGGTACTTTGAAGACATGGAAAGGGAGACATGACTGTACAGGGATTCCCTTATCTCTTTCATAAAATTTATAAGAGGTTTGTACATTTTTTCAAGGGAAACCAAGACCGACACTGAGTTGTCCCCGGCTCCCTAGAAGCACGCAGTGATGTGCTCCTTTGCAGTTAAAGTCCAGACTTGGCCACCACATGGCTTCTGCTCTGTTTCAGAGATAGAAATCAGATACTCAGAGCATCAGGCAGCCAGTGGAACAAACAACTTGAAGGCGAGTGCCGCAGCTGCAAACATTGCACCAACAGCTAAGAACGCCTGGGGTCTCAGCAGGCGCCTGTTAGCCACCTCTGCCTAAGTACTCAGGGCTCTAATAATAAAAGATCAGCCATCGGAGGCTCTCTTTATCTCAACTATTAAAAAAAAAAAAAAAAAACTGATGTCAAGTGAGCACTTTACATGTTGTTCACCCACTTAGCCAGTGCTTCCTCTGAAGCTGAAATAGATTGCTTACATAAAATGCTCAGAACGGCCCACAAAGTCTTCTCATGCTGCTTGCTTCCCTTAAAGCTGCAGCTTCCTAATCCTTTGATCCCTATACCACCGAACTCTTTGAGAGTGTAGCAGAAAGGACAGGGTTGAGATTTTAGTGTGACAAGTGGAAGAAAATCAATTTTGACTTCCCAAAGATAGAACAAGTGGTGCAAAAGATCACCAGTCACAAATAGATGTTCTTTATCCTTGTCTTGGGGACTGAAAAATGCCGAAGAGGCCCAATGCGATACGGACAATAGGAGGCATTTTTTTTCTTTACCGAAGAATAAAAGAAATTAAGTCTGATATTGAGACCACATCGTGAACATCCACACCCTGTCCATTCTACTAGTCCCTGTATTTTTGCTTGATGCTACAGATTTAAACACATCAGCATTCCACCAGAGGATTTGCAAGTTCATTAGCAGTTAAAAGCATTTATTTGTCTGTAAGTTTAGCTGGAAGACTGTTTCTGACTTCAGGAAAACCAGATCCTCCCTGTAATTGGCAGTCCTATTATAAGTAGATACTCTGTTTAAGCCTCTAAAGAAGTTCTAAGAACTTATTAAGTAATTGAATAAGCACAGTGCATTTAGACTTATAGTTGCACCATACTTCAGAATATCGTATAACCTATGAGTCAGTTCAACTGTTATATATAAGTGACAAAACATGGCATAAAAAGAATACAGAAAAAAAGTTATGTGAGTTAGCATATACCACAGCCACCCACTACTACATTGCATAGCGATTTAGTCATCCTTTTTCCTAATTATACTGTTAAAGATTTGGTTAGAAATATTTTTATCCTCAGAATAAAGCTATTGTATCCCAAAAGGTATACAGAAATTAAAATAGGCTTTCCATAATTCATAACAAACATGGTTGTTTTGAATGTGCTTAATTATTATCTCAATTCAATTCAATACAATGATGATTTATTGCCTTTTGAGAGCTGCTTGTGAATGTCTCATTAGGAAGAGTTACTAAACGATGCAGTACAATCCATATGAAGGCATATTTAATGTCATCTCAGTAATAGAGACACTGCTTCTTAAGCTCTATTTGCATGCCAGAAATTCTAAGCAACAAACAAACCCCACTACGATAATGGAATTAAAAAATTAGTCTATATTTTTTGGCTGTTGTCTAGAGATAAGAAATGAAGCTTTTCTTAAATGAAAGGAAGAAATGCATGTAGTTTAGGTAACAAGGGTTTAAATCTACAAGGCAATTTTAATGTATTAGGGAAGCATCACTTGTTGGAAATGAGATATAATTGTAGTTTCTTGACCCCTAGTGTTTCTTAAATGCGTACTTACTTTGTGATCTTCAAGAAAGTAAAATAAATTTAACTGGAACATAACCAGTTGATTTTGTTGACCTGACATCTGATCTGTAGTTTAACTATATCCTTTGAAAATCGGAAAAGTTGAATGCATATTATAGCTTAAGATATAAAGACTAAATTACTTTCTCTTCTTGATCAAAGACACCTATTTAGAACTGTTTGTGGATGTTCATAATTAATCTTCATTTCAGGAGCTTATATGCTGTTTATTTTTATTTAAATAAAATGTAAACACCTCTTATGAAATCTGAAGAATTCTCTAAATTTTTATAAGGTTTAACAGAAATGATATAAACAAAGTACTTCCATTTTGACAGTGATTGCATTGTTAATATAATAATGCTTATGACTAAAGGGCAGTCTTACAATGAGATTCCTCTGTAGAATTAGTGTCAACTAGGGTTATAGACGTTATCGGTACATAGAATGCTCTGTAGATTTTCCTAATTTGTCTACAATCTTGCGATCAAAACAAATACATTAATTTTCTATTATATCACCCTTTAACTAAATCATGGTACACAAATGAAATTGCATCTAGAGATAAGGAAGGGGTCTGCAAGAACCTAATCATTAATCATTACAGGCGTGCAACTGCAGTAAAAGAACACATCAGAATCTTTTGAAGAAATGGCTCTGAACTAGAGTGCAAATGAAGTGCCAAGAGCCAGCCCATCACTGGGGCAGCAGGGTTGTAAATGGTATTTTCAAGAGCTTTAATAGTGGACAAGGACACGCAGTTAGTCTAGTTGACTCCTTGGAACAAATGTCATTAAAGGAAAAGTGTCATTGTTCCAAGTGACTGACTCAATCTTTATTAATGAAAAGAAGAAAATATGATGCCTCCAAAATGAGGTAGTTATAGTTGAATTCTGGCAAACGCTATCTTCACTGACTAAATGACCACTTCACATGTCTAGTTTTTTTTAAAAAGATGCAGTTGAGGTCAGATGGAGGTGTTCTGTTGAGTCTACCATGTGTTGTTTTGTTTTTTAAAAAGGATACTATTTTTCAACCTACGTGATTTAAGGGAAAAAAAAGAGAGTTACCTAGCTTCCTAGAGCCAATCAAAATGTACTGAAAAGATCTTTATATATTTTTATACTTTTGATAATAATATCAGTCATGGAATAGAACATTTGAATCAAGTTATCAGTAGACTGTAGGGTCACAGAAATCTGTATATTCTATGGGCTTATAAAGCACAAAAGCGGCAACAGGCTTTTCCTTGAATTCCTGGGGAGATTGTTTTTCACACACAGGTCTTTTTAGTCATACCCCAAGCATGTCAACCACATGATCTTTGACTGCAAAGGACACTATTTCACTTATTTTCTCTTCTGACTTGCAATCTGCTTTCAAATTCCATTGATCTCTAGATACCTTTTTAAGATTAGGGCTCTACTGTCTCCAGGAATCCCCTATGAAAACTCACTTTTGGAAGTAATAAAACATTAATCGTAAATAAATGCCTAATTGTGAATGAAGGAGGAAAGCTAGAGCTGGAGAAAAAGATGCTGCTCCATCCCACCTCTGGGGGGCTTGGGAGGTAGGGGGTCTCAGAGTCTATGCAGACAGAATTCCTTATTCTCTGTTGAAAATCCCTTCTTTGTACCCCCCCTCATTGATTTCTCCAAATGCCAGTAAACAATCAGCATGTAATCATTACAAAACAATGGAAATTCTGCTGAATATTTGTCCTTGGGTTTACCAGCTAGAAATGCTTGCCCGTGTATAGGCCTCAAAAGGTGTGGTCTCCAGCTAAGTCAGACACAAAAGAGATGAAAATATTCCTGACACCAGGCTTCCTGTTTCCTTTTGGGTTCAAATTACTGCACATGTGTAAAAGGTGCCTAAAGGTTACCAGGTGAATGCACAGTTACCTTCAAGGTGGGTGGGCTAATTCCAGCTTGTTAGTTTCCGCATGACCCTGCCCACCTATCCTAGCATTTCCACTGCATTAGGTCAACACATTCATGGTCTGATGTGCTAATGTATCCTTTGGTATCCGTGGTCATTCCTAAAAAGCATAAGTCATCCCAGTATCACTTTTTGTCTGGTGCATATCATTTCGCTCTCCATTTGTTTACTACCCCTCTGTCATCTACCCTACCTGAATAGGAAAAATAAAGATTACATAGATGATGACCTCATGCCTTTTGAAACAAGGGGATATACATTGCTATGAATATTGTAGTATTTTAGATACTATTTACTCAAAGCTTTCTGAGAGTAGACCATATCTTTCTTAACTACAATTGAATTCCTAGCTCCTAGCACTTCCATGTGTTTGGCACGTGGTTGGTGTGCAATCACTGTTGAACTGAGTGATGATTCCTGTTAATTGCATTTAGCCACTGTGTTCAGACAATGCTGACATACTTAAACTCCTGTAAATGCTTCAGGTCTTTTCTAAAACAATGGCAGGCTTGCATCCCATTAAAGAACTCCACTGACCATCTTTGTAGCCAAAGTGTTTACAGAATGAGAAGGGGTATGGTTCAAACCATTTCTTGTCAAGTGCCATAATCAATGTATAAGTACATTTGTTAATTTCACCATCATTTGTATACATAACTTTCAGGCAGAGTAGTTAAATGAATAGTTCATCCACATCCAAATTATCAGTCTGTGTGCGATTCACCATTTAAGATCAAAGTACCTCAAGTATGTATTTCATATGATTCTGCCATCTATCTCAGGATTTTTAAAGAACACTATATAGTAAAGACTTGCCTAACTAGTAACTATGATAAGAATAACTACCCTGCATTGAGTGCTTACTGTATGTCAGGTACTTGTTTTAAGCACTTTACATGTGTTAGCTCTTTTATTTTATATATAAATATATATAATTTTATATATAAATATATATAAATAATATGTATATATAATATATAAGTATATATATTATAATATATAAATATATATTATATATAATATGTGTGTATTTATATTTTATATATATTGTATGTATTAAATATATTTATATATAAATATAAATTTATATATTTAATATATATATTTAAACCATTTTATTTTCTTATAACATTTTACGAAGACAAGTTTTTTGTTTGTTTGTTTGTTTGTTTGTTTTTTTGTTTTTAAGGAGGGCACAGCTCACAGTGGCCCATGCAGGGATCAAACTGGCAACCTTGGTGTTATTAGCACCACGCTCTAACCAACAGAGTTAACTGGTCATCCCATGTTAGTTCTTTTAAACTTCCTAATGAGATGGGTGACATTATTATACCCCTTTTATAGATGAGCAACCTGAGGTCCAGAGATATTAAATAATTTACCCAAGGCTACAGAGCCAACATAATGCAGAACGGAGACTTGGAGCCAGACAGTCTGGACTGATTTTTGTACTTTTAACCTATTCTCAATATAACTACTTCTATTTTGTGACATTTTTCGATATTTCCCTTTAAAATTAGTCTTTATATCTTTGGGGCAGAAAAAAATTGAATAATGCTGTTATAGGTATTAAAGCCCGATAACTAGAAAGGTATTCTGCCTAAGAAAAATAAACATTTTAATTAAATATGGAAAGAACGTCAGTGGAGGTAAACTTGTTTCCTTGGAGTTCATCCACAAATAAAGGACTTATCCACAAATAAAGACAGTGATTGTGATAACGATAATGAAAACTTAAGCAACAGGTAACATTTATTTAGTGCTTTCTATATGACAGGCAATGTTCTAAGTGCTTTAGGTATATTTTCTTATGGGTAATAAGTCCTATTTTCTGGACAATCAAGTTAATTACTCAAAGTTTCATTGGTTGTAAGCAACAGAGCCGAGTCCCCAGTACAAATATATCTGACCCCAAAGTCTGAGTTTTCAACCACCATTCTATACTAACTCCATGCAATGGTGAGAGAAGACAGCTGAGGATTTCACATCATTCACATCACAGCCATCATCTTGGGCATGTGAAGGAAGATGTGTTTGGTGTTTTGGTGAACCCCATAATCTTTTAAAGATATTTTAACTGTAATCATGATTGAATGCCTTATATAGGCTTCTAGTGTTTGCATAATTTGTGATAGCTTTTTGGGTGCATTGGATAACATTGTGCAAATTTATATGATATCGCATTTAAACAGCTTGATGACTCTGATGAGTAGGTAGCATTATCCTTATTCTATAAACAAGGAATTGAGGCTTAGAGAGGAAAAAAAAAAAAAAAAATCACTTCAAGTCGTGCAATAAGTGACTTCAAAGTCCATGACCTTTACTGCTCCATACAAAACGTTCTAATAAGTTAGATTAAGCCATTTGAGATTGCCATTTTGGTAAGACAAAAAAATGGTCAACTATTGGCAATTTCATATTACACAACATAATTCATTAATGAACATTGATGTAACCCTTCACTACTTTTAATTGTTAAATGCGTTGAGAGAACACCTAATACATTTGCAAACATAATATGGAAGAAGAAAAAGTCATGAAAATTTGACAGAACAGTGCCTTGATTAGCGTGAAAATTGTATTGCTATTAATAGGAAGATACCCAAAAATTATGTTAAAATTCACTTTGTTTACACATATGTAATATCTGGCACTTTATTTTTAAAACTATAATATATTTTGAATAGGAACTAATTGAAAATGAAGAAAAATAATTCATTTCTATTAGTTTGAATATTGTCAACAAATAGATTTGTTCAAAACCACATAAGAGTTAAAATCTGAAAACTTCCAATGGTAGCAGTTAAAACCCAACCTAAGAAAACACATGTGATTGTGTCTCTTTAAAATCCAATTTTAAAACATCCAAATGATAGTTTAAAATAATTGTTTCAGTTTACATTGCAAACTCTTGCAAATTGACATTTATCAAGTTTTGCTGTCAGTAAGTCTAACAGTGAAGTCTGCTCAATCTCCTAAAAAAAAAAAGAAGGAAGGAAGGAAGGAAGGAAGGAAGGAAGGAAGGAAGGAAGGAAAGGGAGGGAAGATGAGGGGAGGGAAGGGGACGGGGGGGGGGTAAGAAGGAAGGAAGGAACCTCTGATTTGGAAAATCTTTTTTACACTATTTGTCAAGATTTTTTGTGTTTTAGTTGGAATATTTAATATGCTTCTGTATGTACTGGGTTTTTCTATTTCCTCAAAAACACTCTGCACAGTTCAACTTTAAATTTGGCCATGTTCAATGAAAACAAGGACTCAGAATACAAGTCCTTTGGCCCTTTGGAATGTCTTCCATTTTGGTGGCTTGTAAAAGTCTGCTTGATTAAAAAAACACACAAAAAAACGGCTCTCCAGTGTTGAACTGTTCAGGGCCCTGACAGCTGGATCTTTTCCTCTCCCCTCTCTTCTTCCTACAATCTCTCCTGGGATCATGTATCATGCCGCCATCCATTCCAAGCAGTGTCCAAATGTGGGAGGACTGTCCTGGAGCCAGTTTTATCATAGATTGATAGTAAACTGCACTGGGGAAGGTTCTCACTACCAGCTAGACAGATCACTTGGCAGGGAGAAATATTTACTTGCAAGTTAAAAGGTTAGATAAAAAGTAGTAGTTTTTTATGATTATATAATATGATTTTTTTTTTTTTTTTGTAATTACCTAAGAGCCGACAGACGGTACCGTGCACGTTTTATGTGTTTCCTGAGATCATAATTTTTCCCTTGTTTAGTTTTCCTTTAGCAACTGGCCATGAATAGTGTGTGGTGCTAAACAATAAGGTACAGCTATAGGAAGGTCATCATATAAAAATATTTGTCTTCTTTTTATCCTTGGGAGATTGTTATTATATGTTGTGTCATTCAGACCGAGTCTTGAACTCGAGCGTAAGAGACTACAAAGGACCACTCTTTGCTGAGCAGAAAAATGTCAGTGGTTTTTATTCCACCAGAACTATCAAAACGATAGTGCTTCAGAGTGCTTGAGCCTCTCTATCTATGTATCTGTTAGCATGAGTTTTGTTTTACCCCTTCACTTAATCAAAAATAATGAAGATTTATGTATGTCAGGTTACTGAGAATGCTTGATGAAAGCCATGATTGTTCTGTCTGTACTTAAGTACCTTAGCTCAAATCCAGTTACACTGCTGCAGAAAAATGTTAACATCTTAAAACAGTTCTTGATTTCATTTGCACTGATTTTATCAAAATAAGGAGGGGCGGTGGGAAGGACACTGTGCCTTTGTTATATGTGGTAAACAAGCAATTTTCTCTTTAAAGGCCCCCTGCTAAATGTTAGACACTTTACGCTCAGAGAATCAGGTGAATACGATTAGAATATGGGATCTTTTTAAGGATTTGCCCTGACATTTATTTTTGAAAGACCAGAAATTTCATTGAAATTGAATCTTAGAAAAGTGGCCTTAGGCACCGTGTTGCTGTCCCAAAATGAAGAGCTCTTCTGAGAATTGATGTAAGGTGGCCACAACCCAAAATCTGGTGGTGGGCCACCTGGAAGAACATTTTAGAATAAAAATAGCAGAGCTAAAATCACGATGATGCTGGCAACCTAACGCTTGAAATTACATTAGTTGCTATCTTTCAGATGTAGTCTTGTAGAATTAATACGTGTTCAGCCATCATTCAATACATACTCTATCCATTTTGAGAGGTCATGATGTTACATATAAGTTTAAAATTCAGGTATTTGCTAATATGTGAATGTTTAAATTAATTAGAGAGAGACATCCAGAAATATTGTTTTAAATAATTTTGAGTCATTTTTTTTTAATCCTGGCATTTGATGTCTTATAGATTCAATGTACAAGTAAGACATTTTCAGCGAAGCGTCAGTCTTCAGCACATATTGTATGCAAATGTCATCCTCTCTTTGAAAATACCTTTTTCATTTTAAGCAAGATCCTATTTTGACAGTTCTTTATGTTTTGGGGGGAGAGTTCTTGTGGAGAAATTTAAAAAAGCATCTTGAGTTTTTGCTTTGGCATATTCATTTTTCATTTGCTTATTTCTCTTCTGTCCCAGTTCACCCCTCCCTCAGATCACCTGGAAGCCCTTGTTCAAGTTCAAGGCTTCCATCACCCGCCATCAGAGATTCCAAGCAGGAGGTTTACGCATGTTGAACCACCGGCCTGGAAGCCGTTCTTCAGGATTGCCTTGGGGAGTTTTCTATTGCATTTTTGCCAATTGAATTATGATGTGAGATGGCATGAATATTGATCAGATTTCTAAACTGAATTTCCCAATTTTTAGGCTGTGGTGTAAACTAACCCATAGAGTGTCATAACCAATTCAGTGTGTTTTTAACAATACTCAGTGAAGCATGGAGATCTGTAAAACTCATTGAAATGTACAAAATTATCTGCACATATGCTGTCAACAAACCTCCCTTAACTCCTTCCTCCCCATATTTCAAACAGACAACAACGTTCATATCCAGGGAATTGGTCAGTGTGTGCGTGTGTGTGTGTGTGTGTGTGTGTGTGTGTGTGTGTGTGTGTTTATTTTGTTGGTTTGTTTTTCCTTTTCCAAGTCATATATATTTGGAAGTATGGGGGAAATGTGTTTACACATGTCATGAACACAGACATATTCTCCAAAGAATGAGTAAAGGAAGCCAATATTGCACCTTGGGTAGTATTTCATCATTGTAAACTGGGTTTATTTCCTCTAAAGAGAAAAGAAATCACAAATCATGATGAGCTTTCATACTGAGGGTCAAGTTACATATTTTTCATTTATTAGGAACTTCTCTCTAAGTTTGTTTTTTCCATTTTTCTAACTTTAAGCTCTTTACTTTCTTCTTAGTATATTTTAATTTGCAGTGGGATGGGAGGAGGGTCGTTCACAATTCCATGTATGATCTGGAGAAATTTCCTGAAATGAAAGCATGAATGTGTGTTTACTGAGAGTCATAATTAAGGGGTCTGCTCCTGTTCTAGCTGATAGTGACAAGCCCACCCCCCAAGCAGAGATCCCCTGGACCAAGCCATCCTTTGGAGAGGCTCAAACGTTGTGTATCTTCTGGACTTCACACACTGGTTGACTCAAAACAGCTTGGTCTCCAGAAATTAGAAGGGGATTTTGACCATCTAAGCAGTGTTTCTATGCATTCAGCATCTTGCCAATCAATAGGAAAAAGAAAAAAGAGAGAAAGAAAGAGACAAGAATGGGGGAAATACTTATGAGAGGATAGTAGGGGAAATGAGATGGAAAGGCTATAATGCCTGCCTTGTTTTGGTAAAAACAAGTTAATCACTGTTAATATACAGTTTCACTGCCAGTATGCAGTTTCACTCCTATCTCATCTCCCACAGTGAATCATACCTTTTCTCCTCAAAACTGATTTTGAAAAGAGAAATATACTGCAAGAAAGGAAATGTATATGTAAAATTAGTATGAGATTTAGAATATAATAAAAATATGTCGTAGATTTTTAAATTATAGAGTACTACTTGTAGAGAAACTTTCTTGCTTGGCCTATGTTGGCATAGAAAACGGTGATGAAATCATAATAATAATAATAGTAACAATAATATAATAGTAGTAGTAGTAAATGTATATGCCTTAATATATGCTTACATGCTATAGTTTTCAATATGCTTTAACACACCTGACATGACCTCCTTTGATCCTAAAAACAATAAAACCTTTTAAGTAGTCAGCAAGTATTATCTTCCTTATATAAATTAGAAAACTGGGGCTCAGAAGGGTTAAGTGCCGAGAATAAATCTTCATAGTTGCCCTTTGCACCAGGTGTTTCTATAATATGCAGTACATGTATTTGGATATGTATATTTGAATGTAATCATAGAACACTGCCACAAATGGAGATAGATTGATAAGAAAAAAAAGAAATTGAATTGACTGGTAAATTATTAGTACTTATATATACCACTTGGCAGTCAGGGATTGCCCTCAGTGTGTTAATATAAGCAGTAGAATGTCCAGCAGATCGTTTCAATCCAATTAAAGTGATCTGTTGTGACTGTATTTGACTGGAGGCAATGGAAGAAAGATGGGTAAAACGTCCTTCCAAGATTACCTTCTTTTCGAGTCCAAAACTTGAGAGAATTTTTCTGAAAAATGATTACAGCATGACTTATTTTATGTACTCCACAATATATATTATCGACTCACAAATCAAGCTGCTTTCTAAAAGATTTTAAGTACCTTTGGATAAATTTCTTTAATACTTTAATTGAAATATGGGGCAACCACTTCTAACAATGTTTATTTCTAATAGGCCGAGAGGTGTTTAAGCAGTCTATCTATTTTTCCTGCTGTATATTCTCCTGAATAAGAACAAAAGCGGCAAAATCAGACCATGTATGGAGAAGAAACTTCTGTCTTGCTAGTTTTACCAGGGAGAGGATCCAGACCCTTTATTTCTGGCTGGAATTCTCAAATGGGAGAAAATTCTTTTCCTGGCATGGATTGTACACGTGTAACAGTTGTTTATGTACCTTGGAGCCTAGAAGACTGTATCAAAGGTACTCTTCCCAGTGAAACATTCCTCTGCCTTCAATAGTGAAAACTGTGTATATCAACTTTTACATTTTTACATTTAAATTTTGAAATTTTTAAATATGTATTTAAGTATTGAATATTATATATTAAATAAATAAATATTATAACATTTAAAATTTTATATTGTAAAATTGGACATATAAACAAACCACTTCCTGGCCCCAGGTGAGATGGGGGAGATGTTAGGAGAGATGTGCACAGCTCACAATAACCCACATCCTGCTGGGTTTGTTTATTTCTTCAGGAAGGCAATGGAGCATAAAATTTCAGAACATTAGCTTTAGAACCAGGCATCCGTACTGGTTTTGAGACCCTGTACAAGTTATGTCGCCTCTCTATCCTGACTTTCTTCACCTGACGATGGGGCTGACAATGCTATCTTGTAGGTTCATTTTGTGGATTACATGCAACACTGGAAATCATGCAGCTCAGTGCCCAGTAGAACCTGTTTGCATATTTAGTACACGAGCGCAATTATTATTGTTTTTGGTCTCAGGATAGATCTAGCACTTAAGTTTTGAAATGGCCCCTGAGAAGATATCTTACTGGGACTCATCGCAGAGACAGGGACTTCTAAACATGGAAAAGATGGATGTACTGGAGAAATGAGATGGAGCCTTGTTTCGGGATGCCAGAATGGTAGCCAGAGGCATAAGCAGAAGGCCCTTGCAGGTTTGTTTCCAAAATGGAGTAGTGGTCACAATGTTTGCAGAGGACCAGAGACGAACTAGTCATACTTCACTGAGAGATAGAACCTACCCCAATGACTGGCACCTGAATTTTCAAAGATAAATTATGTGGTGCGTGGGGAGCTGGGGCCATGGTGTATGGAGTGATTAAGACCTCCTAAGGCTGGAACCACAGAGAAGTAAATGAGAAGTTAAATGCAGATTAATACAAGATGACTCCCAGGGGAAGAATCTTGGGGTCCTTTGAAGGAAAGATTTTCCTTCCACAAACAGGGAATAAGGATAATCGTGGAATTTAGAAGGGCCAACTAGGGAGATGTGAGATGTCTCCAAAGTGAATGAAGAGCTGCTTGCAGCTCAAGGGAAAAGTGTTAGAGGTCAGGAAAGAGAATGGCTTTCTTACCTAAGTCATCTTTGAGTCCAAGAAAAGGGTAACTTTACCTGGAATGAAGGTTAGAACACAGGGTCCCACAGGGCTCAGAATTTGCTGGATTACAGCAGTGGCAGACTTTAAATCCACCATCATAGATTTAAGCAGCTCAGCTAGCCATAGGCACCATTTCCTAGAGACCTTGAAATATTATCTAAGGAAGGAACCATCAGGAAATAGAAACCAGGAACAATTACCCTGAGTAGTTTGCAGTACAGCTGGAATCTTTATAGTGTCCTTGTGTTTGTGCATTTTGTTATCACATCCATTTCCCTGTTGGCAAGTACAATCCTTACATGAAAATGGCCTGGGTGCATATTCAGAGATAGCAAAGACAGAAACAGTGAATATGGTGTCTTACTCCATAGCTGGGCCAAGAGAAAGGAAATTGGAAAAATAGAGACGGTAGCATCCCATTAAAGGAAAAAGCTAATAATAAGGCTGAATTCCTGGGTGACTTTGCTAAGGAGAAAAAGGCTGCGTGGAGAGCCAGCCTTTGAAAGGAGACATGTGTCCAAGGGCAAGGGACCGATATTATTCTTGATTCCCACAATCTAGGCATCAAGTTGTACAGAAAAGATGACTAAGGGAATTTAGTTTCTATTTCAACAGTGCCCAAATACTTTTCTTTAACTGGTTCATCAAGAGTAAAAATATTAATTAAGAAAACCGAAAATATCACTAAAATAAACTGGAATTGAACCGATCACGTGCAAGCTTAGATATATATGTGTAACTAACTGCGTTATATAAAATACAGCTGTGAATCTTGAAAATCATCAAGCCCTATTTGGTGACTGAAGAATGGAGAGGCTGAGTCTTAAGCCTTTTCTGTGGAGCAGAGCCGCCCCTCAGCCTCGGTTCCATGCTAGATGGCTATACTGTCTTGTCATAACACATCTCTGCAGGAGTTACTAGGATCTTCCTGCAGTTACTTCACGGCAGTTTAAACCTTTCTGTCTTACTCATCTTTTCTGCCATAACTCCTCCTGCTGCTGCTGTTTTTCTATCTTCTGTCAATCTCTCTACCTCTTTGAATTTGTAAATTCAGTTATTGCAGAAGAGGGCTCAAGGAGTAGATACGTCTTTCCATGGAATGGGGCATAATGACTTTTTCTTTAAACTTTCCCACTTTACATCTGATGAGGTCAATTTCTCTCGTGTGACCTCCAAGAGTGGGCAATGCAATTTTCTTTGTCTGGATTCTCTATTATTTCACAGAGCTCCACTTTCTCAGTTTGTGAGTGTAGGTCTGCATTGTCCTGGTACCCTGGAGACCCACTTGTAGTGACATGACCACAGAGTCCCTAGGACTTCATGGTCCCAATTCCTGGGCTTTCAAGGCCTCAGGCCCCTCCCTGATGACAATTGGCTTCACTCTCACTGGAATGGTATCATGACCATTGTTAAACAAACACTTAGAGCTCCATGGTCTTTCCTGAACTTGTTGTCAGTTATCTCTCCACTTTCTACTTTTAGCCTGATCTTTGAGTGAGAAGCAGTGGTTTCTGTGAAACTAGTTACTAAGTAGTCTAGCTTCCGTCCATTATTTTTTTATGTATGTGTGCCGTTTTTTGTTTTGTTTCTTTTAGTTTTGTTGTCCTTTCAAAATATTCCTTTTTGCATGGCTTCCGGGTAAGGAAAATAATAACCATGCATCCAAACCACTCCTGTCCCAATAGAATATTCCTTTTCAGTCCTTTGAAAGCTACTTTTTCTTGTTACGTTAGCCCTGAGGTGCAGGGCCTTTGAAATTTTGTTTAAAGGAAAGTGTATTAAGGGTAAGGTGAATATCTCTGTGTCCTGTGAGACTGGGCGGAGCAGCAAAAAGACACCTTCTAACTTTGAGCAGCCATTCACTTTACTTTTCAGCACTGCATTTCAGTTTCCTTACGTATGAAATGAAGGTGGACTTGATGTTATTTAAGATCCACTGCAGCTCTGAAATCTATGACATGGAGGTTGCATGCTGGAAATTGGACAACTGAATCTTGGAGAATAGATATGTCCCTTCACATCCCACCCTATTGATTTCTCTCCTGGTGCCTGGTGCCTCTGCAGCTACATGCCAGAGCCTACCAGTTCAGAGATGAGCATGAGAAAGGAGGTCAGCTTTGTCACTGCTAATTGGTGTCTTACATAGATAAATTATCTAGTTATCAGGTGTCTCTTCACTTCGTGACAACATAGCGTCAAGAAACTTCGTTAAGAATGCACAGAGAATGTATTCTCATACTCACAGATTTTTTTTTTTTTTTCTTTTTAGAATGACCTCTCAAGCTTTTGAGGCACAGGAGCAGATTTCAAAAACTCATCTTTCATTCCTAGCACTAGGCTCAGATTTCTACCTTTGCCTGATTCTGTAAGATGAAATGCCTTTGTAGACGTTAGCATGAAGGCACTGATATCTTTTCCTTTGCCATTTAGAAGCTTCAAGTTCTGCTGGAGAGGCATGGGGCAGTGATGTGTATTCCAGAGGTCACTCCCAAGTTACTCTCAGGTGTGCTGGTGGATGCGACCAACTGTCCTGACCGCCTACCAGCTTGGAGACCTGCAATGCCGTGGGTCAGGCTGTGTAAATAAGGGTGTAATAATGTTGATGATGACTTAAACACCCAAGTATATTTGTCTTATATTCTATTTTCTTGCACTTGAAAAAATTCGCTGTGGAGAGCACCTCAGTGGAGTTTCATTGAGACTTGACTTTACGCCAGCAGCATTTTTATTTCAGCTTTAACCTACTTACTCTTTTTATTTTCTTTTTAGTAAACAAATATAGTACCTTATGTTGAGGCAAAGATTTGGGAGGAGTTTCAGGAAAATCATTCTTTACACTTTAGAGGTTGTTTGCAATAACTTTGCTTATGCTATAAAAATGTTAATAGCTTTTGGAGAATAAAAACCCGGTAATAATTGCCCATCTATAAGCAGAGTCTTATGGTTTTAGCTACAATCTATGGTCCCGAGTGGTGAAAGAGTAACATAATACCTTCTATTTATGCATGGTTTATGAACTGATTTGCACATGGGGCTTTATATTTATAAAAATGGATCTTACTTTATATGCGTCTTAACCATTTAATATTTGATTTGCCAGGAAGGCAAATTCTGTTTTTAAAATGCAGCAATATCACCTTAGACTATCTAGATACTGCTAAGTGCCTCTTAAAAGTGTTTGGAAAGATTACTTTGTAAAAGAAGATCAGACCCCCACGATAGGTCCTCGGACATGTTAGTCATTCATGTAGCTTGATTTCCATTCCTCTTGCTGATACGTGTCATAATAAGAATAACAAAGAATTTCCTTAATGAATTGCTTGCATATAGTTCATGTAACACAAGGATGTTTCCAATTCTAAAATTTAGAAGGATGGTGTTTGAAGGCACTGTAGTTAGTTATCTCAACAGGTGGTAGCTGGTAATTGATGACTATATTTAAAGTATGTGCATTCATTGTGGTTAGTAGTAATATAGCATTTTTAGCCACAGATCTCAAAGCATGTGTGAATAAATATGTATTATTTCCCTATTTTAAATAGCCAGAGACTCACTGAACGTTAATTAGATATAAGCAGACAGAATAACTTCACGTCCCTGCCTACTTGGAGCTACTAAAAGAATTCTTCCCAGAAACTGGGATAAAGACGGCAGTGTACCCGATCTGTAAGTAACTACTACTGTTGAGGGACCCTGTTCTAGCACCAGGTGTAGCCCCCTAGAGGGCAAAAGGCCCCTGCATCCATCTTCCACCAAGCTACTTACACCTAGGCTGGCAAAGCATTCTAGCAAATCATAGTCAGAACAGACCTCAGTAATCATTCTTCTGAGTCCTGGTCTGCTACCTGTAGCTATGCAGCAGAGGAACCAAGCCTAGGGAGGTAATAGCATTTCTTTCACCTTTCATAGGACGTCCTTCTGAACCCTGATTGACCTTTCTATTAGGAAAATATTTATTGGAATACCCACTCTGTGGCCAGCTCTTTTCTAGATGCTTGCAACACAGCAGTGACCCAAGCAGACAGTCAGTGCTGTAGTGGAGCTGGCTTTGCAGGAACAAAAGCTGATCTGTGCTGTGCTTCCTTCTACATAAGCTTTAACGTTTTCATCTGCACCCTTCCTCTACCAGTGAGTGTGTCCCACCTTCTGTAATGAAGGCTTTCCCAGCGGTTTTCTGCATATCCCCATCGGAGAAGGAACTATTTTTTAGGCTGATTTTCTGTAGTTTGTATTTTTTTTAATTTTAAAAGTTTGTGTCATGAAAACAACAGCTATTTGAAACTATATATCCCACCTTCTACCTCCTGCTCTATCATAAGTATAGGGTGCAGTCCTGCCTTACAATTATGCTGAATGATCAGTGTCTTTCCTGGGTCAGACCTGGTTGGGGGCGGGGCTCTAATACTCAATGGCTCCCAGCACCCAGGCTCTTCTTTGGTGCAGGAAGGAGCCAGTTGGCTGCCAGGGAGTCCCTTGTGTTGCAGGGTCAGAAGAGCCCCTGAACCACCTCCTATTTTCTCATTATCCTTCTTTCTTCCCAGAACATTCCAGAAATGTTTTTCTGATTTTACTTCCCCAAGCTCCAGCCTCTTTCTTTGTTATCCTCAGTATTATTTCCACTCCATGCATGTGCAGTTCTCCGGACTATTGCCCAAGGGGAGGGCCTGACCTATTCTTATCTAGCCCTTCCTGAACCACAAGGTGTTGACCTTGGAAGCTGAACGTGGATCCAATGAGCTTTGATTATCAACTCAGATGACCTGGGGGATGGGGACAGAAAGCAAGGGGTAGTTACCTTTGGGCCCACAACCTCTTCTGGCATTCATAATTATGTCTACTATTAAATACGGGTCAGCCCATATTTTACCAGTTTTGTGATAAGCTTTTCCTTGAGGACTTTCAACTCTGTACCCCTGTGTCCCGTTGCTCAGGTTTCTGTTTCATGGGCAGCTGTTTACAACCTTAAAAAGTGGAAAGAACTCTCTGGCGAGCAGTAGAGGGAGGTTATGGACAAGGGTGATGCCCAGAGAAGGCATGTTCCTGGCTCTCGCTCCCTGAGGACGTCGCAGCTGTTTCAGGAGTGGCTCTTCTCCTAGAATAGCTGTAACATGCAGCTGGAGGTTGCCAAAAACATCGTGCTCTTTGTACTGGGGCCGCCCCCCTGGAACAGCTGCCGGGCTGTATGTCACCAGCATTCCAAGCCGCCTCGGCTGCACTGGGGCTGGGGCACCACCACACTCCCAGGGAATTACTGAGTGATCCACACCCTCTCCCAACAATTTCTAAAGCTCTGGGTGGGAAGAATCTGCAGGAGAAAAAAGTGATAGCTGGAAAACACGTTAGAGATGAAATTGGCCAGGTTCCTGCCTGGTTTGCATATTGTTTGTATGTGTCTGTGATATGCATTTAAAATCATTGCCTAAACTCTCCACTAACTCTTCAGGAGTATTCCAAGTTCTCAGTCCCCACACTACAGGTATCTCTAGAGTTTTGTTGTTGTTGCTATTGTTGTTTTAAAGTCGTAGGGAAATTAATTATTGGTAGCTTACATACACATGTCCATTCAGGCAACTGGTACGTGACCCTCCTGCTCTACTAAGACCTTAGACTTCCACTTTTATTC
The DNA here is from genome assembly GCF_036562045.2 of Rhinolophus sinicus. NCBI lineage: Eukaryota > Metazoa > Chordata > Mammalia > Chiroptera > Rhinolophidae > Rhinolophus > Rhinolophus sinicus. The sequence goes on along the minus strand of NC_133754.1, from coordinate 78,405,344 downwards.
AGAACCCTAGCTCTCGCTTCTCACCTGGTGCCAGTGGTGGTCCAGGAGAGTGGTTTTATGGCAGGCTGAGAAAAATCAAAGAGGAAAGGGAAGAAGTATGCCAGCATCTGCCACCACTCTTCTCAGACCAGATTTATGGAACTTGAACAAAATGCCTACTGTGTACCTATTACGTACATATAGTAAAACGTTGTTGGTCCTTTGTTTATGACGTGTAGACATTATAATCTCAGAAGTATGCAGAAGAGGGCTCTCCAGAGGGTGGAGGACCACCATACACCACAAAACAGCAACTCCAAAACACCCACTTAAGGCACCAGCACCCAGAAACTGCTGGGTGACCCGAGGCCTGACGCATCCCTCTCTTTACTGCTTATCACAACAGAAGTAGGAGAACCCCAAGCAGCAGTGAGGAAAATTCCCTGATGCCTCCCACTAGTTTTTCAGGAAGAGAAAACGTGAGCGTTCTGGGTGAACCCCACACACATGTTCTCACAGTGGCATTGTTCTGCCATGGTGAGTTCCTGGTTTGTCGGTTACACCACATGCTATATGCATTATGGGTTAATTTGACTCGGGAAACTGACCACAATGGATGTTACAATTTCAGTGGGAAATGCACATTCCACATTCTCACAGGACCGCCTCAAAAACAAACTTCTGAAATACAACCTGTTCGTAAGCTGTGGACTGCCTGTATTTAATACTTTTTTGGCAGTGTGTTATATGCTTCTTATGGAAGAGGACATTCTAGAAACTGTTTAAAATTCACAAAGTTTTGGATTCTTCCTTTAGCATATATTTTATTCTATGGCTGCATATTTGACACATGAGCAGGCCATCGTCACAATTTATACTCAACAGATATTTCAGCACTGCTATCTTCCCAATTTACCAAGATGTTTTTGGGTAGATTCTTTTACCAAAGGACAATATCTTAGGTGACACGATATCCCCACCTTTTCCCATTCAGCAAACAAAGAATCACTTTAAGAGGGACCAGTATCATCCACGTCAGAAGAATCTGTAGGTATGCAGTGTCTGGTGGAAATTTCTCATATTTTCTTGGATGTAAGCACAGGCTTTGCTCTAACTCTCTGGATTGTTTCATCCTGGTTAAGTCGCTCTGTCCACTTTTCAGCTTCTCCAGTTTTCCAGGCCTCTGATTTTGTTATCTCTATTTCCCTTTTAACATGGGGAGTTGTGACATGGGTGGTTGATTCCTTTTATTAGTCTGAGTAGCCACAGGCACAGATCTGGTTTAAGGTTTCGGACAAAAGCCTGCCTCTTTGTTCACAGGACCTGTCAGTTCTTTGCACATTAATAACCCTTGGATTTCCCAAGTCAGGCTTTCTCTCCAACCCCTGTCCACAAGCCTTATCCACCCACTCAGAGCTAGTGGCCCATGTTTTGTGAGGGAACAGCCCTGCTGAGCACAGTTCCCTCCTTAACCACAGCATTGCCTGCTGACCCATGCCTCGCAGCTAGCAATTATTTTCAAGGGAAGTCAATTCAGCGAGAATATTCATTTATTCTTCCCACCAACAAGCCTACTGTGTGTCACATACAATGTTAAATGTTGGCGTTAGAAATATAAATAGGACACAGTCTGTATCCTCAAGAAAGTGTGCATGAGTGAGGCACAGAGAGGTACTTAGAGTCTCATAAGTGGACTAACAAAGAGACTATGTAGTGTTGTGGGAGCTGAGTCGGAGCCATTATTAACTTGCAGGAAGATGGGAGGAGGTAAAATTAGCCTGGGCTGAGTTCTAAAGGATGTATAGAGAACAGGCAGGGGAAGGACATTCTAAGCACAGAGGTCACCGTGGGTGAAGGAGAGAATCAATCAGAGAGCTGCCGTGGAGGGCAATGAGAAACACTGCACCTGCTCACACAAACACCTTTCCTCAGTTACCCCGTCCTGACCCCCACCCCCGTCGCCATCTTATCACCTCACTGGATGCCAGTGGCCCTCATTTTCTAAATATTCCTGGGGACGAGTACCATACTCATTGGTACACAAAACAGCTGTGTTTATTATAGTTCTAAAATGCCTTGGGGGCATAGTAGTATTTCTGGATTGAAAGCATATGGGCATTTATAGGGAAACAATATTAATAGGTTAAAAATGATCTCCATATCTGTGATTTCAAATATCTATAATATATGTGGTTAGGCATGTTGTTTATATGGACCTTGCAGAAAAAAACAACAACTCTGCCTTCCTGGTGGTTCTGCAGGAAGGACTGTAACATGCAAATTGCCAGTGTTAATGAAGAGAGATGTTGCCTAGTGACTCAGGCACAAATTCTGAGTGCTGAGATTTTGCAGTTTCCGATGAGTGAAAGAACTGGCCTCGGTGTACTCCAGGGTTTGGGCTAACAGTAACAGAGAGTAAACTTGCACAGAGCCAGTGGCTGCCCTGGAACGAAGCACACACAGTGCAGCCATCTCTCAAACACACAGAGCGGGTATCCCAGTGAGGTAACCAAGCTAGCAAGAACAAGGATGCAGTCATGCTTTCATTCATTTGGCACATGTTTATTGAGCTCCTATTACGTGCTGAGAGATGGCTTGGTCCCCATCCTCATTAAGCTTACAGTTTTGTGGGGAAATCAGATATTGAATGAATAATTGCCAACGTCATGACTATTTCTGAAAGGACGATAAAGAAAAAAGCAGGAAATGGTAACACAAGAACTTAACCTTGCTTGGGGTTTGAAAGCAGACCTCAGTGACTGGCATGGGGCAAAATCTGATGAATGAAGGGCGAAACGGGTTGGGAGAGAGATGTTTCAGGCAGTGGGGCACAGGGCCCACCACAAGGCAGGAGAAAAGGTGGTGAGGGCTAACTCATGTACCATTCAATGGAGAATTGTTGAGCACCTATTATGTGTCAGCACTGCTCCAGTCACCGAGGATAGAGCAATGAACAAAACAGTCTCAAACATTTCCTAACCTCATGGAGCTTGCTTTTTAGAGGCACTTGATCCCACGGGCAAAGAGAAATCTGATACATGCAAGTGACATGATCATATTTGTATTTTCCTTGGCTCATTATATTAATAAATCTTATGGAGGGACTATTTATGAGTATAGCGAAGGAAGAAACCATAGCAGAATCCCTTTAACTCAATACTTTAGGCAACCCATAAACTTCAGTGTTATTTATTGTTTTCGCCATGAACAAAAATTTCCTGAGATTTTGTAGCTGTTGTTTAAAGATACCACACAAGTGATGTAGAATTATTTGAACCTTCATGCTTTACACTGAATAAGACGTCATATTTCTAAAATTAACACTTCTGGAAAAACATGTTAAAGAATGCTTCCTGATGGGCAGTTGCCTGCAAATCTGCCTGCAGTTACTCTCATTACTCCCAAATCAGTGTGGTTGATAAGAAATGACAAACTATAATATGTTTGGTTAAATATACCATCTGCCTATTCATAATATGGACATTAATTCTCATAAACACTTACATCAGCTATGTGAAATGCCTGCTTTCCTTTCATGATATGTTTATCCATAGGCAATTAGTTCTCTTTCATGTGATTTTATAATGGACCATACAAACGCTTTCCCCCATGGTAGACTTTAAATAATTTTACGTGAAATTTACATGTAAAACGTTTGTGTTAAATCATTTATATGTGAAAATATTTTAACAAGGTTGTTTTGGTATGAAGTAAGAAAGCTTTTTGATGAAGTAAAGCATGGAGTCCAGAAGAGTTTCAAATTGTAACAGATAAACGCAGGCATCTAAACATGAATTTGAATAGTCACGTATAAAGTGATGGCAGTGCTCACTGACCTTGCTGTGTATTCTGGATGCTTAATAAGCCCCGCTGGCTCGTTGTAGAGTCCTTTAGAAAAAACTCATTTAGAATTCAGGAGTTGGGGGATTTAAAAAAAGTAATATGATGGATGTATTGCCTATGATCTAATACAATAAATGAACTCTAGGACTACATCTGACAATTAAACAAGGTAACATTTCTTCTAGAAAACTCATGAATGTTCAGACCTTGTGAGATAAAGAGTGTAAGGCAGTACAGGTTGTTGTGTCATTCGATAAGTTTCCTCCAGTCTGTTTTCTGAGCTTTCCAGGTTTTAGAATACTGATAAGAGATTGTGGACCTGTAGTTGGCTCGGAAAGGAATTTTGGAAAATTTTCAAGTCTAGCCTATGGCATTCAGCCTAAGAAATGGCAAATATGTCTGGAAATACTAGATACCACTATCGGAATCTATAGGTTTCTTTGTTTTCCATACAGTAAGACTATAGGTTGCTTGGTTAATAGTATCACTTTTAAATGAATTGGATAAATGAGTAAGTGAATGAGTGAATGAATGTGTAATGAAGGAACAGTCACGAGGTCCTAAATTATAAAAAAATGCCCTTCCCTTCTTTGTTCTTTAGCTTCTTTATCCTCAGAATGGGAATCTGGGATCATGTGAATCCTGGATTCTCCCCAGCCACACAGCATTCTGTATCAAGATGATTTCCTCCAAGTTTCCCAACAACTGAGTACCAGAGGAGGAATTTTAAGAACTAGAAGAAGTCAAGCCTATTCCTTCCTCAGAACCTTTGTAATTGCTCTTCCCTTCTACTAGACCGTTTTCACCCAGGTTCCCATGGCTGGCTCCTTATCATCTTTTAGGTCTCAGCTTAGATGCTATCCTCAGAGTCCTTCCCTACGCTACCAGCCACTGTCTCCTTACCTTGCTTTATTTCCTTATCACTCTCTGAAATTCTTGGATGTGTTCACTCCCCGCTGATCTGAATCCCTCAGTAGCATGTGCATTCCATTACGAACTTCTGTTCTTTGCTGAGTTCCTTAAGGCCTAGGACAGTGACTGGTAGACAGTAGCACTCAATCACAGTGTATTCAGTGAATAAATAAGTGAATGGATGTTTCCATTGTTGGTGCAGAATAGGGACCTGTGTGTAAGGACTGAATTCTTTTCATTTGTAACTTTAAACAATTATAGTGTTAGACAATGATGATGACATATTACAAAAGTTATGAAAAGTTTTTTTATTAAATGAAAACACAAATACAGTTCTCTCCTTCTCTTTTTTATTCTCCTACCTACTCTAGTGACTCATACTAATGTCTGAGTCTTTTTATGCCAGAAACAAACAAGAAAAAAGAGAGAGAGAGATAAAAGGCTGAAATCATAATTGTTGAACAACTCTTTTTCTAGATAAATGTTCTGTGTGTGAAAAAAAAATCTTAGAATATTCTAAGATGAAAACATCTTGATTATAGTCCTGTGTAATATTACAACTATTGCTCCTTTAAATGTTCAATTTGTTGAATTCTTTCCATTATTAGTAAATTACATTTTAATGTCTAAAAATTGGCAAATGTTTATTACAATGCTACAATTTAATATTTAGTATGCTGCAAAAACTTTGATATTTGTATCTTATGACTAAGTGACTTCCTTAACAGTTACGTTTATCTTCAAGGAAAAACATGATTTACTTCATGGAGTTGCTCCTTGAATAGATCTAGTTGAAAATTAGATTGAAAAGATTTAAAACCAAATAGAGACAGAGCTGAGGAGGAAGTAAATAGCTTTGCTGACACTTCAAATGAAATAAGGAGAAAGGAAAACAATATCTAATGTTTGTTGCTTATAGTAATATCAGATCCCAAATAATCATGAAAAGGCTTTAATGGAAAAAATCATTACACATTCTGATGATAAAGGAAAACCAAAAATTGATGCATAGTTTGCTATTTTCAAAGTGTAAAAATAGGGTAATTAATTTCAGATTACTCTGCACATTTTGGCTTTCTAAAATTAAACTTTTCAGAGTAATAGATTCAGAAGAAATTTCACAAAACAACATTAATTAAAGTGGTTGGAAAAACCAATAGTATAATAACAGTTGCAGAGTATGAAAATGAAGAAAAGTAGAGTAGTATATCTTGCTTTGCTGATAACTTTGGTGAGGGATCGTTGCTGAGGGGAAAAAAAAAAAAAAGTTATTGGCCCTTGCCTGAAACTTAACATTTATCAAGACCCTGGTCAGCCACAGCTACCAAGAAATTCCAAAGCAAAAGTCACTTCATATATAGTCCATCACTGACGCTAAATTTAGCACAGTAAATAGGCCTGTTTGTGTCAGGCTTGTCATGTTGTAGACATCAGCTGAGATCAACTGAGATGCCAGAAGTAGCCGTGGAAGTAGGAGAAAGATATGTTCATATGAGAAACACAGAAGCACGCGTGCCACATTCTTTAAATATTTTCTCCCGACTATCATCATAACCTCTGTCTTATCTGGATTAATCCTGTTCTGACTCACTTTGATCCCAGTCCCCTGTGGGCCCCTCAGATGCCGAATAAATTGTGAAATTGTGGTGTCAGGATTAGAGATAAAAGGGGAGATGTAGACCATGTGTCATCGGCATACTGATCTCAGAGTGAAAATGCCTCCGCTTTTCTTCAAGTTATCTTATGTGAACTTTGAACACGTGGGTGATACCATCAGATCCTGGCAACTCTCCCTGCGAGGCCTGGCCTCACAGGCTGAGAGCCGGGAAAGGCAGGCATAGCAGGGGTTCTTCCCCTTCCTGACATTCCCCATGGGGGCAGCTTCCTGGGATTCCCTCTGCACTCACAGAACCTTGAGTGGAGGTACAATAAGTACCTCATGCAGAATGCAACTCAAGAACCTCCTAGTTTGCCTGTTTATTGTATGAATACCATATTACATGGCTTTGAAAGCAGACCCATGTATGTCCCCTCAGGTTTGGCCTCCAAGCCCTGTGAACAGTAATGCGTTGCCACTGCCTCTTTTACACAGTTATTCTTCTGGCTTCGTTCAGTATTTCCTCCTATGGAGCCTACTTTCTATCATCATCTACCAATGTCAGGATCACTCCCTGGTGTCCTTTGAGGCTTTTGACATCTGGTTTGAAGATTTTCTTTCCACACAGTTCCCTTAATCTGCCCCTGTCTTGGTGATTGCATTTGTGTGTATGCTGAAACTACATCCCCTGGACAGTTGGAACCTTCACAAGAAGATATACTACTCAATGCTCAGCTCATAGTAGACACTCAAATATTTATTGGATCAAATAATTGTGGAAACGCTTGGATGTCTTCTGACAGGTTTATTTTCCATATCTGATAATGCTTCCTTCTAATTCACTAAGAAATGAGAGGTCATTACACATTGACTATATCTGTTTCTCACTTCTTTACCAACCAACAAACAAAAAAACCAAAAAACTATCTCTTCACCTATTTTTCTTCTCTGTAGTTTATTCTATCCCCCTGTGCCTGGCATGTGATTCCTTCTGCTTTCTCAGGATCCCTGCTCTATTCATTCATAGGTTCAGTAGCTTTCTTTCCCCAGTTGGGTTACAAAATGTACAAGCTTCAACCATCCTTTTAAAAACATACCTTCAACACTGCCTCCTCCCAAAACAACCCTCATCCCCTGCATAGCAACATTCTAGAAATAATAGTTTATAACCCTCTCCATCAGTTTGCCTTCTTAAAACTTTCTTGATTCTCCTGCCTGGCTACTTTCTCTGTACGCTACCCTGAATCTTGCCACCCCAGCCATTCAGGTGAGAGATGATGGTGGCTTGTATTTAGGTAGTGGCCCTCAAAGGTGGAGAAATGCAGCTGGTTGAAGAAATATTTAGGTAATAAAACTGATAAGAGTTGATAATGTATTAAAAGGGAAGAGTAAGAAAGAATAAGAGATAGCCCCAAGGTTTCTGACTTGCATATCTGGATGGTGGTGTCATTCCCTGAGAAAGGAAATACTCCACTTATACCATTGGATGGGAGGCTACCATAAATTCAACTTTACATAGGCTGAGTTTGAGATGTCTTTGAAATTTCCTAGAATATAGGTAAAGTAGGCCTTTAGATAGGTCTGGAGCTTGGAGGAGAGGTCCGAACTAAGGATATACCTAGGCTATATTGCTGAGTCGTCTGTGAATAGGTGGGAATTGAGGGCACAGATGAGGTGTCTAGAGGAAGAGGAGAGGATGAGAAGAGTAGCGGATGGAGTCTTGAAAAGTTGCAGTGCTGGGGAGGGCAAGATACAGCTAAAAAAGAGACTGACAAGAAATCAAGATACAGGAGTAAACATGGCTAGTATTGGGGCCTGGCAGCCAAAGAAAGGAGTGGTTTAAGATGTTTCAAGTGGATTACACATCAAAATCATTGTGAACTAATTCAGTGGGTTGTAGTTCCTTATGTAAGATGTAAAGTTGTTATTCACATCAGCAAATAATTTAAAATATATGCCTGTTGACTTCAAATATTGTTTTCATTTTTATTACAGAGGTTTCAGAACTTTGATAAGGAAATCAAAGAAAGGCAGGCTACGTATGGTTGAGTGTCTTCTCCATGTCCAACCTCGAAGACCCTTTCAAGAATGAAATCATTTATCTTTTCTGTTATAATATATAGCCAAAGGTATTAAAGCATTGTGGTGGTCAAGACAATCAAAAAATAATTTTAACTGGTTTGCTTTGGGCTGACTTAACTTTTTAAAATTGTATAATCTTGATACATGGAATTGTTTGAACCAGCTATATATGTCAGAACAATTCACAGCTACTCATTATAAGGGTTTTATTAGAACTTAGGCAGCATGCAAGCCACCGCTCCTTACATTCAGATGCATTCATTTACATGGCCTCCAGATTAGCTACTACTATATTTGCTTTCCAGTCTGTGATTGTGAAATATGTAAACTTTGGCGATTGGCCTGGCTCCTAGACTGATGGAGAAAAGAAGACCATGAAGAGGAAAGTATGGTCTTCTGGAGTCCTCTGTTCACAAGGTCCTTCCTCCAGGATGTCCACTGTGCCTGTCATGGAGTTGTGTGACTCCCTTGGTAGGTCACAGATGCAAAGATAACAATTTTTGTGCAGCCTAACAGTATAGAAAATGTTTAGAAAACCCTTACTTCTTCACAATTTTCTGAGAAGTTGCAAATATCACTTTACTTCTCACATGAATATATCTTCTTGCAAATCAAATCATATTGAACTTTATTAACTATGCTCAATGTTATTTCTGTTCTAATTAAATTAATGAGCATCTTGCATTTCTTCACAAAATTCAATTTCCAGAATCTCTTTCTACTTTAATGTCTACCTTCTACAATCAATGAATGCCTTTAATCCCCTTAAATGATATGATATTTTCGAAGTGTTTGGGGAATGACTCAGAGACTTCAGAACCATTTTTTTAAAAAACAGGCAGGGACTTTTATGCTGTTGTTTGTTTAATGAGCAGAGGTCAATTGCTGTGGGGATATTGACAGTCTGTGACATGCTGAAATCATTCTCCTTTTACCCAGAAATAGGTCATTGGATGAATTACTTAATCTGTGGCCTTTGTTCCTAAAAATGGTTTCAAGGAACAGACATAATTGTTTCCAGCAGCAGAGATCTCTTGAGAGAGTAAGCCCTAGCCACTTTGCTCCCTCTCATGTGATGTAGCGTCCTTCAGCTTCATTCAAAAAAGTGTAAGAGCAGTGCACAGCAATTTATCTGATCTTCCTTTCTTTGTTGTTATTGTTTATTTGTGGCACATATTGCTTTTCAGGTGGTCCCAAGCGTAAATCACACATTTCTATTGAGGTTGCAAATTTTGTTTGATTTTCCTTTGTTTTTCCAGCATGCACTACTTTTCTTGAAATTCTGTCACCTCTCCTAAATGAAGGCAGTGTAGTGGCCCATTTTATTTTTCTGTTTAGTGACAGTGGCCTTCTTGAACTGTGGCACTCCAGATGTTATTTAGACTCTTTAGATTAATGTGACAACCATGGTCTTTCTGCTAGAATCTGTTAGAAATAGGTATCCCAGGATGTCGAGATATGGCACCAACACTGGACAGAAAACTTCCCTCATTCTGAGGCCAGGCTGCTGTTGTTATGTGAACACTGTATTTGCTTTAAAACTCTGAGCTGGTTTCTTAACTTTTCCGTCACTCATCAATGAAACCAATAGACTAATAAATGTCCTCATGAATTTTATAGATTTGTGGTAGTTAATAAGTCCAAGAATTTTGGGAAAGCAACTCCTAATTTCTATTCAGTACCAATATAACGTTTCACCAGAGGGAACTACTAGAGGATACTTACTCTGTATTTACCAGTGACTCCTTGCCTCGTGTGAACTCCCTGATTCTACAAAGACCAGCAGACATCATAAGAGCTAACTTGTCTCGTATGTTGAACAAACAGAGGCAATAACATTTATAGCAGAGGTCAGCACCTATGGGTTAAATGTGTTTTTCATAAATGTCCTGCAATGAAGATCCCAGAAATTGTCTCATTGACACAATGCACAGATATCTAGGTGTCAGTGAATTATTGAACTCCAGGATAACCAGCAGCATTCAGTACCACCACCAGCAGCTACAAAGCCTAGGAAGAGGAAGAAGAATAAGAATAAAAATAAGAACAGAAATAAGACTAAGAATAGGAATAAGAGGAGGATAAGGAGGAGGGAACAAAAGAGAGAGAAAATAATGCTTATGGATCAGACTCATGTTATAGCCCACGTTAAACCCTAGAATAACATTCCAGATATGGTTAGTCTATGCATGTGTCAGCAGAAGAGGACATAGTACACGTCTAGCTCATGAAAGAGTACATGGGGTGGAAATGTATTTGTTTTCCAGGACACGTATGGTGTAGTTATCAAAGTCGCTGTTGACAGTAAGTACGTAAAGAGAACAGTATTGGACGAGAAAACCAGAATAGAGCTAGAATCTCTTGTAGGGTGAATCCAACAATCCCTGTCTTCCTTCTAAAATTCAACAGCACAGTCAGACATGTAAGAATGTGTCTCATCCATATATGAAAAGAACATGGTTCTACGCACCTTAGACAGTTAGAATAGGCAAATGTGATCTAACTGTCAGAAAAGCTTGTGCAATCTTGACTGTATTCTTAAAATATAGTGACACGGAGCCATACAGGGCCCAGAGCAGGAACAGCTCCCCCTGCCCTTTCTTCCTTCCATTTGCCACACACTAGTCTAGGCTCTGGCTGTGTAGGGATGAACTTACTTCCTGGGAAGGAAACTGCCAATAAATAAGTAAACAAATAAACACAGTAATTTGGATAATTTTAAGTGTTAAGTTGAAAATAAAACAGACACATAAGATAGTGACTGGGATAGAGGAGCAGTTAATTTCGTTAGGTGCATGAGGTATACCTCTCTGAGGTGTTGATTTGTACAGTGAAGATGGAAGGATGAGACGGAACTGCCACATGATAATCCATGGGAAGACACAGAGAAGGGAAAATGTAAGGACTCAAATGTTGGAAACAAAAATGGTATTTTTGGAGAACAGAAAACGTCAGCTGGGCTGTAGTGAGCAAGGATCCCGTGATCAGACATGTTATTGGAAAGGAAAGACAGTGTGCTGATCAGGCCCGAATTACTGTAGCGAAAATTGACACCTCAAGGTGAACACAAAAATGGTGAGAAGTTTTGTTTTGTTTTTTTAAGTGATATTTGAAATAGCAAATGGAACTGGTGACACTTACCTTAAAAATTGAAGACTTTGAGGAAGAGAGCCATGAAAAAATGGCTGAGCATTTGAGAAGGGTTCCACTGGAAGCGCTAATAGGTGGCGGGTCAATGGAGTAGCCCTCAGGCCATTGGATGATGGTCATCCTAAGGCAGGACTCACACTTTTTAGAGGGGAGAACTTTAACCATTAGCCTCCTCCAAAAATGAAACAGCAGCTTCACAAGGTTGTTAGTGTCTAGTAACAAAGTACTGTCAGGTAAGGCTGGATGTAAGATTTTTAAGGCCTGTTTTATGTATGTGTGTTACCACTCTAGCACAGTAGCTGGCAGGTAAACGCTTAGTGAATATTTGCTGAAAGAGTGAACAATAAAAAAGAAGAAAGAGCAACAGCAATTGGTCCAAGGATTGAACTAGGTGACCTCTAAGAATATACCTAATTCTAGGATTTTGTAATTCAGTGATGAGTAAAATCAGAATTATTTTCAATACTATTTTTTTTAATTAGGGGAAATAAATTGTTGACTTTGGTGGGAAGTCTTGAAAACAGCTTTTCAATCTATAGCAAATGCACTCAAAGCTATCCAAGGCAAACCTAAACCCCGAAGTACAATAACATCATTCTTGTTTAGTAATAACATAGAAAATATTATTTAATTTATAGGGAATTTTTCTGATAATGTGACCTTCAAATGTAGAGTTTGAAACTTGATCTGAAATGTACCTTCAGCCTTTTAACCAAGCACATATGAAACAAATTCATTATTTTATTCATTATATTTCAGTTAACATTTGCTTTTAAAGTATTCTGTCACCCTCTTTTTTTTAAAAAAAAAAAAAAAAGTATAATTTCAATAGTAGCCTTAATGTCAAAGAAAAAAAAAACATTGAAATTGTTAGACAAGTTTCATAATTCAGAGTATAAAAATGTTGACATGTACCCTATTGTACATTGATCAAAGACACTAATACAGTACATTCTTTAATTTAAGGTGATTCTTTTCACGTGCAGCACCAATTATTCTAATCTCTGCTGAGAAGTGATGACATGCAGTATTTTTATTTAATATAGATCTAGTAAGTTGGATAATTTAAGTAGATAGTTAAATGTACCCAGTACCTGAAATAAGCTTGCATGTATAAAGCTTTGATTTATGGAACTGGCTGAGATTCGATCTGTAAGAATATAAAACTTAAAAATAGCATGGATATTGAATGGATTATGAAGGAAACCATGATTTCCCTTCAATAATTCAACAAATGTTTTCTAACCTACCCTGTGCCAGGTAGTGTTTGAGGGCTTGCGTTACAACAGTGAACACAGCAAATAAAGATCTCTGTTCTTATAGGCTTCCTTATAACAACCAAAGGTTGCAAATGAGGTAATGAATGGTTCATTAGGCTCATACATACCTACATATCATTTTATAGTTAGCAAAGTACTTTCACAAACACTATTACCTTAAAGAAAAGATATAACAACAACAACAATAATAAACAATAATATAGTTAACATTTTCCTCTGAAAACTTTACATGTATTAACTCCTTTAATTTTCCCAACAGCCTGTGATGTAGGTATTAGTATCCCCATTTTGCAGATGAAGAAATTAAGATGCACAGAGGTCAAAACACTGGCCTGTAAGTACACAGTGGGTAATTGGTAGAAAACAGGCTCTGTCTAACCCACTACACCATGGCTGTTGAATGGCAAGATGAGGCTATATGGTGATGCACGTCACACAGCCAGATGGCAGTTGAATTTAGGTTTTCCAACTTCAAAGCCAGTGCTTTTCTTAATGCACCAGAGCTGCCTAGCACCAAGCAATAAAGTCATTTCATTAATTAGTGAGCTTTTGCTGAGTTTTGCTATGATAGCAAAGAACAAACTCTTTTGACTTACAACAACAAACCTAAACCAAATTTATTAGCAAGTTCCCTGACAATAGGCAGTATATTGAAATGGAATACTGGGTTTGAGAAAGGAAAATATGCGTTCAAAATCTGAGTCTATACTTTAAGTATTATGTCACTGTAGGCAAGTTGTACAACAAAAAGATTTTTATTAAAATATAGCTAGCATACAATATTATATTAGTTTCAGGCGTAAACCATAGTTATTCAACATTTATATATCTAAAGACATGATCACCATAAGTCTAGCAACCATCTGACACCATACCACACTATCACAATATTATTGACTATATTCCCCATGCTGTACATTACATCCCCATGACTTATTGGTTTTATACTTTGAAATTCAAACATCTTATTCCCCTTCACTCTTTTCTGCCCTTTTTAAATTTTTTATTTGCAGTTGACAGTCGATATTATTTTATATTTCAAGTGTACAGCATAGTGGTTAAACATTTACATAATTTAAGAAGTGATCCCCCTGACTAGTCTAGTCCCCACGTGGCATTATACATAGTTATCACCATATCATTGACTATATTCCCTATGAGTTACATCCCCATGACTATTTTGTAACTGCCAATTTGTACTTCTTAATGCCTTCACTTTGTTCACCCCAATCCTTCTCCCAACGATCACCCCAATAAATCTAGTACCCACCTGACACCATACATAGGTATTAAAATATTATTAACTATATTTCTTCTGCTAGACCTTACATCCCCATAATTACTTTGTAACAACAAATTTGTACTTCTTAATCCCTTCCCCTTTTTCACCCATTACCAACTACCCTCCAATCTGACAACCATCAAAATGTTCTTTGTATCTATCAGTTTGTTTCTGTTTTGTTTGTTTGTTTTGTACTTTAGATTCCACATATAAGTGAAATCACATTGCATCTGTATTTTGCTGTCTGACATACATGTACTTCACTCAGCATATTACCCTCCAGGTCCATCCATGTTGCCACAGATGGCAAGAACCCATTCCCTTCCATGGCTGAACAATAGTCCATTGTATCTATGTACCACCTTGTCTTTATCCATTTATCCATCGATGGACATCCATGCTGCCTCCATATCTTGGCCATTGTAAACAATGCTGCAATGGACATATGGATGCACATGTCCCTTTGAAGTAGTGTTTTGGGTTTCTTTAGATACTCAGAAGTGGGATACCTGGGTCCTTCTTTGTCCTTTGTTATAGCCTTTGTTTTAAATTCTATTCTGTCTGGTATAAGCACTGCTACCACAGCTTTTTGTTTTCATATCCATTTTCATGAAATATCTTTTTCCCTTCCTTTACTTTCAGTTTGTATTTCTTTTGATCTGAAGTGAGTCTCTTGTGGGTACATTTGTAAGGGTCTTGTTTTCTTATCCATTCTGCCACCCTATCTTTTGACTGGAGCATTTCATCCATTTACATTTAAAGTAATTGTTGGTAGATATGTAGTATTGCCATTTTATTATTCATATTTTAGATTTTTTTTTTCTTAAAGAAGGCTCTCTATCATTCTTTTTAATACCGGTGTGGTGGTGATGAACTCCTTTAGCTTTTTCTTGTCTGGGAAGCACTTTGTCCTTCAATTCTAAGTTACAGCTTTGCTGGGTAGAGTAATCTTGGTTGTAGGTCCTTGCTTTTTATCACTTTGAATATTTCCTGCCAATTCCTTCTAGGTTGCAAAGTGTCTGTTGAGAAATCAGCTGATAGTGTTATGGAAGCTCCCTTGTAGGTAACTAATTGCATTTCTTTCACTGCATTTAAGATTCTGTCTTTGTCTTTAACCTTTGTCATCTTAAATATGATGTTTCTTGGTGTGAGCCTCTTTAGGTTCATCTCATTTTGAACTCTCTGCACTTCCTAGGCTTGTATGTCTATTTCCTTTGCTATGTTAGGAAAGTTTTCCATCATTATTTCCTCAAATATATTTTCAATTCCTTGCTCTCTCTCTTTTCCCTCTTGTACCCCTATGATGTGAATGTTTGTACCCTCGATGTTGTCCAAGAGGCCCCTTAAACTCTCCTTACTGTCTTGGAATTTTTTTCATTTTCATTTTGCTTTTCCAATTGGGTGTTTTCTGGTACTTTATCTTCTAAATCACTGATTCAGTCCTCTCCTTCATCTAATCTACTGTTGATTCCCTGTAATGTACTTTCTGTTTCAGTTATTGCAGTCTTTATTTCTGTCTGCTTCTGTTTTATCTTTCCTCACTCCATTTTTATGTTTTCTCTTTGTTGAAGTTCTCTTTGAGATCATTGAGCATGCTTACAACCAATGTTTTGAACTCTAAATCCGGTAGATTGCTTGTCTCCATTTTGTTTCATTCTTTTTCTGGAGATTTGTTTTGTTCTTTTATTTGAGAAATGTTTCTTTTTCTCCCCATTTTGGCTGCCTCCCTGTGTTTGTTTCTATGTATTAATTAGGGATGCTATGCCTCCCAGTCTTAGTAGGGTGGCCTTATGTTGTAGGTGTGCTGTGGGAACAAGTGTGCAGTCTCCCTGGTCAGCAGAGCTGGGTGCTCCAGGTGTGTCCCTTGTGTGGGTTGTGTGTGCCCTCTGTGTAATTGAGACTTGATTGCTGTTTGCAGGCCAAGTTCAGCTGCAGTCAGTGCCCTGCTGGGGCCACGTGGCATGAGACATAAAACACTTCAGAGATGGCCACTTCCTGTGCTGTGCTTGGAGGTGCCTTGAGATGCCACGAAACAAGGCTGGCTGTTGCTAGTGCCCGGCATAGGGCTGCTCAGCCAGAGGTACAGAACAAGTGAAAGGAAGCCAGATGATGCTTGTTTGTGTTTTGTGAACCTTTGAGAGATTTTAGGAAAATCTGCAGCATGAGTCAAGGCAGGCTGTTTATAGGGAAAATCTACTGGAAGCAGCTTGGGTATGCCTGCAATTTGGGTGGGGCAGGGTTTCAGGAAATCACTAGGGTGGGGCAGATGAAGAGTGATAGTCAGTTATATGGAGACCCAGACATGGCATCTGCATGGGTCTGCACACAGGGAGGGGGGCGGGCTCATCAAAGAAACAATGGCTTCCATCAGCTCCTACATCTGGGAGAAAGCTGCCCCTCCAGCCCCACCCTGAAGCTAGACAGTTCAGTTCCTCCCTGTAAATCTCTGGGACCTTTTGAGCTGCTGCCCCAGTGCAAGAGCTCAAAGCAAGTGAGTCCATCAATGAGTAAGTCTGTGTGTGGACCCTATAGGAGAAGCACCTGGGAATTCAGATGCTCACTCAGTCACAATCTCTGCTGGTTTTCACAGCCAGAAGTTATGGGGACTTTTCTCCCTGGCACTGAAACCCTGGGCTGGGGAGGGGCTGGGACCCCTCACTCCTCTGGTGGGGAGCACCTATACAGCCGAGATATCCCTCCACTTTTTAATGGTCACACCCAGATGTGGGACCAGTCCAGCTTGTTCTGTGTCCCTGCTCCTCCTACCAGTCTTGAGGTGGCTTCTTTTGTATGTCTGTACTGTAGGGATTTGGTTCAGCTAGACTGAGGGTGATTCTCAATGATGGTTGTTCTGTGGTTTAATTGTAATTGATTTGGTCCTGAGAGGAGGTGAGCACTGAAACTACCTACTCTGTCATCTTGACCAGAGATCCCCCAGATGAAAAATTCTTGTATGCAAATGATTGCTAGTTAGTAACTGTCTCTAACCTACAAGGCAATTAGTCATTCTGGCTGAATTTTCCAGATTATTGAAGATTTCATCTTTTAAAATTAGAACTTTCATATTTTTATTGTCCCAAATACATTCACACTTGTAGAAATCTCATGTAGTCTGCAGGACATTAAACATGGAACAGTTAATTGGTAATGTTTCCTACATCAACTCCTATTTAATTCCAGTAGGAAATTTAATGGTACAATATTTTCAGGTGGCTGTAATAGTCTGTTATGCAAACAAGGATTTGTTTAAATTTGATTGTCTCAAATATCCATAGGTCCCTAAAACAGAGCTCAGGGTGATGAGGACTTTTTCCCTCAAATCAACAATGTTTCTTCTTGGTTTCCATAGTCACAAATCTATTTTCATCTGAAGGAATCTGTGGCTTTAATTAAATGACTGCATTTGGGGGTCTGGTTTTCCAGGTGAGTCTTCTCCAAGAGTATTAGTTTGGGAGTCAAAAAGCCCTTCCACTGAGAAAGTCATCCTAGGAAGTTGTCTTTTAATGTTAAAATGGGAGAAAACTGAAATCACTGCTATGCTTTCCCCATACTAGGTGGACCTTCTTTTCCAGTATAATTAGAACCACCTTTTTAGAACTCTGAATTTAAGATACAAAAGGAGACAGCTGATTGTTTACTAAGCATTAGAACTCTGTTTTTCACCCAAGGCATACATTTTATCTTTTTTAATGGGAAAAATCTGTTTATGTTCATATGTTTTTGTCTGATATATGCTGACATAGTTTATATCTTACGTGTAAAGATACTCCCTCAAACTTGGAGTTAAAACTTGTATTAAACATAATTCTTGGTCACTGTGAATGAGATACATAACTATAGTGACTTATTTTATTCCTTTTAGTACATTAATTTGAATATCTGCATTTGAATTAAAATATGTGATTGCTGATAATGTCACATGCACAAAGTTATCAATCACACTTAATTATTTAGGTATAGACAGAACTTTCTCTTATTGTACTCCTGATAAGTCAAACAAATATGAAGTGCAAAGCTTTTAAGACCTCTAAAATCTCTCCATCAGTTGTATACTGCTGTGAAAGTAGAAATTGCTTTCATGGAGATTTGGAAGAGAAAAATTTTAAATAACGATGTGATTTAGTGTGCAGTTGGCAAATCACCATACTTAAAATGCATGAATATTAGAATAAAGAATTCAATAAACATAACTACTGACTTTCTATTTATTGAGTAATTGACTTTTAAATAAGATATTTTTCCACAAAAATTTTTCTTCATAAACCTTTAGAGTTCCTTCTATTATTCTTCTCAAGATCACTGTTAGGTTGAGGTTTATTCTACTCATAGAATTCACCGGCATATTTAAATTGACATAATCACTATAAAAAGGCTCTGGGATACCTTTGGGCTCAGTACTTTTGTTGAGACATTGTATACATAAAATGACAGCCGGCTAAGAAAAGGAAGCAAAATGGCATTCCTATAGTGTGCCTCATATAATCACATTACCTTTCATTTTAGAACAATAGCTACCCTTTGTTTCGCAGATTTGGAAACGCAGGTTCTTGTAGATGAGATTTCTGCCCGAAGTCACATAATTTTTAGAGCAAGAATTTGGACCCAGATCCTGGCTATACTTCATCATCAACACTGCTTTCAGACACCACATTAGTAAATATAAAGTGATTTTCTTTTTTTAAGTTTATTGGGGTGACAATAGTTTGTAAAATTACATAGATTTCAGGTGTACAATTCTGTATTGCATCATCTATAAATGACATTGTGTGTTCACCACCCAGAGTCAGTTCTCCTTCCATCACCATATATTTGATCCCCCTTACCCTCATCTCCCACCCACTCCCCTTACCCTCTGGTAACCACTAAACTATTGTCTGTGTCTATGAGTTTTTGTTTCTCATTTGTTTGTCTTGTTCTTTTGTTGTTTTGTGTTTATATACCACATATCAGTGAAATCATATGGTTCTCTGCTTTTTCTGTCAGACTTATTTCACTTAGCATAATATTCTCAAGATCCATCCATGTCGTCACAAATGTTCGTATATCATTTTTTCGTACTGCCAAATAGTATACCATTGTGTATATATACCACATCTTCTTTATCCATTCATTTATTGAAAGGCATTTTGGTTGTTTCCATGTCTTGGCCACCGTAAATAAAACTGCAATGAACATTGGAGCATACGTGTCTTTATGTATAAATTTTTTCAGATTTTTTGGGTAAATACCCAGGAGAGGGATTGCTGGGTCATATGGTAATTCTATTTGTAATTTTTTGAGGAACCTCCACACTGCCTTCCATAACGGCTGCACCAGTCTGCATTCCCACCAACAGTGTATGAGGGTTCCTTTTTCTCCACAGCCTCTCCAACACTTGTTACTATTTGTCTTGTTGATGATAGCCATTCTGACTGGGGTGAGATGGTATATCATTTTGATTTTGATTTGCATTTCTCTGATGATTAGTGATGTTGAGCATTTTTACATATGTCTATTTGCCATTTGTATGTCCTCTTTGGAGAAATGTCTCTTCAGGTCCTCTGCCTATTTTTCAATTGGGTTGTTTGTTTGTTTTTTGTTGTTGAGTTTCATGAGTTCCTTGTATATTTTGGATATTAGACTCTGATCGGAGGCACTGTTTGCAAAAATCTTCTCCCATTCAGTTGTTTGCCTCTTTATTTTGTTGATGGTTTCTTTTGCTGTGCAGAAGCTTTTAAGTTTCATATAGTCCCATTCGTTTATTTTAGCTTTTACTTCCCTTGCCTTTGGAGTCAAATTCATAAAATGCTCTTTGAACCCAAGGTCCATAAGTTTAGTACCTATGTTTTCTTCTATGCAGTTTATTGTGTCAGGTCTTATGCTTAAGTCTTTGATCCATTTTGAATTAATTTTGGTACATGGTGACAGATAGCAGTCCAGTTTCATTCTTTTGCACGTGGCTATCCAATTCTCCCAGCACCATTTATTGAAGAGGCTGTCTTTTCTCCATTGTATGTTTTTAGCTTCTTTGTCAAAAATTATCTGTCCATATTTATGTGGTTTTATTTCTGGGTTCTCAATTCTATTCCATTGGTCTATGTGTCTGTTTCTCTGCCAATACCATGCTGTTTTGATTATTGTAGCCCTGTAGTACAAGCTAAAGTCAGGGAGTGTGATACCTCCAGTATTGTTCTTTTTTCTTAACATTGCTTTGGCTATTTGGGGTCTTTTGTGGTTCCAAACAAATCTGATGATTTTTTGTTCTATTTCTTTACAAAATGCCATTGGGATTTTGATGGGAATTGCATTAAATCTGTAAATTGCTTTGGGTAATGTGGCCATTTTGACTATGTTGATTCTTCCAATCCATGAGCACGGAATGTCTTTCCATTTCTTTGTGTCTTCTTCAGTTTCTTTTAAAAATGTCTTATAGTTTGCAGCATATAGGTGTTTCACATCCTTGGTTAAGTTTATTCCTAGGTATTTTATTCTTTTTGCTGCAATTGCAAAAGGAATTGTTTTTTGTATTTCTTTTTCCAAGATTTCATTGTTAGTATAGAGGAATGCAATGGACTTTTGTACATCGATTTTTTAGCCAGCAAATTTACTGTATTCGTTGATTGTTTCTAATAGCTTTTTGGTGGAGTCTTTAGGGTTTTCTATATATAGCATCATGTCATCTGCAAAGAGTGACAGTTTAACTTCTTCATTCCCAATTTGGATGCCTTTTATTTCTTTCTCTTGCCTGATTGCTCTGGCAAGGACTTCCAACACTATGTTGAAAAGCAGAGGTGATAGGGGACAGCCCTGTCGTGTTCCTGAACGTAGAGCAAAGGGCTTCAGTTTTTCACCATTAATTATGAGATTAGCTGAGGGCTTGTCATATATGGCCTTTATTATGTTAAGGTATTTTCCTTCTATACCTATTTTATTAAGTGTTTTAATCATAAATGGATGTTGTATCTTGTCAAATGCTTTTTCTGCATCAATTGATATAATCATATGATTTTTGTCCTTTATTTTGTTTATGTGGTGTATCACATTGATGGATTTGCGGATGTTAAACCATCCTTGTGCCCCAGGGATGAACCCCATTTGGTCATGATGAATAATCTTTTGAATGCATTGTTGTGTTCGATTTGCTAGAATTTTGTTTAGAATTCTTGCATTTGTATTCATCAGAGATATTGGTCTGTAGTTTTCTTTTTTTGTGTTGTCCTTACCAGGTTTTGGCATCAGGGTAATATTGGCCTCATAAAATGAGTTAGGGAGTACTGTCTCTTCTTCAATTTTTTGGAAGAGTTTGAGCAGGATTGGTATTAGATCCTCTTTGAAGGTTTGGTAGAATTCACTGGTGAAGCCAAATGGTCCCGGACTTTTGCTTTTGGGAAGGTTTTGGATGACTGATTCAATTTCGTTATTGGTGATCGGTCTGTTTAGATTTTTCAGTTCTTCATGGTTCAGCCTAGGAAGGCTGTATGTTTCTAAGAACTTGTCCATTTCTTCTAGGTTATTGAATTTGGTGGCATATAGTCCTTCATAATATTCTTGGATGATCCTTTGTATTTCTGTGGTGTCCGTGATAACTTCCCCTTTTTCATTTCTGATTTTGTTAATTAGTGTCTTCTCTCTTTTTATCTTAGTGAGTCTAGCCAAGGGTTTGTCAATTTTGTTAATCTCTTCAAAGAACCAGCTCTTTGCCACATTAATTTTTCCTATTGTCTTTTTGTTCTCTATTTCATTTAGTTCTGCCCTGATTTTTGTTATTTCCTTTCTTCTGTTGAACTTGGGTTTCATTTTTTCTTCTTTTTCTAGTTCTTTAAGGTGTAACATGAGGTTATTTATTTGGGATTTTTCTTGTTTCTTGAGATAGGCCTGTAATGATATAAATTTCCCTCTTAAAACTGCTTTTGCTGCATCCCAAAAATTTTGGTAGGATGTATTTTCATTGTCATTTGTTTCTATGTATCTTTTGATCTCTCCTCTAATTTCTTCTTTGACCCAGTTGTTCTTTAAAAGTATGTTGTTTAATCTCCATGTATTTGTGTTTTTTCCTGCTTTTTTTTTTTGCAGTTGATATCCAATTTCAAAGCCTTGTGATCAGAGAATATGGTTGGTATGATTTCAATCTTCTTAAATTTGCTGAGGCTGATTTTATGTCCCAATATATGGTCTATCCTTGAGAATGTTCCATGTACACTAGAAAAGAATGTATAGTCTGATGTTTTAGGATGAAGTGCTCTATATATGTCAATTATGTCCATTTCATCTAATGTGTCATTTAGGGCTGCTATTTCGTTATTTATTTTCTGTTTGGATGATCTATCCATAGCTGTCAATGATGTATTTAAGTCCCCTAGTATAATTGTGTTTTGGTCAATTTCTCCCTTTAGTTCTGTTAGTAGTTGCTTGGTATATTTCGGTGCTCCCTGATTGGGGGCATAAATATTGATGACTGTTATGTCTTCTTGTTGTATAGTCCCTTTACCATTATGAAATGTCCATCTTTGTCTCTTGTTATCTTTTTCACCCTGAAGTCTGTTTCATCTGATATCATTATGGCTACACCTGATTTTCTCTGGGTACCATTTGCTTGGAGTGTCAATTTCCACCCTTTCACTTTGAGTCTATGCTTGTCCTTGTAGCTGAGATGTGTCTCTTGGAGACAGCATATGGTTGGGTTTAGTTTTTGATCCAATCTGCTACTCTGTGCCTTTTTATTGGTGAGTTCAGTCCATTTACATTTAGGGTGATTATTGATATGTGAGGATTTCCTGTCATTCTATCTTTAGTTTTCTGGTAAGGCTGTGTCTCCATTGTTTCTTTGCCTTTTGTTGTTGTCTATTATTTCTGTGTGGTGGTATTCTATGATGTTTCCCTGTTTCTTCTTTTATTAAGTATATATTTCAGTTCTGGATTTTTTTTTTTTGAGTGGTTACCCTTAAGTTTATGTAAAAGAAAGTTTGATATTTAGAGTATTCCATTTTCTTCAGCATGCTTACTTTCTCCATTCCCATATTCTGGTTCAGGACTTTACTCTCCCCCTTTTTATGTTTTGGTTGCCACAAATTGTTCCTGTTGATGGTGGTCGAATAGCCTCCTTTAGTATTTCTTGTAGTGCAGGTCGTGTATTAGAAAATTCCCTCAGCTTCTGTATGTCTGGAAAGGTCTTTATTCCTCCTTCATATCTAAAGATGTCTTTGCTGGATATATTATTCTTGGCTCATAATTTCTCTCTTTCAATAGTTTGAATATTTGGTTCCACTCCCTCCTGGCTTGTAGAGTTTCTGCTGAAAAATCTGATGATAATCTAATGAGCTTTCCTTTGTAGGTTACCATCTTCTTTTCCCTGGCTGCCTTGAGGATTCTTTCTTTGTTGTTTTTAGACAGCTTGAATACAATGTACCTTGGAGAAGGCCTGTTGGGATTGAGGTAATTAGGTGTTCTATTTGCTTCTTGGATTCGAGGATCCAGTTCTTTCCACAAGTTTGGGAAGTTCTCATTGACGATTTGTTTGAATATATTCTCTGTTCCCTTCTCTCTTTCTTCTCCTTCTGGTATGCCCATTATTCTTATATTGCTCTTTCTGATGGAGTCAGAAAGTTCTTGTAGAGTTCTTCCATTTCTTTTAAGTCTCAAGTCTCTTTCTTCTTCCATCTGTGTAATTTCCAGGTTTCTATCTTCAATGTCACTGATTCTTTCCTCATCTGGTCAACTCTACTACCTAAGCTGGCTATTTCATTCTTAATTTCTTCTGTGGAGTTCTTAATCTCCAGAAATTCTATTTGGTTCTTTTCAATCTCTTTCGTAAAATTTCAATCTTTCGTAAAATGTTCATGTTGTTCTTTTATTGTGTTTCTGAGTTCGTTAAACTGCCTCTCTGTGTTTTCTTCCATCTCGTTGAGTTATTTCAGAACTGCAATCTTGAATTCTCTGTCATTTAAGTCACATATTTCCATTTCTTTAAGTTCCTTTTCTGGAGACTTTTCACTTTCTTTCTGAGCTGTGTTGTTGCCTTGGTTATTCATGGCAATTACTGATTTATTATTTCTCTTCTTAGACATCTACAGGAGTGGCTTCTGCAACAGGTTGATAAGAAGAGGTCTTTCTTTTGTTTTCCAGTACTTTTTGGTAGATGTTTTATTTTCTCTCCTACTGCAGCCTTTTTTTCTCTCTCTCACTCAGTAGTGCTATGTTTTCTCTGCACTATTCCAGCTTCTCACACAATGGGGCGATTCCCTGGGAGACGGGCTTCTCCTCTGCTAACAGTTCCCCTGGGTCACAGGGCACAGTGTCCATGTCAGTATGCGGAGAGCTTTTGAAGTTCCAACGCTCTTCCTGCACCAGATTCAGAGCCTGTATGTTTCAGCAGCTCTGTTTACTCATGCAGGGATCCACCCAGATGGTGGGGACAGGCACGGGTGAGTTGTGAGAGGTGGCCCAGAGCAATGGCGGCGACCACCACCATAGCCGGTCCTGCTTCCACAGCTCCCTCCCCTTTGCTGGAACTAGTTGGGCTGCGAATCTGTATCTGAGGACCACAGTTCTCAGAACAGCAAATATTCTGTTCTTTTGATCTGACACCGCTACTCTTCCACTTCTAGCACCGGGCAGGTGGGGGCGGGGTGAGCTCTGGGAAGGTAGGGAGGGGGTGGCTAGTCTCGGTGCCTAAGGCTTCTGTTTTCTGCTCAGCAGTGAGGGCTTAAACCACCATTTTCAGCCTTCTTCCCTCAGTCTTTTCTCCGTGGTCTCTGCCGTGAGCGTTGGGTACAGCCGTGTTATATGCTGCCCCCTCAGCCCTGTGAGCCATAAGCGGAGCCCTAGCAGTCCGAGTTCTTCCCTCTCCTGCAGCTGCAGCAGTTCCGGGATGCAGCGAGCTCAGAGCACTGAGCTAGGTCTGGTCCTGCACCCTTGCAGCTCCGTCTCCGTACTTCTCCCTTCCCTCCTCCCCCGCTCATGTGATTCGCCCACCTTTAGGTGAATTCAGTAGTGGGCCTCTTCGTCTTGCCTGTCTGCTGTGCAGGGAGTCCTTTGTGGAGTTATAGTTGTTACATTTGTTGTAAATTCCAGGGAGATTTACAGAGGCTCACCTCACGCTGCCATTTTGATGATGTCTCAAGATGATGTTTAAAATAAAAGAAGACTTTGATCTTTTTGGTGTCACGTCTTTTGTTTTAGGTTTTAATATGGCCTATGGACATCCAATACCACTGCTTTTTTGTTGATCCATTTTTCTCCAGTAAGAATTCTATAAGAAGTTGATTCGATTATTCAAAATTTCTCAGGCTTAAGGCTAAAGAGACCACTTTATATTGAATGCATAATTCCATATCTTAGACAAACATTTTCTTTGATAATAAAAACACTTAAATTCTCTTTATAACATTTATTTTCTTAAGTTGCTTTCCCTCCTCTTCTTCCCACAATCTTCAGGCTCTCTGAAAAGTAATGGTATTATTTTTTAAATTGAAGCAAACTTTTAATTTAAGATTAATCACCATTACCTAATTGATTTTGTTTAAACAAAGTTAATATTTATAAGGATTTGGAATGTCATGATATTTGCCTCTAAATATAGATGGTAGAAGTCACAAACCGGGTAAGTAGCACTAAAAAGAAAACAGTTTATAGCAAAGAGTAAATTTTTCTGAGAGAAAACACTTTTATTGACATGACAGTTCACTTGGCTAACTTTAAAATTGATGTGTAAATTTGGTACATTTTTATGTTTGCTTTTAGTCCATTTCTGTTTCTTTGTGTCAACCTGCTATCGATCTTATTACTAGGGCCTCCAGTCACTCTTCTTTGAACCATTTTCTCTTAGTCTAATCCTATAAGGAAAAGGAGGTTTGAGTTATTGGATGGTGATGGACATCAGTTTCTTGGTACCAAGTATGTTCTGTCTGGTAAAGCATGTTTGCTCAGGAGGGAAAAATGCAAGGCTTAATATCTTTATGTGAAGTATACATGTATGTCTTAAAACAAAGTATTGTGCTAAATGCTTGAAATCACATGCATGTGCAGGCTGGATAAAGACAATGATAGAGGGAAGGCCTGTTAGCTCAGTTGGTTGGAGTGCTGTGCTCTTTGCAACAAAGGTGATGGTTCGATCTCTGCATGGGCCACTGTGAACTGCACCCTCCACAACTAGATTGAAAATAACTACGTACTTGACTTGGAGCTGATGAGTCCTGGAAAAACATACTTAGATAAGTAAAAGTTAAAAAAAAAAAAAAGACAATGATGGATTTTGGATGGCTTCTTACTGCTCTCAGATTACCCTATTAGCTCTGCCACGATCAGCCCTCTTCCTTGTTTTCTCCCTTTTTTGAGAACCTGTTTTTTTTTATTTATTTTTATTTTTTAGAAGTATTGAAGCATTAAAATATGATAGAAAAGAAATTATCATTTAAAATATTTTTAAGATAAGAATATCAGGCAGCTTAAAAAATTAGTTGGAAAGTCATTCTTCTGGTATTTAGCACCATTCTAGTATGGATGCGTTGAGGAAGGCTGGAATATTTCTAATTATTTTGGGTCTTTATAAGCAGCAGAAGGCTTTGGTTAACAGAGAAGAACCTCCCTTACTTAGTTAGATATTACACAGAAAGCAGTAATCCTTTTGAAGTGCAAATTTCTTCATTTAAACATATTAAGCTGGATGAATTCAGACATGTGTAAAAAGCCTTTTATTTCTTTGGTCACAACCTATTATTTTCTTTGCCTTTTGGATTTCAGGTAGCATATAGTATTTGTGTCCTCAGTTTTAGATTTCCAGAGATAGTAACCGAAACAATCCAACCAGTAGTGAAGACAATATGCAAATCTGCCAGTACCCATTGCTCTGATGAAATAAGAGTGTGACTGTTACACGTTCAACAGAATAGTGAACTAAACACTCTGGGTTTTGATGCTGTGTTAACAAATTGTATGTGTATATTTAAATATATGCAAGGACATAGTTTGTCTCTAAGGCAATTCAATCATTATGTGTTTAACCAAAGACTGAATACTTTCTGAAATTTGTAAACAATCTCAACTTTGAATGCAGCACGAAGGAACCAGTTTGTACCCTAAACTTCAGGAGTTGTATATAATTTAATTTTACAGCTTTCTTTTTGTATAATTTGGCAGGGATGGCAGCCCTCAGGGATCTCCTTTGCCTGTTAGTCAAATCTGTCTCTTTTATTGGGGAGATCTCCTTAGACAGTTTGATCTATAGGAGCTCTGTAAGCCCATCATCATAATGTACCCTCAAAGCACACACATCATAAATATTTTCAAATGTTTAATAGAAGAGATCATTTACTGTGTGTAGAGAGAGAGCTGATCAACAGTGGAAGAAAAGAACTTATTATTATAGGGTAATTAACCTCGGACCTGCACAAGGGCCTACTGCACTTTCTTGTTTACTGAAGCAGCATTGTATTGGAAAAGAAATTAAATGAAAACTTTTAAGAGAATTTCACATTTTTTCCTTTTCCATAGAGCTTCTGAGTCTCCAGAATTGCCTGTACCTCTTGCAAGTGTCTTTAGCAAGTGCTTAACAGTCATCAGTTCTGGATCTGATTCAGGGATTAGTGTGGAGCTGCTGTGACTCCTGGGGAGGCAGCAAGTCTTCCAAGGGAGAACAGTGAGTGTGGCCCTAGGACAAGTGGCAGCAGCTAGAGGGATATGCCCTTTGGAGGTTACAAGGCCTACCTATCAGAATTGGGCTTATGTGTTGGTAGGAGAGGATGGGACCAGAGAATTAGACTGATCAGATTAGTTCTTGCACAGCCAGTTCTAAAATCTGGATTTCTCGTTGTGACCATTTCCCCGCCTACATGATAAGATTAAAATGCTGAAAGGTTGTATTCTAAAAGTATTAGGTATATTTAACCTTCACTATGCCGTGTGTTGACTCTCTCATCCCCTTAAATCCTCCATGCAGTCCATCTTCTCTGTTCTTTGTACCGTAGTCCCCCTTATGTGAGATTTCACTTTCTACAATTTCCACGGTTAACTGTGGTCCAAAAATATGAAATGGAAAATTTCAGAAATAAACAATTCCTCAATTTTAAATTGTGTGTCATTCTGAGGAGGGTGATGAGATCTGGCGCCAAACCACTCTGTCCCACTCAGGATATAACTCCTCCCTTTGTCCAGTGTATCCATGCTGTAGACATTCCCTATTGGTTAGTCACTGCATAGCTGTCTAAGTTGTCAGGTCAACTCTTTTGATACCATAATGCTTGTGTTCAAGTCACCCTTATGTTACTTAATAGTGGCCCCAAAACACAAGAGTAGTGATGCTGGCAATTGGGACGTACCGAAGAGAAGCCATGAAGCGTACGTATGTGTAGGATAAAAACAGTATTTATAAGTTTCTGTACTAGCTATGGTTTCAGGCATCCCCTTCGGGTTTAGGACGTATTCCTGGAAAATAAGGGGGACTACTGGCCATTCTGTTACTTAATTTATTCCATTAGGAAGTCTGAGTTTTGGTGTTCGGCAGTACCCATCAAAGGCATACTGAATGCTCTGGGACACTGCCACAGGGCCCCCTGGCCACTCTGACCTATCACTTGGACATACACGTAGCATCCTGTTGTCTGCACATGAGGGAGAAACCAATGCTTCTTCCCTTCCAGGGCTTCTTGAAGTTACTCTGATAGTTCTAAATTATCACAACTCAAAAGTTATAAGAATAAAATGCAGGAGATGTTTGCCTTTTTCCCCTTTGGCTATAGTTATAAAGAAGAATGGATCAAATTAGAATATATTATAGATTTCATTTCAGCCTGTCTTAGGGGTAGGGCTATTTCCACATAAGGTATGAGTGGCAGATGATGTACTATTCAGAAACTATTTAATAATTTAAAGACTTTCTTCTGAGCTAACAAAAGTGCCCAATTGTGCGAGTATATTGAAGCTGATGACGACATTGCAAACTACATATATTAGCAGTTAAATTTTTTTGACTGTATATTTGTTGCTATATCCTGTAGATAAAACTTTAAACTGAAAATGTATCCATCTCTTCCTTAAGAATCTTCACTTCTCAGAATTTTAATATATTGCCCAGGAAGAATCTCAACACCAGTTTTTAAGACTTGGTAATGTATAATACCCTGCAATTTTGCTTTTATATTTTCTCTTGTAAAGTAGCCTTTGGTCTTTGATTCACTTGCCTAAAGAAAAGCTATAGCACTGCAATTACAGATTTTATTTCAGGTGTTTATTTTTAAATTCTTATGAATTTTGATATTCTTATTTCCATATAGAACAAGATTTTAGATGTAGTTGGAGCATTTCCATTTGTAATATAGCCCAATATAAAGCCAAATTAAATCAAATTAAATGGAAATAGTTTTAGGCCAAATTGTTGGATTATTATTTTTAACTTACTCATTTCTTCTTTCAAACACTGCTTTAAGTGTGTGTGTGGCCACTCCCCGCAGTGCCATTTTCTTCTCTCAGCTTCACACTAAGCTCCCTAGGGAAGAAATGGTGTCCAAAAAAGGTTCTGAATGTATTCAGGGTTACTTGCAGTTTGTAGTTACCGTGGGATGTAATGGTTGTTCCATTTGGCAGCATTCTCACACTTCAGCATGCGGCACAGTCACTGAAAAGGCTGGTTAAGGGTGTTGTGTCACATATCAGACTGATTTAGTCCGTCTGGACTTGGGCTCAAGAATTTGCATTTCTAACAAGTTCCCAGGCAATGTGGAGGCCCCTGATCTGGGAGCACGCTTTGAGAATCTCTGTTAAATGTACATAATGTCTGCATTCAAATGTACCATGCGTGTGTATTATATGCCTCTATCTATACCTCTATCTATTTGCAAGTTATACAATGGTGCAATGTGAGGATCACATATGAGTCTGACTGTGAATGTCCTCCAAACTTATGAGGACACTGGATAGTAAGTGGAAGGGGCCAAGCCTGTATTATCTTTAAAATGATTAGTCTGTTGGGAAAAAGCAAACTAACAAAAGTGAATTTGGAGAATGCAGTATTGGCGGTGACAGCAGTGTGAGTGTCTAGAGGACAAGTTATACTACACATTAACGCTGCCCAAGGGCGCTTTTCTATGGTGTTAACTAACATGCAGAAACATGGGTTAGCTTGTGATTGGTGAAGGAAAAGAAAAGGACTGCAAACACAAGCCCAGCAGGAACACTGGATTTCCTTTGGATACTATCTTGTTTAATTGCAGCCCTTGGAGATAGGTATATCTACCATCGTTCTACTGAGGAGAAATTTAGATTCAGAAAAAATACATAATTGCATAAGGTCACACCATTATTATATGATAGACTTGAGGATCAAACCTGTTCATCTGGTCCCCAAACTGCTACCCTTGACACAAACTGCAACCCTGCATCTAGTAGAACAGGAACAAGACCTTGCCATTTATATTGTACTTCATTCCTTCATCCACCAATACATTTCATTGCCAACTGTGTTTTATTGTTTTCACTACATGAGCAACAAATTAATATGTCCTAATTGTAAAATATTTGCAGAATTCAGGGGTATATATTATAAATATATAAAAAATAAATGTGCACACATATAGTTATATGTATACTATATGATATATAATCTATAAATAAATGTATGAAGTATATAGAATAGTAAACATAGTGTGGAATGTATGCTTCCAGTCCTTTCTGTGCATTTACAAACATGTATGTACATGTGTTTATTTTTTAATCT
The DNA here is from genome assembly GCF_036562045.2 of Rhinolophus sinicus. Classification (NCBI taxonomy): domain Eukaryota; kingdom Metazoa; phylum Chordata; class Mammalia; order Chiroptera; family Rhinolophidae; genus Rhinolophus; species Rhinolophus sinicus. The sequence continues at coordinate 78,374,535 of NC_133754.1, read as the reverse complement.
AAATGAAATACTATTGCATGTATTATTCTGGTTTCTGAGCTTATTACTAAATTTAATAGTAAATATGTTGTTTGCTAAACCTTGCCAAGCATTTTATATGAAATATTTGAAGTGATTTATAATGCCTTCATTAGACAATTAATGTCTTATATCCTCTTATCCAAAAGGAATGCCTATGGAGAAAACAGATTCAATTTTTGTGTCTTACAACTGCAAAAAGAACAATGTCAGTACAAATGCTCACTCTATTTTTCATTTAGGTACCCAGTGACCACATACTTTCAATTGCTTAGTGAGTGCAGAAAAGCCATTTTCCCCCTCAGAAATACTGCAAAAAGAACAGGAAAACTGGCCAGGGGCTAATTTGCAATTCAAAGGGAAAAAGTATTGTATGTAAGAAGTCAGAGTAAGATGTTTCCATTACTTTCTGAGTTTCAGCTTGTTGCTTGTATCTGTGCGCGTGTCATAGACAGGTCCTACTGTGTAAAAAAGGAAATCTTCAAGTTTTACAGCCATTTTAAAAATCTTTTTTGTAAAAGACCATGCAGTGACTACCTATTAAACTGATGTCAGGATTTTAGAGAGGTAGTTCTAACAAAGAAATCCACCCCTCTTCTCAGCAAGCGTTTGCTACATAAACATCAATCTGCAGAGGACAAAGCTTTGGTTGTTTGGAAATGGCTCCAGAAACTCAGCGTTGAAACACTGACTCACCTCATGCTTGTATTGAAAAGTCTATTTTTGCCATGTGGTGCTTTTTGTTTGGTTGGCTTTCAATTTGTTTTGGAGTATAACAAAGAGCATTTAAGTGTCTTAGTAATTAGATAAGGCAGACACTTTTGTCTATAAACCTAGTTATATGTTTCACAATTCAGTGGTATCTCAGGCAAGAAGATGGCAAAGAAATATTTGAGAGGAATAAAGCTGAGTAATAGAGTGGGGCTGACTATGAGTGGGTGTATGTGTTCTGATTCTGGGGGTCCTGGCTGTAGGATAAGGTCATCAGGTCAGACCTTGATATTTGCTTTCCATGGGTAATTTATGGAACACTTCAGGAAGCCATTTTGAAATTTTGAAAGTTATTTTTATGACTATTTTAAGAAAGTTATTTTTTTAGAGTTCCTTTTTTCTACTAGGCTGGTTGGTAATATGAGAAAGAGCAGGCACGTGGTATTAAAACAAGCAGCTTCAGTGAGCCAACTTGATAACCTAATATAATAAATATATTGTGTACTAAATAGTGTTAAGATATTATAAGAATTATATAATTGAGGGGACTGTAATACCAGCTTTTAAAAAATACTTTTGTTTGTTTTGGACAGTTCATCCCCAATTTTGAAATGGTTCTGCTAAAAAAAAAAAAAAAAAATCATACTTTTCAAATGAAGGTTTTTTCTTATCCATGGGGTTACTCTTTACGTGTAGCTTTCACGGACAAATGGGTAAATTATTCTTAGATATTATTTACAACATAGAAAAGAAAACAAGATGCTGAACTCAAAATATAATATTGATAACTCTAAAAAAACATCAATTACTGGATCATAATGGTTATCCTCATACCAGGCAATAGTAAATAAAATGTGTTATCTAGAGCTTATTGCATGTATTTTTAAAGTAGTCACTTATTTATTCAGTACATGTGTGTTGAGTATGCACTAAAGTTCTGGGCATTGATCTGTACATTCAGTAGTGTAAGCTAATAAGTTGCAATTGTAAAAATCTGAGTATTTTTTAAACAAAAGTTTCCGTAACTTCAGCACTAAAATGAACATTGCCTTTTAGAAAATTACTACCTTTGGAAGGTTACAACGTTCCAGCATTTTGATGGTGATAGGCTTTTCTGTCACAACCAAGTCAGGTGACATGCAAGAGCTCCATCTATTGAATATAATTACCTACTGTGTGTACCTCAGTGTTTCTAGTTACAGAATTTATTCATGGGACTTAACTCTAAACTTTTAGATTTTTCAAATGTACTTTTAAAGAATGATGGGTTTTTATCAAAGAGAGTAGGAAAAGTAAGAGAGTATAGTATTAGCCTTGAAGACTACTTGCAAAGGTTTGTTCCAAAGAAAACCATGTCAGGAGCAGAACTGTCGGAGCTGAGGGCAGTCCTCATAGCACTGCTTTGGTAGTGTTCCCACTCACCCCGTCCTAAAGTGCTGGTGTAGATATCCTATCATTGTCTTACATGTGTGATTCCCTAGTACACCTATGTGCCGTCGCATCACGCATTACAACTCTACTGCTATGTGCTTCTGGATCACGGTGGGTTGTCTGAGCTAGCCCTCCCCTAAGGCCAGAGAAAAGGCCCATTTGAGACCCTCCAAAGTTAATTTTGAGGATCCCCAAATGGCTATAATCACTTAATCCTTTTCTGAATAAAATTTGCCAAGATCACAAGCCAACCACCTGATATTATTCTGGAATCAGTGCCTCCTTTGTAAGAGAAGGAATGGGGGGAGGCGTGAACACTCTGCTTCCAGGCGATTGATGTGCATGGAGATAAATCATGAAGAACTGCATTCTTTACAGCAATTAAGTGCCATACCTGATAATCTCACAGCTACATGGCATTTGTGATAACTAAATGACACAACTAAATGGATGTAAAGGGTTTAATTAGGAAATTTTATTAAAATGTCACAAGCTATTTACTTACTCTACAGAGACGGTGAACATACTCAAATTTTTCTATCCTTTATTATTTATTTTTTAATTCAAAGAACTCACAATATTAATGCAGTGATCTTGGAATGGAGAAAGTTTGGTGATGCTTTACAGGTTTGAGAGATCATCATTACCTTCGTGTGTGTGTAAATATGTGACAGTTTCTGTGTTGATCTGCAGCATTTCTCTGTGAATAATGAATCAGAGCACCGAGGGCATGTCACAGCCCTACCACTAAATCCTGAAGAGGGTTCAGACACCTGCAGGGGCAAGAACAGAAAATAATGTAGAGGAAAAGTTCAAGGAAACCAATTTATTTTAACAAAGTATAAATGTGAAAGGACTGGGACAGTTGATAAAGGGAAAATTGAAGACTGGTGCATGGCAGTTACTCTGGAAATGCTGGATGAGTGAGCGAATGAAGCAGATTCACTAACAGGACGTATCAGCCGAGGTGCCAGGGAAAAAGATTGTAGCAGTACAGGCCCTCTTCCCCGTTAGGTATATAAATAATCAGACAGACTTCGACTGCTGTCTCCTGTTTGCTTCCTCTCCCTCCACATCTAAGGTTTAAAACTAAGGGGGACTGATCCTTGAAATGTAAAATAGAAGGGAATCTCGTAGACATCTAATCCTTTCTCTAAAAAAAACATACTCATATTGTCTTAATAAAGTTTGAATGAATGACTGAATGAATGAAAACTTGGGGGACCAGGATAGAAGGACATGTATGAGAGTTTCGCACTCATAATCCCACGTTTAGAAAAAGTTCATGTAGAGTCCTGTCAAGTATAAATTCAGCTCTTCTTATGATCTGGACCCTCTAAAAGAGAGATTTGTAGTCAGAATATTCTTCATTTTTCATATTCTTAGAGGCCACTTCCAAATTCCAACCACTGTGGCATTACTGTGAAACCTCTCTGAAAACTGTATTAGCCTCATATGTGACCTAAGTAGTGGATCCTGGGTGGATTGGTATCAGTATAAAAATAAGTTCATACAAACAGAGATAATAGGTAGTTTTTTCCATTCTATTGTTTTATTTTGGTTTGGAGACCAAATCAAGGCTTTACCTTCCTTAATCCCCACAGGGCCTGTGTTCTCTTATCTCAGGTCGTTTAAAAACGATAGTTCAGAATATAGAAATTCCTCACACTAAGACAGCTAGCATCTTGTGGGCTCTTAGTGTTTATTATAACCGATCATATTTCCTTAAAACAGAGCTCAATCTTTATAACCAGTTAGTTATCACCTTACAGCAGGACTCCTTCTTCTTTCTTGACAGCTCAAAGTCTAACCACCACTGTCCTAAGTGCTGTTGAAAAGACCTTTCCCTGAAATTTAGTCTTTAGGGCATCCATTGATTCAGAAAGACCCTGGTTCAGGGTCAAAAGAGTTGCATAGGAAACCAAAGCTCTCCCCTCTCTCTTGCAATTCTTGTTAAAAAGGTCTTTCCATCCTCCCACCGTGCATTGGAAGAGGCACAGCACATAATGCACAGGTGGGTCCAGTGGTGCATTTCAATTCTTGTCACAGAAGAAGAGGACATGTCCTTGAAAACTGTTTGCCTACTTTTTACCTGAGTTAAGGAGAACACTGTGAGACAGCGAAAACAGTAGGGATTTTGAGGTGTTTTGATTTCTTCGCTATGTGTGATGCTTTTGTCTTTGGACCTCAATCCTATAAGCAGTAGCAATATTTTTACAGGACTTCCCATCTTCAATAAATTGTATAACAGTAATTAATTCTCACAGCATCCATTTGACTAAAGCATTATTATCCCTGTATTATAGAGGAGAAAACTGATTTGCCAAGCCCCACAAAGAAAGTCAATGTTGGAGAAAGGATTATCGCTCAGGAGGGTCTAAAAGTCTAATCTCAGCTCTGAGATGCTTTTTTATTTTTAATAATTATTATTTTTTTTTCTGTAGGAACAGATGCAGTGGGGATTTATGAGGTAAATTCACTTAGGGTGTGTGAGCATGGAAGACAGCTCTGCCCTTGCTGAGTCTCTTTGACCATTAGATCAGTTTAAGCTGATTAAATGTAATTTGTTTACAGAGTCTTATCAATAAAGATATAAAAATATACAATGACTTATTGTACGGTGAACATAACCAAAAATTTTGGTCTATCTATTTCCACATATATCCAGTCAAGGTGTAGGGCTTCTTATTTATTGAATAGTCATATTTTTGCAAAGATTGAGTAGACTAAGATATTTAGTTCACATTCTTTCCCATAATAGAAACTCATTTATCTGTAGGTCATTAATCTCAAGACTCTACACTGTAATTCAGCCAAGAATCAAGAAATAAGCAAAAGAAATGACCCAGCAGTCTAAAAATGTTTCTCCAAATTCTGTAAACGAATAATGCATTGCCAGTGTGCAGAGCTGATTTACCACAGGCTTAGACATGGTGATAATAGCCTTGAACCAGATTTACAGGTAAAGAACCAAATAAAATGAGACTCGGGCCAGTCTGCTAGAAGCCAGCACACAGAAACCCAAAGCTGACCCTCTGAGAGCAAGGGCAGAAACAAGACTATAACAAATAACTAAACTCGAAAATCTTGTCTGTCTTAGCCCAGTGTTGGGCTACAACACAGGCAAGCTGTTTAAGCTTTGTAGGTAGTCTGTAAGAACAACACTATGTCATAGCTGCTTCAGTGATTACTGTCCATAATATTAAACCAGCATATTCATTTACTAGGTGAATATGTGTTGAGCTCCTGGGACTCTGACAGTGAATGAGACAAACGTTGTCCCTGCCCTCATAGGGTTTATAGTCCAGAGAGGAGAAAAGTCAATAGGCAAGAACATGCATTATCAAAGGATTTCAACTTGTGACAAGCGCTGTGAGTGAGATAAACAGAGCACTATGAGAGAGAGGAACTGAGGGAGTAAGCTCCTTCCGCTGCAGAGGTCGATCATGTCGGAGACTTGTAGGAGGCTTGCAGGGTGAGAAGGAGCCAGCCATGCCAGGAAACAGCGGCAGAGCCTTCCTCACTTGGAGAGAAGCGCAGGGAGGCTGGTTCCCAGTCAGCAATGGGAGGATGATAGGAACAGATGTCAGAAACATCAGCCAGCGCAGAGGGGCCAGAAAGTGTTTTAAATAGGGGAGTGACAAGGTCTGATGTACATGTGTAAAAGATGATTCATTGTGAGTGGGGAGAATTGAGGTGGGCTGCGATCAGGTGGGAAATACAGGTGGCTTCAACCAGGATGGAGACGGAGAAGAATGTGTGGCTCACTATTCTCTGATGAATACAGGACAACTTTTCAGACGTGATAATAAAATAACTAACACTTCCTGAGCATAGACCACGTGCTAGGTAGGTGCTGTGCTCTCTTGCTTGATCCCACAGCAGCCCTGAGAGAGAGAAGTACTCTCATGCTGCTATTGTGCAGCCAAGGAAAGCGTGGCTGAGAGAGGTGCAGACTCTTGCCTATGGTTTCACTGCTAATAAATGGTAGAGCAGGGAGTTTGAACTTAGGTGATTGGGCTCTGGAGTCCACGTTTTTAGGCTTGCGATCATTTCCAGAAAATAAGCATTTCCCATTTCCCAACTCTACCTGGCCGATTTTTAAAAGATAGATAATTCAGGCAAGAGAGGTAGCCCCAAGAAATTCGACCAAATCATTCACTGTATTCTTTACTCTTGTGAGTAAATCAATAACATGATATGGGTACAAGCCCCTGCTTTGTTTCTTTTAAACTAAATATCTTTATTCTCTTAAACATCTTTCAGGAAGCTGTTATTGATTGTACCGTATTTCAATAGTACATGTTGATTGTAAGGGGGGAAAAGTGTGTACATTCTGTTAGAAGGCAGGTGCAAAACAATTAAAGAAAAATCCGGACAAAAACACTCCAACAGCTTGACTTACACTATTCAGACTTGAGGAGGAGGCCACATTCAACAGAAGGCAATTTACAGCAGTGAATACCCTGTTTTCCACTTACAAAGGGACTGTGTAAATTGAGAAATGTGAAGGAATGCCAATTCGGAAATTTGAGCTTTACAAAAATATTTTGGTTTAAATTTAATTAAGGAGCTTTCTATTCTGAAGATGAAAGCATCAAAATGGTTTTCTTTCAAGGAAGGATGTTTCTCCTATTAATGCTTTAAATAAGAATAGCATCTTCTCAGGTATACACATACAGGTGTTCTTTCCTCCCAGGATGGGCCTGTTAGAACAAGTGAAAGAGTCAACAACAACATGAAAGAAACATGTAGAGGACAGTCTTGTTAGAAGCCAGAATTAGGGAGAAGGATAAACTGAAGGGATGGAAGAATATGGAAATAGGTTCCAAAGGAAGTAGAAAATGCTGACATAATGATGTTAATCGCATGAGAAGAAACTTCTGGGGCAATCTGGACTAAGAAAATGTTTTGAGTTGGTGGGTATATAATTCACACAAGCTAGACTCGGTTTTTAAATTGTAGCTCTCTACTAATTTTTATTTAGTGGCATAAAAAAACAACAACACGCTTCTAATAAGAGCAAGGACCAAGAGGCATAATTTGTACACAAGACCTCAGAAAGGAAAAAGAAGCCAATCCTGAAATGATAGGAATCCTTACTTTTGCTGATCCCTAAATACTAAGAAGTGATATTCTGCTTGACATAGCAACCAGGCAGATGACCTTGATACATCTGCCGACTTCAGTGATGATTATGGAGAGGCAAAGTGGAGAGAGGATCTGTTTTGAGAGAGAAAGAAGGCAAGTTAGGAACGTGAGGTCGACTGGGGTCACTTGTTCTCCCTCTCCTACCTCCTCTGTCACCTAAAGCAGGCCTGCTTAACTGAAGCATCCTGTGCATGGGACTTTTTTTTATTTTTGAAATGTAAGTTTTGACACATAGAAATGTTATAAAATTAAAGGTGGAATTTTTTGATATTGTACTTGGGTTCTGAAACTTGCAAGATAATGATTGCTTTCAGAGTCCATATAATCTGAAGGACATCTTGAGATTACAGGACTGTGTCAGAGTTGAGGTAGGTACAGAGCCCCAGAGAGCAGTTTCCAAGCTCTCGGCCTCACGTGGAAAGGTGCTGGCTCGGGTAGTAGATGGCCATCAGCTGTGACTAGTTGGCCATCAGCTGTTACCAGTTAGCCATTAGCCACTAATATAACTGCCGTGGCTACGCTAGGGGGTTGGTTGGTTGGCAGAGAAGCGCAAATTGCGGCTAACAAGAGGGTTGACTGGTAGAGAAGCAGGCAGCAGATGGCGGATGGCAGATCGTGTGGCTCCTGCTTCCTGTATCTCCAACCCAGCTGCCAGCGAGAATATAATGGTATGACTCCCCTATCCATGGCTCTGTTGTTGTTCCTTTTTGGCCTCACAATATCCTGCATTCTTGTGCGGGGAGCAGGAGCTGAGTCCCTGCATGACACTTGAAGTCAAGGTGGCCCATTATTTGTTTGTTCAGTATTTTATTATTTGATTGTTGATCAGCTGGTTTATTTTCAATGTTATCTTGTGTAATGGCAAAGCGTTCCCTCCTGTATGCCCCCTGCCCGGCACCTGTATGAGAACCATCCTTGGACATTCTCCCACCTGAGCAGGGAAGACTTAAGAAGTGCAGTTGCAGGAGATGATACTGGGCATGTGTTAGATACCTCGCATACAACCTGGAAGCTCTTCAGGGGCAAAGACTTTGTCTTACTCATTTTGTTCCCAGCACCTGCTGCATTGTAATTAACGTCACTCCCTACCACCACCTCGCCCCATGATCTGCGGAAATATTACTACACTTTTTCAACATGACTCATGCAAGCATTCACAGATTTTGACTGCACATCTACAGTGTGGAAAGCACTGTTCTAGGCCCAGTGATTCCAGTGAATATAAGGTCTTTGTTCTCTTGAAACTTATGTTATTTGCTGGGGTAATGAAGAAGTAAATAGATAAGAGAAGCAGTTCATTTTAGAGGTTAGTAAGAGCTAGTTTTAAAAATGTGTTATGTGTTTGAGTTACAAGGAAACTCCTTAAATTGGCTGATGAAGCCAGGCCTCTCTGAGGAGGGGAATGTATACACTGAGGCCAGAATAACAAGACGCCTCCAGCCATGCAGGGACTCAGGGAGGGGGCCTTCGAAGCAGAGGCACCCGATAGCCCACAGACCCCAGGAGGGACGGTCTTTGATGTGTTCCTGGAACAGAACAGCCTGTGTCACCTGGTGGACACATCATTTCCCTTGTAAGCAGAGGTCATGAGGGTGTTTTGCCCTTCATGGTCAAAACGAGATGTCCCTCACTGACCTTTTATCAAGTGAAAATAAGTAGAATTCAGGTAAATTTAAATAGTTATCAGGAAACCATATGTAACATCATGTTTTAGCGTTAAAAAAGGTAGGTTATTCTTCAGGGTGTTCGCCCCTCTAGCTCTCTCTGAGATAAACATTTGTGATAAGTGTACTGAAAGTGGCATAAGGTTTCGGCAATACTTTGACTAGATGTTACCCTCTCTGGAGAGGACAAGTTTAAATTCCACTTGTTTAAATTCCAAGAATCAGTAAATATTATTATAAACAAATTTTCAATAAAATCAAAGGTATTTTACCATTGAAAGTGAATGAATCATTGCCATATTTTTTTAATGCTGCTGTCCAATTATTTAAAATAATGTCCAATGCTGCTGTCCAATTATTTAAAATAATGTACAGCACTTAACTATGTTATTTACCTATAGAAAATAATGTTTTAATGAAAACTATCGGCTAAATTTGTTTAGGTTATCTGATTTTCCATTGTTTATCTTATGCTTACTATCTTTGAAAGTGACATGTTTAGTATATTTAGTCTGTATGTATATGTAGACCTTCCCACATGGCAAATTTTGATAGCTCTCTGCTATGCATAAAGTCTCCTAAATAAAATGAACTAAAATCTGTGTTGTTTATAGCACCACCTTGTTAAATAGAAAGAGTTGTGTTAATTTGATTTTCATTATTATGGAGAATAGTGTGGAAAGAGCAAGAAACATTTATAAAAGACCTACTTGGCAGCGGCTTTTTATTTCGATGTCTGAACAAAATGTCCTGACTTGAAAATAAAATGGTAATATTAAAACATAGCTTTTCTGTGAGGTCAGGTCCTATCACTTGGGAATGTTTAAAGAGAAAGCATAAACCAGGCAATAATAGATTTAGAAATTCTGCAACGTGGTCAGAATAAGATCGAGTCCAATGGACTCAGTTTATGTTGAATATTCAGAGCATTGTTAATCAACTCCACAGATTTTCCTGGGGTGAAAATATCTCATTTCAGAGAAACCTTATGTTAGGCAAGTATGTTCTTAGAGGTAGAGGGCTTTTTGTTATTTTTATTTTTGTTGGTTTCTCTTCCATCTGTTGCAGGGAACTTGAGTATTTTCAAGCACTGTTTAATATGACAACTGTTAAAAAGCAAAATTACACATTACATTTTGGCTGTGGGTTGCTGGAAAGTAGGTAGACAGAATAATATGCTTCCTGTTGAGAAAAAGTAGTGTTGTTTTTATTGTTTATTTTTATAGCTACTCTTTACCAAAATAGTACAGACCCTTTTGGCTGAGTCGTTGGGCTAGATGTCTCCAGGGGACAAATGAGTTATCTAAGCACGGCAGTGTTGCCTTGTGGAGGGATGACAAAACAGGACAGAGTCCCAGTTCTTTGACGTGTCCAACTACTGAAGGCAAAACTGCTCTAGTTGTCAGTAAAACCACTATTTTTTTCTTTATTTTACCAAGTGGTCCAGCTCTATCAATAAATGCTCAGCAGGCAATTTTAAATTCTCGGCACCTTAGGAAGTTTTTAGAAGAAGCCCTCTGTTTAAACAGTAGTGCAAAATTAAAGAACATTACAACTTAGGGAGGGAACACTACGTAGCTGGGGAACATCCCCTTTCCCCCCTGCCTGTTACTGTGGTTCTCCTTTGCCAGGGCTCCTTATTCTTCCTTCTCCTTTGCCATTTATATTGTTCCATGCAGACCGGAACTGAGGCGTAATTAGCTACCAATGAGAAACTCAACCTAGCTGGGTGACCCTGTGCCACTTAACCTCTTTGAGTTTGTTTCCTGATTGATAAACTGGGGATAATTGTAAGCACTATGTGTTGATGTATGTAGGGTGGCCTTGAGGAACCCCAATAAGCACGAGCTTCTGTGATGATGATGATGATGATGATGATGATGATGATGAAGGTGGCTGTTGTAAAGAAAGTAAAACATACCTGGGAGCCCGTTGTTCTGGACCTACTCTGCCCCTGGATGGATTATTGTGTGACCCATCCCAATGCCAGAAGCCCCTAGTGTGCAACATGAAGGAGCTGGAATAAACTCCATCCCTCTGTGATATTTCATGGTTTGATTAAGGCAACAAGCTCGTACCGTGGAGCTGGCATATCATCAATGGAGATGAAAATTGGTTGAGCACCAACTGTGTGCAGCATGGTGCTTGTGTAGGTTTGGGAGATAAAAAGAGATTTAAGACAAACCCTGTGTCAAGCCCTGTGTGCTTCGTTTTGTGCTAAAACGAGCAGCACAGTCAGTAAATGCCCCAGAGTGGGAGGTTCTGAACAAACCCTGAGTGCTGCCAAGTGCAAAGGACCGTGGTTGAAAAGAGGAGAGGTGAGAGCGCACCAGGTGGGGGCAGAGGGGCCCCACGCAGGGATCTGGTGTAAGGCCTAAGAACAAGGAAGGGTCACTCACCACATTGCACACACCAACAATGGAAAGCTGCTCAGCGGGGCTAAGAAAACCCACGTCAGTTCCAAAAATGACTGCCTTGTCTCTAATGATCTACGGTTTTCTTATTTGTTTTAGCTCTTTTATCAAAGCCATATATTTGTTTCTTCCTTTTTTCTGGGTGGGTTTTAAAAGTATTTCTATGGGTATGTATATATATATATATATATATCTACGCATACATACGCATCTCTCTGAAAGAGAGATTGCTTATGATTGCTTGGAATTATTATTAGTATTATGTTCAGGATAAAATATGGATCAGTACTTTCCATAGCCTAGAAATGCAATGAAATCTATTACGTGTATATGATATTTTGATAGCATTGCCTGTTTTCCCGTGTGCATGCAGGGTACTGTGCCATGAGACTAGATAAATTAATAAGCCATCATTGAAGCCTTGCTTCAAAAAGCTAGCAATTTAAAAAGACAGATCCTCATGTTTGCATGAATATTAAATATATAAGAAGATGAGAGCAGAAAATAAGGATGTGTGTAATGTTGATGACCACTTATGTAGTCTCTGTTTTCTTTTTTATTCCTTTGGATTCTTGATTTTTCCGTACTTCCCAAAGTGTGATTTCTGCCCATCGTGGATCCTCATAGCAGTCATTTCCCCCACATGGTTTATGATTTTTCCCCGTGAGCTCATCTTCAGCTGGAGCCTGGAGTGCTCTGGGCTGCCTGCAGTGTCCCAGTGGATGCCTTTTGCCTTTGGCTCTGCTGAGCCCTGGGGCATTCATATGCGGTTTTATTTAATGTGTCAGAAAAGGGTTCACAAGGTTGTAAAAGTGTAGCCTTGACACCCACACATTGCAGACCCTTCAGATTCTTCTCTTTCTAGAAGACCCTTTCATTCCACCTGTGACCTGAGCACCTCTATACCCAGACCATGGGTCTAGGGCAGAAATTTTTCTTCACCTTCTCAGAGATGGGAGAGTCCTTTTCACCACCTAGGTTCATGAGGAGAGCAAATCCAGCTGCCCCAGGTCCCTGCCCCCCCCACCCCCCTTCAAGTATCAAAACCTGACAGGGCCTTCAAGACACCCAGTCAGAGACTCCTGAGGTAGTTCACGCTGACCACTGGCTCCTAGTTTGGGCTCTGAGTTTCCCCTGTGTAGCTACCCCTGGAGGTTTTCCTATTGTGTTTTCAAGGTTTGTGTGTGTGTGTGTGTGTGTGTGTGTGTGTGTGTGTTGCATTTATTATACAATTTTTATTTTATTCATCATTTCTATGTGTTTAAACTTTTCGGGGGTAGAGTGTTGCTTCTAAAATGGTCCATCATAGCCACTAAAAGTTGTAGTTTAGTCACTGAATAAAGTGACTTTTTAGTCTTGAAAAAGGAGGAAAGAGGAACACCGACACTTTTTTCTTATGTAGAATGGAGTTTTATTATTATTATTTATATTAATTATTTTATATTAATTATTATACAAAAACTTTATAATAATTTTTATTTTTATGGAACATATTTTTATCAAGTATGAACCTGATTCATTGCATAGATATAAACATTTATTTCTCTCACTTTCATGTGGTGCATCAGAAGCCTTGTTTCAGTAGCCACATCAGGCTGTGAGTCTGCGTGGTTTGTACAAACGAGCCTGTCCAGACATCTCTGTGTAGTCTCCAGCTGAGCCCCAAATATGGTGGGTTGAATGGACTTGTAACTTGACATGACTGGGGCTCTTCAAACATTTTTAGCCACAGAACCTTTGGAAACTTGATGTAAAACAGAAACAAGTGGAGGGGCTTTCTTAAATGGGAGTGAAGGCCCTGCCTCTGCCTAGTAGCTGTAAAGGCACCTCCTGGAAATCCTCCAGGGAGCCCCAAGGAGCAGAGTTTGTAAACCACTAGACCAGATACCTCTTTTATGTCTAAACTTACATGGTTCTGGGAGAAAGCAGTGTTGTGCGGCTTTGTCCAACGATTGTCAGCCACTCATCTGTCTTGGATAATTTCTCTTGCATACTCCTCCTATTCCTTTTTGATCAAGTAGAAAGCTTATTGAGTAAGAAAGTGAAGTTTTCATATCTTTAAGTTATAAAACTATCATTTTTTTTTCTTTAATGGGGACCATCCCAGGCAAACAGGCACATATGGTCGTCCTGTCTTTAATAATTAAGTGGGACAATTTTGGTAGGGTTTCCTGCAATTTAGAAATATTTAATACTATAATAGCATGTGTTTTGTCACCATATGTCGATGTAATTGTCACTTTAATAACAGATATATTTAAAGAGATTCCCATAAATTGGACATGAACAAAAAATAATACCTCCTTTTTCTCCCTGAAGATATTTTGGCCATTATAAACGCTTTCAGTATTAGATTGAATATAACCTGACATTGAAAAGAAAACAATACTACTAGATTCTCCTTTGACCTTAAATATTTTCCTGCACAGAAATAGAAACCAACATACTGAAATAAAACTCTGATGTCCCAAGTTTCCAAGACGTTATAATAATACATTGTTATTTTTACTGAGAGTGTGTTAATTATCACCCAACAACAAAGTTTTTATTGTTGCCAGTTTTTTTTAATTGACAAGAAAAATATGGATTTTTAAGTAACATTTATAAGTTGCTTTATCATTCAAATGCCAATACACTTAGGTGAGAAGTCGAGGGGTCTTGCAGTACACCCCTCTTCCTATGGCCATAGCCATTCCTGATCTGTTTAAGAGGTACAAGCTCTTCAAGGTCACTGCTAAGTTATTGCGAGGAGAGCAGTAAGGATTTATACTTTTTATTTTAAATTCTCTGATTTCTCTATTATATTAGTGTGTTCTTTGTCTTAATGTGCTATGTTAAAAAGCAAAGGTAAAGTTTTCATTACCTTTTTATCCTGAGGTTTCCATTATTATTTTCAAGAGTAGTTTCAGTGTGTTAATAACATGTAAATATGACAATCAAAAGTGCTTATTTGTCATCAGGAAGTGAAAGTAGGTGTGGAGTACCAACGTTCCTTTGTTTGTCTGGAACTGGAAATTGTTGTCATAAAACTATAAAAGAAACTGGATAAAATATTCATCGTCAAACATCTCTCGTATATGCTTACGTCAGTAATATATTTCATAAACTATTATTTTAAACAAAGAATAAAATAAAATTGCCTTCACGTTGACAATGTACTGACAATTTGTAACAATGAAAATACTACCTGGTATTTGGATATATGGAAAAGCTTTGGGTTTCCTATTTTGATAGGTTTGAATATTTATTGCATTTTAAAGAATTAAATAGCAAGAGAAAATTTTCTTTTTCTAAAAGTTTATTTTTAATTGTATAGTGATTTCATGCATCCATTCTTGTAAAAATATAAATAATATAAATAAAGCACATCAATTTAATCTGCACTTTTCATATTAAATAGAATTTAAGATGATGGTTTTAAAGGGGAGCTTTTCCCCCATATCATATGTACCTTGCTTTGCTGCAATTATTTGTCATTGTTATATTGTTATGAGTGACACATTTTGTTCATACTGCATGGTCTCAAGTCAAATGACATTAAAACAGTGAAATTTGTGCAGTATGAACATACTTTTCTGGATTAATTTAGATGTAATTTAGATGGTAAGCTTTTATCAGGTCATCCTTAATTCTCAGTAGAATTTCCAAGATAAAAATATAGATGTAAAGATGGAGTATTACAATTCATCTGGAGAGTTTCCTCCTGGGTCTAGGAGGATTTAGAATAAGGAATTGCGTTCACCAATTTGGAATCTCCTAAATTAAAACAAGAATGAAGAAAAACAAATGAATGCTTTGATACTGAAATGTATGTGGTGAAATGAAAAGATATCTGAGATTTGCTTTTAAGACTTATAGATACAGAGAACAAACTGATGGTTGCCAGATGGGAGGGTTTGGGGGTCAGGGTGAAAAAGGGGAAGGGATTAAGAAGTACAAATTGGTAGTTACAAAATAGTCACAGGGATGTAAAGTTCAGCATAAGGAATATAGTCAGTAATATTGTAATAACTATGTAGGGTGCCAGGTGGGTACTAGGCTTATCGGTGGAATCACTTCATAAATTATATAAATATCTAACCACTATGCTGACACCTGAAACTAATATAAAATAATATTGAATGGCAACTGTAATTGAAAATAAAAAAAATGCAAAGCAAAAATAAATAAAGGCAAAAAAGTACTTCAGAAAAAAAGAAAATGGGAAGATAACATTTGAATATAGGTGATGGGAATACGGGGTTTGTTGTCATATTTTTTCTATTTTTGAGTATGATGGAAAATTTTCATAATAAAAAAGAACACTGAGGAATTATTTTTAAGAAGTATAAGAAATATTAACCCAAAGACTTCTCAGAATGCAGATCTTTTAACAGAGTTGGTGGAACTGCTGTCTTGAAGTGAGCTATGTGCATTACCTCAACATACTTTGTTGTAGAGTTTCTCTGCCTAAAGTGTTTATTATATTATTTTTACTTTTTAAGAACTTTAAAAATATTTTCTCTTTACAGAGTCTGAATTTATAAGACATGAGATAGTTTAATTAAAGTAAAAAATATAATTGAACACTTAAAGCTAGAGTTTTATTTCAGGGTTACAAGAACTTGCCTCTCTCCTCTGACTGGTATCACTTTCAGATGAAAATGAATGAATGAAATTTGAGCATTGCCAGCTTGCCACTTTCCTTTCTACTCCAAGATTATACGTTGCATGACTCTATGTTTGCAAGATTTTCCAGATGACCCCAGAGGGACACATTCACAGGTGTTAATCTCTTATAAACAGCTTATTATAATTTTCATTTTTAAAAAATGTGTGTTACATGTAAAATACCATTATTGTCCAGGCAGCCTGCTATTTTACATGTATTTCCAGATTGATATCGGTCAACATTACAATAAAAGGTTATGCTATGGTGTTTTAAGCATATTGAGGTAAAATGAAGAGGAAAACGCTGAACCTGTGTTTATGACTGTGGAAGAAATCTGACACTCCATTGCACCCTTATTATTTTTCATACCCTAAGCTAAATAGACTAACGGCTGTTAAGTAGCTGTCAGGGGAAGCGTGTCAAACACTAGGTGGATCATGCAATCAGACTGGTGTCGGGTTGGAAAAGTCAGTAGTCGGGAAGGGAAAAAAAGTGACCTTGTACTCTCAACATTGTATTTACACTGAGTAGAACAGATGAGATTGTGAATTATTCAGAGCACTGAAAGCTTATAATTGTTAGCAGTGATGGCGGCAATAGAAAAGAGAGACAGCACTGTTCTAGTCCAAATGTCTGATTCTGTTAAACATCAAAGGAATCTCTTCTTAAAACCATCTTTGGGAATTTGGGTGGTGTGGACCCCATGAAGAATCCTTTTCTCTGTTTGATACCTTTTTGGAAATCTGTGTCAACAGGGCACAAGTTAATGTTTAGCGTAGATTTTTGGAAATGCAGAGTAAAGGAACAAAGACATTCTAGGGAGAGGATTTGCTGTTTCAGCAGGTAATTGTCAGGGGAGTCAATTCCCCATGTGACATCCCAGAAACTCTGAATTCTGGGGGGGGGGTTATGCATTTTATGTAAATGATCTTATTTTATTAATAACAGGTTGAAAAAGATTTTAGGCCTAAAAGAAAGTATTCTCCACATAGTTATTAATTGCAACTTCTTAAATGAAATTTGTAAAATAACAGTCATGTAGCATTTCATATTTTTAGCAATTTCAGATAAAAACTGGTTTGCTTTTATAATCTTTTTCACTCACTTTTATGGAATTTATGGAGACAGCCTTTATTTAAAACTAGTTGTTATGTTAAGTTTTGATTATTTTAAAGGTTACTGTGGATTCTTAACTTTATGACTTTAAGTAGTATTTTTTTAGAAGTTCCTTTATAGTTCATTTTGGGTGTTTTTTTTTCCAAACTGAAAAATATTTATATTTCTCTCTCAAAAAATCATAATAATATTGATGGCATATTGAAATCTCCATGACACATCTAAAGAACTGTGCGGTGCCTGTTTATAGGATTAAAATTTAACATCAGAATTACTTTTAAATGTCAAGACTTGAAAAAATACACTTTAATAATATTTACTGCATATTATAATATGCCATTTTTTCCTATTTTAATGCATTTCATAAAATTTGATTTATATTGTCAAAACAATTTTACTTATGGAATAAATGGCTAAAATATTTATGTACTGCCTCCATACTCCTGAAAAACTCTCTCTTGCTTAGGCCCCGAATCTTGTATCTCTACCAATAATAATTAGAATAAGCATTTCAATAAAACATATCATACCCCTGTGTTCCAGATTCTCTTCTAAATTTAGAATTAGCACTTATTTTTTTGGTGCACAGACTATTTTAAACTATGCATCCTTCTCTCTATAGAGTCCTGGTATTAGGATGGATAGAAGAGGTTCAAAATGACAGTGTTTCTCTGGAGAACAGATCAAACCTTCCCTTACAAAATGCTCTCGATCCTGTGTTCATCCATTTCAGGAACAGTTATCTCCTCATTCACTGGACCCACCACGTAGTCTTTATTGTTATATATATTTACTTTCTTTTATAATTATTATTTTTTTTAATTTCATTAGGTAATATTGGGGAAGAGTGTGTTTCTCCAGAGCCCCTCAGATCCAAGTTGTTGTCCCATTGTGGAGGATGCAGCTCAGCTCCAAGTCCGGTTACCGTTTTCAATCCTTAGTTGCAGGGGGCACAGCCCACCATCCCTTGTGGGAGTCGAACCAGCAACCTTGTGGTTGAGAGGACGCGCTCCAACCAACTGAGCCATCCAGGAGTTCAGTGGCAGCTCAGCTCAAGGTGCTGTGTTTGATCTTAGTTGCAGGGGGCGCTCGCCCACCGTCCCTTGCGGGACTCGAGGAATTGAATTGGAACTGGCAACCTTGTGGTTGAGAGCCCATTGGCCCATGTAGGAATCGAACCGGCAGCCTTTGGAATTACGAGCATGGAGCTCTAACCACCTGAGCCACCGGGCCGGCCCTATATTAACATTCAGTTAGTAAATTTAGTTTCCAAAAAATGGCTACCATTTGTTTGTGTAGAGAAAACTTTCTAACAACAACAACAACAACAAAAGTATTTTATTAATCCATTTAATTAAATAGTTAGAATATATACATAATAGTTTTCTGTAGAAAATAGTTTGTTCTGTGTGTCCCTGTGCTCTGATTTCCAGGTATGTTGGAGCTTCAGTGGACTACACACTTACCTGATCCAAATCAGACACCCAGTCTTTAAACTAAATGACTTGTGTAGATTTGAATGTAATAATTTATTATTAAGGAAGGAACTACTCAAGAAATGATAAGTATTTTCCTCATCTTAAATCTCAAGTCTTTTGTTTGTCAAATAATTGTGTAACATATATATTCTTTTCCTTCCTTCTTTCCTTCTTCCCTCCTTCCTTCCTTCCTTCCTTCCTTCCTTCCTTCCTTCCTTCCTTCCTTCTTCCTTCCTTTCTCTGAGAGGCTTCTAAGGAAATACAGTCATCCTGTTATAGTCCATGTTAGTGTGAAGGGTGAGCCTTGACTTCCTAGTTCCCAAATCTTTGATATTGCTATGCCTCTTCTTTGTGCTTTAAATGCAGGCTTTGGGTTAAACATAGATAATATTTGATTTCCAACAGAGGAAAATTCATTATAGCTAGACTAATATTTTGTCAATATTTGGGAAGTTTGGTGAACATGTCTATTCGTGATAGAATTTGGTCCAAGGAATTAACCTTTGTATCAATTTTCACCATAATTTTGTTTCTTATTTAGCTTTCTTTTCAGTGACATAAATGTTCAGCATTTATATTCCATATACATGTATATGTCTGCTATGTGTCTGGTACTATGGGGTACTTAAGTAACAGTATAAGCCCATGTTCTTGCTCATAAGAAATTATCAGGTACATTTGAAAGCAACATGTGATGAAAAGTCTATGATTTCTAGACTGCAAGTACTATATGAGGTTAATGAGGGAACTGGTCATTTTAAGTCAAACATGGGGAAGGCTAAATGAAGGAGGTAGTAACGGAATTGTTTGGGGAAGTGGGAAGATTTGGGTAGGCAAAGTCAAGTGACCCGTGCAGGCTGTACAGAAGCAGGAAATCGTAATGGGATATTCCTTGGAGCCACCAGAGGAGCCCAACTTCGGTTCTCAGAGAAATCGATGTTTTCAGAGATAGATCAAGGCTGGACCAAAGCCACTAAACACTTTTTCTTAAAGGCTTTAGATACCAATCTGTAGGGATTAGAATTTAGAAAATTCTGATTTTTCTCTCCTGACTTTTCCTGTAATGGGTAAAATTCCAATTATTTTGGGTGGGTTTTGTTTCTCTTGATAATAGCATGTGACAGTTGAGAATCTGTGGCTGATGTGTCTTTGGGGGACACTTCCCTGGGGTTTGCTGGGTCTCCCACAACATGGCCTCCTGATATGGGAGACCCATTCTGGCTTGAACTAATCCCAAGTACCTCACCCCAGCTCTTCTGCTGCCAGCTGGCCTAACAGACTCTTGTCTCTGGGATCTCTGATCTGAAGTGCAGGTGTTACTCTTCATTGTAGCTACTCACTCTGTATTTTAAATGACTGGTTACTTCTTTATTTCCCTGAATTGACTTTAAACTAAACAGTAGGTATAGTGTCTTATTCACCTGTGTATCCCCAGCTCTAAACACAGGGCCTGGCATCTGGTAAGTGTGCAATGAGTGCTTGTTAACTGAATGAATGAATGAATGAATGAATGAATGAATGAATGAATGAATGCTGGTGCATTACCTACTTCCTCCTCTACTGCTGCCTTTCCATGGCTGCTCCAGAATCCTGTTTCCAACAGCAGAGCCCAATCTGAATCCAGAAACTTTAGGTAATTGCTTCAATATTTCACATCTTTAGGACAACTCTGCCACTAATTTTTCTCTAGAATCCCCAGAACCACTATGAGAAGCAATATGGTCATCAAACCAAACTAAACACGGGGATTTCTTTTCTAGTTTTTATTCCAAAAGAGTTTCTAGAAAGATTTTTATTAAAATACAACTAACATACAATATTATATTAGTTTCAGGGTAAACCTGTAGCTACTCACCTGTAGCTATTCAACTCATAGTTGTTCAGCATTTATATACCTAAAGAAGTGATCACCATGATAAGTCCAGCAACCATCTGACACTGTACCACGCTATCATAAGATTGACTATATTTCCCATGCTGTACATTACACCCCCATGACATTTGTTTTATACCTGGAAATTTGCACCTCTTATTCCCCTTCACCTCCCCCCAATTTTAAAATTTTCAATTGCTGTTGACATTCAATATTTTTTTAATTAATTTCAGGTGAACAGCATAGTAGTTACACATTTATATCATTGTGATCCCCATGACTAGTCTAGTACCAACCTGTCAATATATACAGTTATTACCATATGATTGACTGTATTCCCTATGCTTTATTTTACATCCCCATAACTATTTTGTAACTATCAATTTGTACTTCTTAATCCCTTCACCTTTTTGACCCTGCCCCTCAAAACCCTCCCACCTATTACCACGATAAATCTAGTACCCATCTGACACCATACATAGTTATTACAATATTAACTATATTCCTTATGCTATACCCTACATCCAGGTGACTCCTTTGTAGCAACCAGTTTGTACTTCTTAATCCGCTCTTGTTTTTCACACACACACAAAAAACTCCCTCCCATCTGGCAAATATTAAAATGTTCTCTGTACCTATGGGTTTGTTTCTGTTCTTTTGTTTATTTTGTTCTTTAGATCTACATATAAGCAAAATCATATTGCATCTGTCTTTTTCTGTCTTACATTCCACTCAGCACAATACCCTCCAGGTTGATCCAAGCTGCTGCAGATGGCAAGAACCCATTCTCTTCCATGCCTGAGCAATTTTCCATTGTATGTACGTATGTACCACTTTCTCTTTATCCATTCTTTCACCAGCGGACACCAAGGCTGCCTCCACATCTTGGCCATTGTAACTAATGCTGCAATGAACATATGGATATACATGTCCTCTTGAAGTAGTTTTTGTAGTTTCTTCGGAAAAATACCCAGAAGTGGGGTTACTGGGTCCTTGTTCGTCTCTTGTTATAGCTTTTGTTTTAAAGTCTATTTTGTCTGGTATACATATTACCCCCATATTTTTTTAGTTTCCATTCTCATGTAATATCTTTTTCCGTCCCTTTACTTCACTCTGTATCTTTTGACCTGATGTGAGTCTCTTATAGACAGCATAAGGGTCATGTTTTATTACCCATTTAGCCACCTATTTCTTTTCATTGGCGCATTTAATCCATTCACATTTAAAATAATTGTTGATAGGTATGTAGTTATTGTCATTTTATTATTTGTCTTTTTTGTTTTTCTTCTTAAAGAAGTCTCTTTAACATTTATTGTAATGCTAACTTGGTGGTGATGAACTCCTTTAGCTTTTTCTTGTTTGGGAAGCTCTTTCTATGTCCTTTGATTCTAAATGACAGCTTTGCTGGATAGAGTAATCTTGGCTATAGGTCCTTGCTTTTCATCATTTGACTATTTTGTGCAAATCCTTTCTGGCCTGCAAAGTTTCAGTTGAGAAATCAGCTGTCAGTCTTAAGGGAGCTCCCTTGTAGTTAACTAACTGCTTTTCTCTTGCTGCTTTTAAGATTCTTTCTTTGTCTTTAACCTTTGGCATTTTAATTATAATGTGTTTTGCTGTGTGCCTCTTTGGGTTCATCTATTTTGGACTTTCTACACTTCCTGGGCTTTTATATCTATTTCCTTTTCCAGGT
Source organism: Rhinolophus sinicus (assembly GCF_036562045.2). Classification (NCBI taxonomy): domain Eukaryota; kingdom Metazoa; phylum Chordata; class Mammalia; order Chiroptera; family Rhinolophidae; genus Rhinolophus; species Rhinolophus sinicus. Next base: position 78,352,338 of record NC_133754.1, on the reverse strand, counting down.
TAGGGAAGTTTTCCAGCATTATTTCTTCCAACAGGTTTTCAATTCCTTGCTCTCTGTTTTCTCCTTCTGGTACTCGTATAATCCAAATTTTGTTACACTTGATGTTGTCCCAATGGTCTCCTACACTCTCCTCTTTTTTTTTTTTTTTGGATTCTTTTTTCTTTTTGCTGTTCTGTTTGGGTGTTTTCTACTACCTTATCTTCTAAATTGCTGATTCAATCCTTTGCTTCATCTAATCCTCTGTCTATTACCTCTAATGTATTCTTCATTTCAGTTATTGTAGTCTTTATTTCTGACTGGTTCTCTTTTATGTGCTCTATCTCCATTTTTATGTTTCTAATCTCTTTGTTGAAATTCTTCCTGAGATCATTGAGCACCCTTATAACCAGTGTTTGGAAATCTACGTCTAGTAGATTGCTTGTCTTCGTTTCATTTAGTTCTTTTTCTGGGACTTTATTCTGTTCCCATTTTGTCTTCCTCCCCATTTTGGCTTCCTCCCTGTGTTTGTTTCTATGAAAGGCTGCTATGCCTCCCAGTCTTAGTAGAGTGGCCTTATGTAGTGGGTGTCCTGTGGGACCCAGTGGTGCAGTCTCCCTGGTCACCAGAGTCAGGTGCTCCAGGTGTGTCCCTTGTGTGGGTTGTGTGCCCTCCTGTTTTAGTTGAGTCTTGGTTGCTGTTTTTCACGTCAGTAGGAGGGACTGACCCTCAGGCTCATTGGTTGTGAGCGACTGTCCTTGACTACAGTGGAGGAGCTGTTGTATAGGGGCTGACCCTACAGAGCACAATTCACTTTAGTGGGGCTTTGGTGCTGTCCCAGTCTGCCCTTTGGGTGTGTTGTCCTTGGAGGCAGCCAAGTGATGCTCCACTCAGTTTGAATCTGGCCACCAGGCATGCTGGCCCTGGAACCTCCTGGGAGGTGAGTTGCTGCAGGCATTGTTCAGCTGCAGCCTGCACCCTTCATGGGGCTACCTGACATGAGCCACAAAGCAATCGCAGATGGCCTCCATCAGCACTGGGCTTAGATATGCCTTGAAAGGTTAAGCCATGAACCAAAGCTGCCTGTCACTAGTGCTGGGCTCAGGGCTGCTCAGCCAGTGGTACAGGATGTATGGAAGCCAGATGATGCTTGTTTGGGTTTTGTGAACCTTTGAGTGATATTAGGAAACTTCACAGCATGAGCCAAGATGGACTGCTTGTATGGAAAAGCTACTGGAAGTGGCTTGGGTGTGCCCAAAAGTTAGTTAAGACAGGGTCTGAGTGAATTACCAGGAGGGAGGAATGGTGTTAGCCAGGTTGATGAAGACTCAAATATGGCAGCTGCCTGCATCTGCATGCCAGGAGAGTGGAGGACTCAACAAAGAAACAATGGATTCTGCCAGTACTTCTATCTGGGAGAAAGATGCCCTTTCAGTCCTTACCATGAGGCCAGATAATTCACTTCCTTCCCATATGACCTTCGTACATTTTGAGCTTCTTCCCCAGCACTGGAGCTCAGATTGAGTGAGTCCATCATTGAGTAAGTTCATGCATGGACCTTTTAAGAGTAGTGACTAGGACTCCACACACCTTCCAGCTCACTCAGCTACGCTTCTGCTGGTTTTCACAGCCAGAAATTATGGGGACTTCTCTCCCCAGCACTGGAACCATGGGCTAGGGAGCCAGGTATGGTTCTGGGACCCATCACTCCTCCAGAGGGACTTCTGCAACCAAGATATGCCTCCGGATTTTTACTGGTCACATGCAGGTGTGGGACCGGTCCATTCCATGTCTCTGCCCCTCCTACAGTCTTGAGGTGGTTTCTCTTTGTGTCCTTAGCTGTAGGGGTTTGGTTCAGCTTGACTTCAAGCGATTCTCAGTGAGAGTTGTTCTGTAGTTTACTTGTAATTTTGATGTGGTTGTGAGAGGAAGTAAGCACAGTGTTTAGCTACTTTACCACCATGACCAGAAAGTGGATCCTGTCCCAAAAAACCTTTTTAATGAAGAGTTTCATTTCACAGAATCTTAAATGGACCAGTAAGTAAAATAAAGGTTAATACTTGGTCACTGACTTCTGAGGAATGTCCCCATATGCTGGCTAACTTTCTGAGAGGCTCCCTACCAGTGTACATAAGCATGCATGTACCTGAACAGCATTTGTCGCTAACTCCAGGTTATTTTTTAGAGCCTCTTAAAAGGTGACTTTGAGGCCAGGAGACAAAGCATGAAAGAGCCTGCGTATATTGGGATATCAAAACATTGTGAAAGAACAAAGAACAGCACAGAGCTTAAATGCCAGGAGATCATAGGAAATAAGGGATGAAAATTAGAAGTAAACATGAATTTGAGTTGTGAGAGTGTCTACTGCATGTCAGACCCAGTGCTGGGTGCTTGCAGCTGTTACCTCATTTGCTCTTCACAGCCTACTGCACGACTTAGTAACATTGTCACCACCACCACCACCCCCATTTTATAGCTGGGGAAGCAACCTCAAAGATGTTATGTAACCTGCCCAGATCAGAACCATGATTGAAAGCCAGGCCTGTAAGACTTCAGACATCCTTCCTTCATCATGGTGTCTTCTCGGAGATGGGATGGGTGAACACAGACCCAGTGACGGAGGAGCTGAGCGCAGGACACTGAGATGCCACTCACACAGAGGCAGCCCAGAGAGGCCATGTTCACATGCAATGTTGTCTCCAGGAGCTCTTTGGTAGCAAACTCAGCTGTTTATATAGGGCTAGGAAGAGGTGGGGAGACTCTAACTATATTCTGTGAGTCATGTTTATATTATTCTTCCCTAGAATGATTTTCTGAGTAATCTTATTAAACGTGGACATCTCAGATAAGGGCCTATAAAGAAGTTTTCCCCAAAACGCTTTTGTTGCTTGTCTTTTCCTTTTTCAGCCCATGAAAAGCTGTTTTTGCCATACGAGTACCTTCTGTTGTTTATGGAGCAAACTACAATGCTAAAGAATAATTTGGCACTGTTGTGTTTCTTTTAATGAGAAAAATATGAGGCTATAAAGATTTTTTGTAAAAAACTTTCATGTAAGGCTGTTAGAAGGTGTGCATATTGATACCTGAAATGAAGCTTATAGAAAAACAAAAGCATGGAGCCGTTTCCAGGAGGCACAGTGGTTCCATGTGGTTGTCAAAGCCTCGTCCATAGTATTCCATCCTTACACACACTCAGGAATATTTGCTTTCTGAAATTCACCTTTAAGAAATATAAAATGCACATCTTGGTAATAGAAGTGTGTGTTTCACAGAGTTAGATTTTGGTCCCTTAGGATTCAGCCAAGTTAGTGGAGATGTTTTCCTAAAATATTTTTTGTTATATTATTCCAGTATTACAAAAAGTTAGTGTTCTGTGGCCGTTATCTGTATTATTAGAAAAGGATTATGTCCACATCAGCCATTGATTTCAAGCAGGCAAGTTTTTGTCCCAGTTCCTTTAAGATCACAGATGTGCCCTGTGGGTAAATGCTTGTACTTTGATCTTTTCTTTCTTTCTCTTTGTCGAAAATAGGCATCGAGCACTTGCTATGTGCTAGGTTTGGGGGATATAATGACAGGTGATTATATCAGCCCTGAAAGATCTTACAGTGGACTTGAGGATACAGACGAATAAACTACTCGTATGACACTGGTGCAACTCACGCTAAGGGCATATTGGAGGCCCAGAGGGGTACGGGGTATTGCTCCCCGGTTTCCCATAGAAGGGTCACTGCAGCTGAGCACTAAAGGATGAAGAGGAGTTCACTAAGGGGAAAGGTGAGATGAAGTCTTCCAAACTCAGGGCACAACATGTTCAGAGACGCACCCAAAGGTGGGACAGGGCACTGTGCAATCAAGAAACTGGATTCATTAAACTTATGTCATTTTCTTAGGCTCTCGCAGCAAGTCAAGTCCATGGTGGGGCCAAGAGCCTGGTCTGCTAACCATTATATGTACTGCCCCATGACCATCTTTAAGGGGGTATCCACAGAGGTCATTCCGCAGCAATCTTCAGCCAAACCAGACTTGGTAAACAACGGCAGCAGCAAGGAGAATGGTCCGTTACAGAGAACACGTGACTATAGGAGCTGAGTGGGCAGAATGTGTCTTCTAGCAGGGGATATCTGGAGACCACAGAATGGAACCCACTCAGAGTAAAGATGGTGGAAGGATGCATCTCTGTTCCTTTCTCTTTCTCCTACTCTTTCTTCCCTTCTTGAGATATGGAAGTTGGCCAAACCCAATGAGTTCGAACTAGGGAAAGATGAGGCTTGTAGGCTTCAAATGACTCCTGAGGACTTCAACCAAGAGGCGAGAGTAGTGGTGCTTTGCAGTGGTATGCTGGTGCCCTAACACCCTGGGCAAAACAGAACAGCAGACAAAGTTGGCATTGGCCCCCTGCACTTCCCTTTCTGAACCCAACACCCTGTAACCCACTGTACTTATGCCACTTTCTCGTTCTTCAGAGGCCCCCCACTCTGAGTCCCTTCCAAAATTTTCCTCCCTTTGGCCCACCTCAATCAAAACTCTCTTTCCCTGAGCCCTCAATTAATTAGATCTGATTATCTAATTAAACTAATTCGCACTGAGGTATGAATGAGGCTTAACCCTCCCAGGAGCATTTACATTTTAAAAGAGGAGCTTGTTAACCCAAATGCCTCAACAATTAGTAGAATGTGTGAGGAGATTTGGGGGACTTGGAATTTTCCTATGTTCCATGTTCCCTAGGTCATCACAGGCCTGGGTTAAACTAAGGATTTCCTCCACCAAGGAGTTAAAAGTATTGGAGTCAGATACCCACCACCTACATACCACCCCCTCTGCCTTTGACAGTTAAGAGAGTTTAAAAAATATATATATATATCATCACTTAAGAAGATTTCTTCTATACTGTGAAAGTTTGGTCATGGTTGCGAAGTGCTTTCTTTTCTTAGAATCAGAATTTGACTCCTAAAATGGAGAAGGTCTAAGGATTCCTAGAGGCAAAATTATAGAATTTCTAGACCCATCCCCACAGCAGCCACAGTGGCTTTCCTGAAACGTTCAACATTCACTCCGGTTTTTTATTCTCCCTCAGTTTTGACCCCTAAACAGATTCTGTTTTTTACACGGGAAAGATAGAAGCATTTGTATTCCAGCTGTGAATTGACATGGGGCAGAAGTCGACCAAAGCAGAAGGGTCTGGGTTAGAGGCAGCTTTGAAAGTCCTTGTAGTCTTACTGTGGCCCTTTCTCTGAAGAGATATAAAGGCCATTCTGTTCCCCGATGCCCACAAGCTAGAAGTAAAGTAGTACATTCCAGCAAGATCCAAATTAAGGAAATGCTCTGGAAATCCAACCCAAAAGCTTGCTCTATTACTGACCACTGCCCTGCATTTACCAAGGCTGCCAAATATTATTATCATTTCCCATCAAACACTGGATTCCAATGTAGAGACACAACCTAAAAATGTATGGGCTATTCTTTTTTAAAGATATGACTCAGAGTTCCTGAAAATAAGAATATGGACAAGCATAATTTATATGTCCATTATTGATAATTTTGTTAAAGTCCTTCTTGATGCAACAATTATTTCTGCTGTAATTTTGCTGTGCTTATTCATTCTTTGTGGATTTTTTTTTTAATGCGTTTAATGATCCCATATTCTTAACATGTTAAGGTGAGATGGGGCAGAGGCTACAGTTTGATGTTATTAACAAAGAATTGGCATTTTCCATTCTATTTTGAGTGATGGATTAAGGGACTTATTTTATGTGAATGCTAACTAATTTTATATACATTCCTGTAATATTTAAATTAATTAAATTTCCTGGAATGATAAGAAAAAGTAATGTGTATTATTGATGATATAAGGCACCGTATTATGTTCATTCAGAAATACAAATGGAAACAAGTGAGGTGTGTATTTTTTTAGCCCTTATATTTTAATATCATCACTTTTGTAGCAACACAGCAATATTAATACAGTAAGGCTTCAAGAAGCAGAGCTTACATGCCAAAGCAAAACAAATAGTGCAATGGGAAGCAGTAAAAATTGTGATTAAATCTTTCATCCGATTATTTTTTATTTCATATGCTATTTGAGTTTTTATCTTTATGTTTTGCTTCGTGGAAGAAATAAGTATGACATCTGGACAAGGCATTCTCAAGGGAGAACATAACTGTTTACCATGGATATTTTAGTTGTCAGGGCCTGAAAATTAAAGTAGGAGACCTGACCAGCTGGAAAAAAAAAAAATAGGACTATACTTCTTGAGCTACTTAGGTTCATGCATGCATACACTAAATGTTTTAATTATTCAGAAATTACCAATATTCTATTGTTTTATTTTACTGCAAATATTTGTTTCACTGTTAAATATATGTAAGCTCTTCTATGGTATCTTGATTAAAGCTGCTTTTTCTTGATAAAGATGCAAAATAAATTAAGGGATTTTTTTTTTTCCAATTGTACTTGAAGCTTATAGATTATTTTGGCTTATCTGCAAGCTACACATCTTGCAAGGAATTTCTGAACCACAGAAATTTATAAGCAGAGCAATCCTTGATCTACCAAATCCTTGATCTACTACATGCTAACTGTCTGGAAGCAGTAGAGTTTGCCGGGTGAGAAGGAGACACGAGGGTTCACTTCACATAGACTCAGAGTTCAAGTCTACACCTTCTGTTTTAGACCAGTTAATGTTTTTGGCACCACTGTATGGCCAAGAAATCTCTATTTATTTACATTTCTGCCTTCAATTATGATATCTTACTCTTTACCAAAAACACTTCTTGAAAAGATTGTGATTAAAACAAAATTATCTTATTTTTTTAGAAACAAATTGCTTGTGCTAATTTGTTCTTAATTTTCTGTGCTATATTTCTTTGTGGTTTTTTTTGTTTGTTTGTTTGTTTTGTGTTTTGTTTTGTTTTCCTGACTTTGATAGAATAGTCTCCTGGGAAATGAAAACTTCCATTTATTTGGAAGGGAGAGAAGATGGAGGAGAGGGAAGAAATCAGGGACACATATAAGTAAAGGAGGATGGATCACTTATCATTTTCATTTTATGCAATATTGTATAGTTTATCTTTTTGAATATCAGTTTCCTAGCTATGAAACTCCAGTAATATTATGAGGCATAAATAAGATAGCATATGGAGAGCACCTAGCACCACGCATGGCATGTGGTGGCACTCAGTACATGCTACATTCCTTTCTGTACTCTTCCCTCCTGGTGAAGAACTCAAATTCAGAGAATTTAATTGGAGTCAGAACAAAAACCAAGTCATGTTTATCAGGGCTTGGCTATTACACTGATTGAATAACTATTTCTCAAACCATGTGACGTTGTCATTTTCATAGATCAATAGCAGTAGAATATGGCAGTTTTCTATGGTTTGACCCAATAATGATATAAAGAATTTACACAATTATTCAGGTAATACAGATGATATAGGTGAGTAATTTTTTTTCTCAATTATCTTGATCTTTGAAGTAAAGATGGTGCTTCTAAATGAATGGATTATTTTATTCCTGGGCTTCCTTTCCACAATACAAGATGAAACAAGTAGTTTGCCATCCTGTGGATTCTGATCTCATTACCTCCTAGATAAAAAGACTAAAAGTATCCCTTGATCCTCAGTGTTCCCCAGCCCCACCAAGCTACTTTGTTTCAGGGTGAATTCTCAAGACCATGTATTAACCACATACCAGTAATAGCTCCTCATACTGTTGAAGCTCCCTATTTGTGTCATTTGAGCTCTTTTAGGTGGCAAATCCAGATAGGGTCAGATTGCCTCTTTTATTGTGGTTTATTCTGTGATGTAAGGGGAGTATAGAAAATAAGACTCAGGGCAGCGAGGCCTCAGAGAAAGCTAGAGGTCATTTGTGAATATCCAAGATTCCAGCATAACTTTAGTTACTCTGTCCCAGGCCTGGGACTCACTGGCAGTTGGAGTGACTCAGCTCCTCCCTCTACAGCTATTGCTTTTTCCCGCTCTCATAGAAGGGCTTTCTCTGGCCTCCTCCTGCTCCACGGCCCATGGGGCTCCCACGTGGGGCCCGAGCCACGGCTCCTACCCAGTTCCCTCCGTCACTCGGTGCACCTCCCCTCAACCTGTGTACAGGGTGTAGCTCATCCTGTCGGTCTCTAATAAGCCATCACCTCCTTCAGAGAATCTTCCCCTCTACCATGCATACTCACCTCATTAGTCTCCATTTTGATAACCTGATGTTTCCATAGCGACTATCACAATGCGTAATTATTTACTCGCTTTTCTGTTTCCCCCACTGAACTAAAAGCTCCGTGAGGACAGGGTATCTCTTTTATCCACCATTCTAAGCCTAGTACCTAGCACAGTGTCTGGCCTATAGTAGGTCCTTGAAAAATAGTTGTTGAATGAATAAATACATGAGCAAGCAAGAAAGTCCTCAGAAGTGTCCATAACGTCATGGGACACATTCCAAGACTTCTCCGGGAGAGGAACTGTCCAGTAAATTCTCTATTCAAATGCAAATATTTGAACTGCTGTTAGTTTGGATACCTCACCTAAAGTGGAGCTCATTTTGCCAAATCATGTGTTTTTCTATTGAGGCGCTTCTTTCCATTCAGCGAGGATGTGCATTTTCACATGTCAGCTTTTACTGTTGTTTTAAGGAAGATGATAGTGCACAGAAACGGAAGTTTTAAGTCAAACATTAAATGTAAGTGGACCTCAGAGTGAGAGATTTGATGATTATTCAGGAAAATGCATCTTGGAATTCAATAACAAGGTGGAAAGGCATATATGGGAATCAAAGAATTGAAAGGAAGAAATATCATAGTGAAGATGGGAAAAATGAAGCTCCAGTAATTTGAGCATATTCAAGAAAGAGATGATGGACTGGCTGCTGCAGAGTAGAATTTTGGAGACTGAGAAAGGAAGCTGACAGATAAGAGTGGTTGGAAACCACTAGCTGGGGCTCAGTCAGGACTGAAACAATAATGGGGCATTAAAACTCCAGATTATCTAATAATCTGGCAAATTTTTAATTGAACCAGTTTCTCCTACTTATTAACATCCATTTGTTGAAAAATGAAAAAAGGGATTCAAGCAATGGAATTTGTACATCTCATTGTAAAACTGGATTTGAATCCAGAGTCTTCTTTAGTGACCCCATTTGAAATGTTAAAGATTTACCTTCTACAGCTTCATTGAATCGATATGGAACAAGCAAGAAAAAGTATACAGGCTTGAAATATAAAGAGTACAGGTTTGAAATTAATTTATTTTGGAGTGTGAGATAAAGAACCAATAACAAAACTTTTAAAGGGAAAACAGATGATGACACATAATGCTGCTTATCTTTGCTCGTGTTACACAGGAAGGTTGACATTTTACTGTGTATCAAGGTCATAGAAATTAGGAACAAACACTCACTGCCTTTGAGAGATCTCTAAATTATAGATGTTAGAGTTAGCAGGAACCTCGGGATAATTTAAACCGACCCTTTACTTCCAGAAAGGCAAGATGTTATTATCCCCCATTTTAGAGAAGAGACAAGTAAATTAAGTTACCTGCTGTGGTCACATGACTGAAAAATGACTGATGACTGAGGATGCAAAGGATAGTGGGTGGCAGGGAGGGTTATAAAAAGCCAGGTTCCAGTGTGTTATTAGGGTGTGCCTCTTATTACACTACAAGCAGGGTGATTTCTTCCTATTTTGATATGGACCCAGTAGAAGACATGCTGTATTTGAGTAAGCCATTGTTTACCAAAATAGTTTCTTTCCTTTCTGAAAGAAGGGAGGAAGGGAGGGAGGGAGGGAGGGAGGAGGTAAGGGAGAGAGAGAAGAAATCAGTGACAAGTGATTTCCAGGCCCATAAGGCTGAAAAGCAGAGAGAAATTGCCTTGACTTGATCTTTCCTGTATTTTGAATTATGGATCTGGTGACCCACATTTTAACAAATAAAGACATTGAGATGTTGGGTACTTATTACCAGGTCACAGATCTGACAATATAATTACACACCTTGAGAATTCTAATATCGACAGTGAAATGGACTCAATAATGATGGCTTATGCCTACCTTTGGTCTTAGAGATGGGAGCTGAGGATGAACTCTAATTAAGTTGAGATAAATTTTTTCTTGCCTTATATTTGCTACTGTAGACATAGGTAGATCGTATTAATTTTATACTTTTAATTGAGGTGCCATGTGTGTACATACCAAAAGGGAGTCTGTATATTTTACTTTCTCAGCTATAGATCCTATAACTGGCATGGTGTATTTGCCAAGCATGATTTCTAGAGCTTCCATTTTGCAAATATGACAGTTGGAAAGCTGAGGCTTCTCTGCAATCCGCAAGCTCTCCCTAGACTTTTGCAAAACAGTGAAATTTAAAAAAGGATATAAACATGATGACAGACTCTCCATTTCATGAACAATTCGATTTAATGATGGATTCGAAAATAATTGACTTCAGTTTGTGCTGAAATGACCTTTGATCTCTCTCAGCCTGGCATTTCCAGCCTATGTTTTTAGAAAAAAAAGAAAGTATTCCTTTTATTTATTAGTCCTCTGCTGCTTTTGAATTATAAAGCTATCCCTTACGAAGAAAAATAAAATATACATTTAAAAGAAAAATGAAGAGGACTGCATCTTGTGCATATTAAACCTCAGTATTGAGGATGATTAATAAGCCACATACATGTTGCCTTCACTGTTTCCCATATTTCCTTTGGCTTTCATAAAAAAAAAAAAAAATCCCTTCACTGTGGCAGAGCCTTTTCAATCGGGTAAAGTCTATTGTGTATAACTAAGGCTTGCACCATTCCATCACCTCTCTATGCACCCCCTGCCAGTTTCTTCTTTCCTGTACTTAATATTACAACCAAATATTGAATATATTTGAGCTTTGTCTGTGTGAAATGTTTGTATTTTTTAAGTAATAGCTGTAAAAATAATATATTTCTCCCTATATTATAACTAGCTTTCATATCCCCCCATTTAATTTTGACAGGTAGCATGATGAGATTTAGAAGAGAGGCTAAAGTTAATTGAGGTTAGCAAGAAAAATATTCCTGTCAATTTCAGATTTTTCTCCTTTAATTATTTTAAACTCATGAATAATCAATTAAATGAAAATGAAATGTACATTTTAGAACACTTTGGAAATTCCCACTCCTGAAAGCATCAGACAGGAGCCTCTTGTGACACTACCGACAATAGAACATACTACTGATCTTTTGCAGATGACATAGTTGTTGTTTTTTTAAATGATGCTTCTTTTGAAGTGACAGAATGGATACACTGGGTAGAAGTGGAGCATATACAGCCATAAAATTCAGTGTGCCTTTTCAGTGACAACATGGCTGCACTACAGCAAGGGGAGTAAGTGTAGCGTACAACTCCAAAGACAGGGTGTGGTTGGGTCTCTACTGAGAAGGATAAACAAGCAGTCGGTACAGTTCTACATCAGGGTTAGCTTCAAATCACTGTGCTTCCTCAGTGCCCGTTAATGTGCTTTTGGCGTAGACTATACAGAAAAAGAAGGATGGCCAAAAGAAAACTTACTTAAATGGTATATTTTCTTTGAAAGGCCAATATGTTGTTTTATCAACCCTACTAGCCAAGTATCTTAGACTGTCTGGATTATTTTACTGGAAAAATGATTATTTTGCCAATAATTTAGGAAACAAGACAATCCATCTAAAGAAAAAAATAAAAAGGAATCTTCCTTAGAATTCTTCCACAGACTGTTTCCCTTGGCCTTTTCCCATTTTAATGCCCTGCCCCCCTTCCTTTTTTTCATTCATGTGTGTGATTTGAATATTCTTTCCTTTGTAAAAGGAGAGTTAGCATTTTAGCTTTATGTTGATGCCTATGGAAGGTGAAGGTCATGTAAAAGATGTTTCTATGATCTGGACATGAAAATGTTGTTCCCTGTGGGTCATTCTTTGTGAGGTCATTCTCTCAGTCACATATTTATTCAGCAAACTTTTATTAAGCATTCACCACTATTCAGAAGGCAGCTCTGCTTTGCTGAGAGTTCACGTTGTAACTACTTTAAAAGTAAGATCTATAGCATAGGATATTTGGTAATCTCTGACAGCTAGGTTCCCCCAACTCCCTGCATATTCTCCCATTAACAAAACATAATGCCTTTTCCTTAAAAAGTTAAATAGAAACATCATTAAGTATGGTTGAACCAAAGTAATGGTAGAACAAGATATAAAACTTGAAGCCAAGAAATTGGTTCTAAAAACAGTATTGAAAGAGCATGTGATACATTTGTATTTCATCAAATTCTAAAATGGAAGGATAGCATGGCTTTCTTAAGGTTGGTATGGAGAGCTGTTCATCTGATGTCATCTTTCCGTGAGAGGGCCAGCTTTGGAAGCATTCTTTCTAATTTCTATGTGAGAAGACAGACTTCTGTCATTAAGAACTAAGCTTCCAGGTACAAGGACCTGAAATATCCATGTATTGAGAGTCATCACTTTGACTAATGGAAGATCCTGACCACATATCATCCTAAGCACCTCTTCACAGTGTGTCATTTTTCCAGCTCAGTTGATTTTTGATATATCTCACTTTATCAGTCAGTGAGGTGGAAATTTCATCACTCTTGTATGCTTTTTGAGTTTTTCTTAGTGTTTGTTTGTAATAGGTTTTATGGGTGATTAGTTATGTGAATTGCGGCATTCTCAAGGATGGGAACCTATCTTAATTTCACTCATGAAACCTGTTTCTCTCATCAACTTTCCCATAAACCAAGGGTAGAATTTGTTTTTCATTCAAACACACCTTTTACAATTAGTATATGTACTTTTCATCACTACTTAGTGTGACAATTAATAGCTGAAATTATTTGCACTAGCTCTAATGTTTGAGCACTGGCCTTTCCAACTCCGTGATTTCACACATTGGTTACTGTGCTGGGACACAGCACTGACTGCTCCACTGGGCACGATCAGATGTCAGGATTTTACCAAAACCCCACTGCACAATATTATGACATAAGAGTAATATTTCCATTACTTCTGCAGATGATTGTCTTTGCCCTAAAAGCTTTCACAGTAAAACGAGAATTGATAGTATCCACCATTTTATTTTCCCTAATGTCACTGCATGTACCTTCCCTGACAGTCTTCATAGTGTCATGGTCCAAAGCACAGATTGTTTATGTCATGCAGATTATATCGGGGTTTGAGCCCTAGATGTGCTGCTTAGCAGTTGTGTGACCTTGAGTGAGTTATTCAATTTCTCTGAGTCTAGGTTTCATTCTCTATAAAAGAGGGTTAATAAATGCCTCACCTCAAAGGTCTGTTGTAGAAATTAAATGAGATAATGCATGAAATGTGAACATTTCGTGAGTGCTCTATAAATTTTAGCTGTGTACGTTAAACTTCTTTAGTTTCTATTTGGCAACTTTTGAGGCATCCCAGGGCTGTGGAATCCTCAGGTTAATTGTACATTGTAATTTTTAGTGGCCGAATTTTAATTTGAAGTTTTCTCCTTTTGTTTTTATATTGCACGATTATAATGAGAATGTTCTGCACAACCATTATTTTTCCAGATACAAAATTTACCATAAAAAGAGTCATGGAGACATATGAATATTATAGCATGATTTTGTTATAATAGCTTCCTTGCTAGATAATCACATTCCTATTATTCAAGAGGAAAATTTGAAATAGAGTATGAAGACTCTATAGGGGATACTGGAAAAAAAAAAAGAAAACGCAAAAGCAAATGAACTAAATCTAGTAGTAGCAAATGAGAGATGCCCTGAAGACAATATTATATTATCTCTTCTCTTTTAAGATAATTTATTTTTCTATTAAAATCAGCTCTATTGTCTCATTTGGGTTTTTTGGGACATCAAAGTTCACGTAAATCAGGAAACATTATTGATTATTGAAGACCTACTATGTGCAAGACACAAAGGTAAGTAACATCAGAGAGGGTTTTCAGGTGGGTTGATTGTGAATTTTGAAGTAAACAGCATGTTAGTAGTTCAATAAAAATGATGGCACAGGAAAGCTTCAGTCACTGTTAGTGCACTTCCTACTTCTCAACTGATGTAACCAAAATAGTATTCAATCTGGAACAGGAGCAACAGCTTAAAATTAGTTTGCATGGACACAGACTAGTGAACTTGTGAGGTTGTATGGACCTATTATCACCCTGCAGTAGTTTTCAGCCACTGTGCCTTGGCTTATTTAGTGCTTCCCATGAATAAGGGCTGCTGGCAAATTGAGTTCAAGTTGTCAAGGTTTTTTTTGGGGGGAGGTGGGTTGTGCACCAAGAAGACACAGGTTGATTGGGTCTGGCATCCAGAAAGCTTAACTGTGCTGGTTGTGAACATGGTAGCCCTGAGTATCACATTGTCAGGCCAGTTCCAGGAATTATTACATTTTTACTGAATGATGTGAGCGTGCTGCCCTGAAAGTTTGAAGAGGAAATGGTCAGGGCCATAAACAGCTCTACTGAAAAAGCAACAGATTGTTTACACATACCAAGTCCTGAAGGGCCAGGGAGTGAAGACTGATTAACCAAACTGCTCTTATTCCTTTAGTGACACTGTAAGACATTGACTTAGAGCAGCAACAATCACATTACAATTGTGGATGACTTTTCAGTGTTGTTTTGAGTCTTTTATTTCTCCTAACGTGCCACCAAAATGTTTCATATTTCAAAGGCTGTCATGAATTATGGTGGAGAATTTGCTGAACTAGAAAATTAGGTGTGATCAGACCGATAAAACATTCTTTCAGTGAGCCACTACAGAGATAGGAGAGTTTTGTTATTCAGAATCTATATTTTGATGGCATTCAGTTTACAGACATGGTAGCCATAATTCATCCTCTTTTACTACATTTTTTTAACTAGGTACTTCAGATCTGTGCACCAGTTCTGTTCCCTGGTTACACACCTTTGCTTCTTCTACAAAGCTGTTTTTTTCTGCCTTTCTGACTTGGCCTCAGATGGAAGGATAATGCTCATCAGAGTAGTAAATGTCCAAACCAAGTTCTTTGTATGTGGCCTGGTAGAAATACCCAACGCCAGTTTGATGAGTGGTGCTTACTTGGCAGGAGCCCATTCCATGCCTTTTGTTGGAAGACTTTGAAGCAAGTGGTTGCTGTCCGAGAAGGTCTGCAGTTTAGGAACAGGAGGAAGGAAAGGCTCTCTGATGACAGTTATTAACTCCCCGGGTTCTGCAGATCTGACCAAAGTGGGTCTGATCCAGGCGATGGTGGGGGGTGGCTAAGGCAGAACCAACAACAACTTTGGGCATCTCTCTTGCCCTTTCTGTGAAGAATTCTGCACTGTCTGCTCAGATATGTCTTACGACGATGGTCTGTCTGTGTCAGGCTCAATCTAGTCAGGCAGTGGGGACTCGGGCTCATCTTATTCCCTTCGGCACCACAAGTTACATAGACCCATACTTCACATACCCAAGGAGAAGAAAGAGGGTTCCCTTCATTCACCCCTGATAGGTCAGTAAGCCATACTTACACTGGAGATATGTTTTTCTGTTGTTACTGACTCATGCTTAAGAAACCAGATTTTCACAGCCATCTTACTATCAGCGCGTATATGAAAATGTGTATAAATTCTAATACATTTTGTAAGTATCTTATCATAAGTTAATGTTCTAGATATTTGCTACTTGAATCTTTCTTGAATTGAGTTCTCTGGATGCATTTTTCATGGAAAGTTTATAGCAACATATTTTAATGGGAAATTAAATTGTCATAATTTGGGCATTTTCTATGCATTTCTAATTATTATTATTGGACGAATATTTTGATGCTCAAGGTTTTCTGAACCCCATCTGAAGGAAGTTATATAGTACCTGAGGACTTCTGCCAATAACATAATGGTAAATTGTCTCAATTACGTGGTTCTTCATCTGCTTAGTGTTTCATGGTTTTCAAGTTGTACGTACTAGAAACGTTCTCTAGATAAAGTATGAGAGGAAAAAAGCATTATGTACATTAGTTGCAATTGGCATCATGTTGCCAATCTGTAATAAGCCTTAGGGGAGCTCAGTGTTGAAACTACTCAATTGAATGCTGCAATTTCCCATAACAATTTAAAAGGCCTGCAGGCATGCTAAAGTCATAGCTGGATCTTTCAGTTAACACTCTGTAACATGACCCCAAAGTCTCATTTACATCACAGCAATTAAAATATATTCCACATTCTATGTTTACTATATACTGTAGAAATAATCCAATGAAATGCGGCTATTTTCCAAAAATAATCATGGAAATCTTTATGTTCACGATTTCTTCTTTCCAAAGTGGTATCACCATTACATACATATACACAGAGGATAATGATGATTGTGAAGGTGGAAAAGGGTGGGGCAGGGGAAGAGGAATGCAGTCTAGGCTAATTATAACTAGTAGTCATTACGACCTGCCGACCCACATGGAATTAGGTTAGTAGTCTCAGTCCAGTTCATAGGTGACAGGTGTCCATTATGCAAAATAATTATTGTAATCAATGCTAATTGGCCCCCTACTGGTAGTTAGAAGTAGAGGGACCAAAAATTAAATGAGTATTAAAATGATACACCTCCTGGTTGCAGAAGTGCTGCCCCTAGACTAGGAAAGAAATGCCGATGCCCAGTTGGGGAGGTGATGGGAAAGGAGAGTGGCAGTCACCCGAGGCAGGTGTTTTTGTAAATTAGAGTCCTTTCCTTAGTGCTCCATTCATATTAATTTTAAAATCCTCCTGGCACATGGATTATAACTATAACTATTAATGGATATCATAACTATTTTGTAATGAGATGAATAGTGAGTTAAATTATTTTAAAGCAAAGCCACAGTAGCCGAAATTAGATCATATTTTCTCAACAGTGACTACTGCATTTTAGTAGTGCCTTACTTTCAAGAAACAGAGCAAATTGACTTAACACCAAATTGTTGCTGCGGTTTAATATTTATTGAGTAGCCACAATTTACTAGCTTACCTTGAAAGTGTGGTTTTTAACAATTGTCTAGACTGCACCATCAAGGTATGAAATACAGTGGCAAAAGTCCAGCTTCTCTACTTGGCAGGCGGTCAATGGGAAACCAAGGAAACCTGTCAGAACACTCTTGCTTGCACTGCCCTTTTGTAGTCAGGAAGAGTGCTGAAAGAATTCTACTTCAGTAGACTTCAGTAGGCAACAATTTTATCTGCTGCATAGGTCCATTTTAATCCCGTGCCTCGGCTTATAACTACCGTTGGTAACAGCATGAAAAAACAAATGTTTTTGATTGGGCCACTTACTCCCAAGTCTTTGTGCTAATTATTGAAAGGGGACTCCTTTAAGCAAACACACCTCCTCATTGGGCTGCTGTGTTGGGCACTCGCCCCTCAGCAGGTGTCCATGGCAAGGCGTGTCTGAGTTGGGCCATGTGTACCTAACTCATAAAAATTTTTATGAACATTATAAATTATGCACATATTTGTCTTTATGATATAAAACATTCAGGAAATCCAGAACAGCTGACTAATTGGATAGACTTTTTCTATTTTTACTTGACTCTCTGGCAGCACTTATACAAAGTCATAATATTTGAGTGTATTTTATATATGCACTTTAAGGTGTGTGACTAAACTTGAGATGTCAAAACATTATATTTCTCTGTGAGTCTATACTAGTCAAGCATGTTTGTATATCCTGATAGTGTTGCATTAAAATGCATTTAAAAACAAACAATAAACACCAAAGAAGAAAAATATTAAAGAGAATTGAATCCTCTAGAGGAAGTGTGCTGACTGCTTGCCAGACTAGCTGTGAAAATGTTGGTCTTTTTCCTCACATCCTTAGAGACTGAGTCCAGACCTGACCCGGCCCCCGCAGTATCCACAGCAAGCCAAGAGGGTTTCCATAGTTCTTTGGGTAAATAAAACACTAGGACTGAATGCAAAGGCATTTTGAAACCCTGAAGTAACTCTGGCTGGGACCTCGCCCCTTAGAGCATCACTTCAAGGAGGAAATGGGGTTTGGGACTCTCTCTGTCCCCATCTCCCTCCTCACTCCACAGGGGAATGCCTAACCTCCAGCACTGAACCAGAATTCCCTGCTTTCCAGGAGTCTGTGAAGAAAGTGCCATTTGGCTGGTTTGGTGCTTTTCAGACTGAGATGAAAACTATCTGGTGGGCAGTAGACAGAGGATATGTTTATTATAGTAATTTTGCCTGTGGGTTGCAGAGGCATGAATAACTGCACTTATCCTTTATTCTCCAAATACTTGTGGGTAGTGATCAGGTCTCCACCTAGTTGTTACTAAAATAAACCCCACTTAGATCTTTCAATCTAGAGACTCTTAATCAGGTTTATTGCCCCTCTTCAAAGTCCTTCCTGTATTTGCCTCCTGCTGTCTACTACCAAGACATAAATATTTGGATACCATTATAGATGAACTCATTTTGATGTTATTGGTGTGAGAACTACTTTTTTTCTAATTTAATGACGTAGGATTTCTGAATAAGCTCATAAAAACTCAAAACCCAAATTCTATTCAAACATTTTAGCCAAATACCAATTTCACTATAGACCTATAATCCCTTGCTCTCAGCCTTAAAGGACTGAGCTTTTACACATCGCCCCCCATCCCAGCTTCCTCCGATAAGCCTAATGACATTGGACATTATTCTTGGACACTGGACAATGTTTTTGAATTTAATTATAATAACGGGTTCTTATCAAATACATAGTATGTTATATGCCAATTGCTGTGCTTTTTCAACTGTATTTCGTTTAATGGTCAAAATATCTCTGTAAAAGATGTTGTCATATGCATTTTAGAGAATGAAGTGTAGGAAAGCAAATCTCAGGGAATTTAATTACCTGTCCAAGGTCATAAGTCACATAAATTATAAATTATAGAGCTTGACTTTAGACGTAGATCTGTCTGATCAAAATCCTGTTCTGTATTTCCTCTCCAGTGGTAGTAGTATAGGTTTTTTAAGTTGAGAAATCAGGCTAAGAACTTGTTAATTAAAATAGTATTTCTGTCTCTCTGAGGTCTGTTTTCTTCAATGTACATTTCAGTGGCAGGTTGGCTCTATCCACAAGGTGACAAAAATGTAAACAGTCTCCTCCTCTTTATCTTCCCAGATTAGCAACTCCACATTCAATGGTTTTGAGGAGGCACATTCCCACTACTTTTGTCACATGTCCTGGTCTGAATTAGGTCACATGTCCGTTCCTGAACCAATCACTAAGATTCTGTGCAGGCAGCTCCACAACCCCAGGATTGGGGTCTGCTCCACCTGAACCCCTTGGAAACCAATGTAAGAGGAGCGTTTGTTCAGGGAACTATGGGATATACCAAAAAATTCATATGACCAAGATGGCAGTGATGTAGGGGAGCTGCTCTGCTTTGGTAACTAAATCACATGGGACGGGAGACAAGAGAATTGTGACTGCATCCTCTTCTGAAACACATAACCTCACCATGACGTATCATGTATTTCTTAACTGTCTTTTCCCTGAAGAAGAAGCTGGAAAGTGTTTCCAATGTATTTTAATCTTTTTAACTTCATCTTGAATTTTCTGCCTTTCTTACTCCTCACTTCAATCTCACTTGCCTTTTTACTTGTCCCTTCCCAGTGCAGTGATCTCTGCAAATTTAATATCGTGGTATTTTCAATATTACAACCTTCGTTGACTTTGTTAATATTGGATCTGTTGACATCCTGACACAGTTTGTCAGACTCTGTTGTCATCTCTCTCTCTCGTTTTCTGTTTTTTAACTTTAAAAAAATTGTTTTTTCATTGCTTAGATCCCCTTTTTGTTCTAAAGTTTGGAAGTAGAGTCTAGTGGTGAAAAATACAGATTTAGAATGAAACTGAAATGTGTTCAGATTCCACTTAACTACTTCCAGACTGTGTCCTTGGAGAGGTCAATTAATCTCTCTGGGCCTTAGTTCTCTCATGTGAAAATGGGGTTTATAATTCTTACCTAGCAAGGTTGCTGTGAGGATTAAGTGAGGTCATATATGTAAACCATCTGGCTTATTTTAAGCACTCAATAAATAATCAAGATTGAAATTAATAATTCATCCAGGAGCTTTTATATCCACTCTTAAAGAGAGGACTATACCCAGCACTTAGGGAAATAATATTAGCTCTTCATTTAAGAACCTCCTCCAATTGAACACAGTATTCCTAACTGTCACCAGGTCAGGAATACGTATCGAGTCATTTTATGATCTAGCAAGCTGTAGTTGTTTTTAAGCCATCTAGAAGGCTTGCTTATTTTGCTCTCATTATGACGGAAGGTTTGTATGTTGAATTGATGCTACACAGATCTCACGGTTTGGCAACTTTTCAAAGAAATGAATGGAAAAGCACTGTATGGAGTGAGTCCCAGCGAAGCCACTCGCTGGTTGTCTGACTTAAAATGTTTCGTTCATTTCTCACAGTTCCTCATCTGTAAAACTTGTAAACAACACACATTTAATGAGCTATTGTTAGAAATAGAAATTCAACATGTAAAATACTTAACATGAAAAAGTGTTTTAATAAATGGAAGAATTGTTATTATTGTGTATTTGATTGTGGCTCTCGTGTCCACTGAGGTGGGCAAGTTCATTTGAAGGTAGCATGACAGTCTGTGATGCCATTTATTCCAAACAATACATGGAATGATATCAAAGTTGTCTATTTGGTTGTTTTTTAACTGTATTTGAGGCCTTTTGCATAATACATTATTATCTACATGACACATAACTGTTTCCTGGGTTTTCCCTATTAACCAGATAGTATTATTGGCAAAATTTTCAAAGGCCTGGCTCATGCAGAATCACAGGTGAATAAAGTGGTGGCCTTTGTATTCGGGATTCTGGTTTAAACCATCATAAAAATGCTTTAAGTAAATATGATGGATATTGGTTGGTCTAAGCAGGCAGACAATTTAAGAGTGATTACTTACACTTTACCCTACAGGCCTGCAAGGAAGCTGCGTTTGGCTCAGCTGTATTGGATTCTATAGTACGCTTTCCCATCTATTCTAAGTATGGAGATTATGGCCTTCTCCCTGCATTTCTTCATGCCATTGTAACCATAGGCTACGTAGCTGTATTAATATATGTTACTATTATGTATTATATTACTATTGTCCATAACTTTTTTTCAAGAAAAACAGAATCAGTTTTCATTTGAAACTATGCAAGTAAATTGCTTTATTTATTTTTAAATAATAGAATGTAATCCCACTTTACATTACTGGGTAAATTCGCCGCATTATCCATATTTTTTCTTTTTTGTTCATTTCCAGTTTCCTTTCCTTCTACATATAAATAATTTTGAAAGAATTTTTAATGATTTGATCAGATTTAAGCCACTTTTCTTATAGCCTAAGGCACTGTTCTATATATTTTCCAATTAAAAATTTTCCAGCATTCACTTACTCAGCAGCTATTTTAGTATATTGCTCCTATCTGTTTCATTATCTAAGGTTGCCTATTTGCTATCCATGACAAAGCATGAAAAGGAGTTTTAAAACAATAAGCTTCCTGTTTATTATTTATTAAATAAAGACATAAATATATCTTTACTCCTATGAAAATGTTCACAATATGTTAAGTAAAAATAGGTTACAAAATCACATATATATACATGATATGCATATATATTTATATACACACATATGAATAGAAAAAAACCTGAAAAGGTGAACACTAAAATGTTAGGAGGGAAATAATTTTAATGATTGGGGGTGGGGTGGGGCACTTATCTGTATTTTCTAGTTTCCGCAAAGGACAAATATTACTACTTAATACATGTTTGAAATTAAACAATAGCAAGAATTGAGTACACATTAAACAGTGTATAGGAACAGCCTTGTATTCTTTCTGTCTCAGTAGATGGCCCTCTTCACCCATCTGCTCAAGCCTGGTAGGCATTCTCAATCTCCTCTTCTTCACTCTCATTTCCACCCATCACCAGTCTTGCGGCTGACCCCCCACCCACTTCACGTCCATACACTTCTCTAAATCCCCACTGCCGTTGACGCCTCCCTAGCCCAAGCTATCATTCTTTTGCCTTGATAGCTGCAAAAATCTGCCAAGTTTTCCTGCTTCCACTCCAGACTTCCCTGTTCCCTTTTCTCCACACTTGAGCCGGAGGGTGATTTCCAAACTGTAAATCCAATTGATCATGTCAGTGCCTCATTTAAAACTATCCAATGATCACCCATTATCAGTGGAATATGAATGAAACGGCTGGCCTGCCCTGTGAAACATTGCATCTGGCTCTTCAGTTTCCTCTAGCTTCGTCTCTCCTCACTCACTCTGCCCCAGCCCTACTGGCATTTGTCCATCAAGGTTAGGTTTCCCTTTTTCCATCCATTTACATTTAACCTGTTTGTGTCTTTATTTTTAAGTATGTTTCTTGGAAGCAGCATATATATTTTTTTTATTCAATCTGCAAATCTCTGTATTTAGTGTTGTGTTTAGACCATTTACATTTAAGGTGGTTATTGACATTGACCTAGTTAAGTCTATAATCCTACTATTTGTATTCGACTTTCCCCATATATTCTTTGTTCCTCTTTTTCCTACCTTCTTTGGATTAGTTGAATATTTTTTATGCTTCCATATTTTATGATTCCATTTCTTTTAGTGGTTGCTTTAGGGTTTAAAGTATAACACAGTATACCTCGAGGTGATATTATGCCACTTCGCATATAGTATAAAAACCTTACAATAGTATACTTTTATTTCTTCCCTTCCTTCCTTTATGCCACTGTTGCAATACATTTTAATCACGCATGTTACAAAATCCACCATAATTATGATTTTTTCTTTAAATGGTCATCTATCTTTTAAAGAGATTTATATAATAAGTAAAGTATCTTCTACATTTAACTATGTACCTACCATTTCCAGGGATGTTAATTCCTTTGTGTAGATCCATATTTCTATCTGATGTCATTTTCCTTCTGCCTAAAGGGCTTCCATTACATCTCTTGTGATGAGAGAACTGGCGATCAACTTTACTATGTCTGAAAAAATAGTTGTTATATCTACATTTTTTAGAGATAGTTTCACTAGGTATAGATATCTAGAGTGACAGTTTTTGTTTTTCTTTCAGTACTTTAAAGATGTTTTCCTATTGTCATCTTGTTTACCTTATTTCCAATGGGAAACTTTTTATATAATGAGCCTTTTTCCTGTCTGCCTTTGAGACTCTCTTTATCACTGGTTTGAACAATTTTAATCATAATCAATGGCTTGGTGTAATTTTCTTTACACTTCCTGTGCTTGGAGTTTGTTGAGGTTCTGAGATCTGTAGGTTTATAGTGTTTATCAAATTTGAGAGTTTTTCAGTTATAATCTTTTTCAATTTTTTAATGTTCACTCCTATTTTCTCTGTAATGGACTCCAATTACATCTATACTGGCCTCTCAAAGTAGTGCTGCCTCTCATTTATATACTATTTATTCTCTTTCTCTGTGCTTAATTTTGTGTAGTTTCTATTACTATAATCATTAACCATTTCTTCTGCAATGTCTAATCTGCCATTCACTCCCTTCAGTGCATTTTTCATCTCAGACGTGTAGTTTCATATTTAGAAGTTTGATTTACATCTTCTTTTTATATCTTCCATATCTCCATTTAATTTTTTGAATATATGAAGTACATTTATAATAACTGTTTTTATGTCCTTGTCTATTAATTCTAACACCCATTTCAGTTCTGAGTCAGTTTCAAGTCATTGATTTTCTCCTCATTATTTTTCTGCTCCTTGGCATGCCAAGTAATCTTTGATTG
This sequence comes from Rhinolophus sinicus, assembly GCF_036562045.2. NCBI lineage: Eukaryota > Metazoa > Chordata > Mammalia > Chiroptera > Rhinolophidae > Rhinolophus > Rhinolophus sinicus. The sequence goes on along the minus strand of NC_133754.1, from coordinate 78,328,606 downwards.
GATGACAGACATTGTGAGTTTTACCATGTTGAGTGCTGGGTATTTTTATATTCTTACGATATTTTTGAACTTTACATTAGACAGCTAAACTACTTTGAAACATTTTGCTCCTTTCTGGTCTTGCATTTAAGATATTCAGATGGGATCAGAACAATATTTAGTCTAGTCCAAATTATTCCCCACAACTGAGGCAAGACCTTACAGAGTATATTACCTAATACATGATAAAGTTTTCCAATCTGGCTGGTGGGAATATACACGATTCTTGGCCTTGGGTAAACTCTGGGTGCTGTTTGCTATAATTCAGAGGTCCTTTAGGGAGAAATTTTGCACCCCAAAGGACAGTTTGTAATGTCTGAAGATATGTTTTTATTGTCCTGACTGGAGTGTTACTGGTTTCTAGGGGGAGTCTAGGAATGCTGCTAACCATCCTACTATGGAACAGCCCCCAACAAAAGGGATTTTTTTCATCTAAAATGTCAATAATGCTGAGGTTGAGAAATTCCATTACAATCCTTTCAAATCATTCTTTCTCTGGCCTCCAGTAGTGTCATTAGATGCATGTGATGATCAGAACTATGCTGAATTCTCAAGAAGGACCCTCTGAAGACTTGCAGAGTTCTTTTTCCACATAGCTCTCTTTTCTGCAACACTTGGCCTTGAAAATTCTTACCACCAGTTCTACCAGCATTTCAGCTCTGTCTCTTTAGCTTAGGAAGTCTCCTGGGGTCTTCCTGGTTTCCTCCTCCCTCTGCTACAGCCTGGAAATTCTCTCAATGAGCAAAGGTAATCAAGGGCTCATCTTGGGTATTTCCCATTTTTCAAGGTTCACTATCCTGCATTACTTCATGTCAGTGTCTTGAAAGTTTTGTTTCATGTATGTTGTCTATTTTGTTGTTGCTATTTAGACAGGATTGTACATCCAGTTTCTGTTACTCCATCTTGCCTGGAAGCAGAAGTTGATGTTTTATGTATTATTGCTATCAAATGATCTCTTTATTTCCTATCATGTTTAAAGAAAGCAACCTGCCTCATTTTAACCTTCTCAACCACTAACTATTTACTATATTTATTTTTATCTGTACCTGTGTCTTCTTAACAAGCATTATTTTTGTTACTCACAGTAGATTTGTCTTACCCTGCATTTCTTTTCAGCTTTGTGTTTTAACTTTGTGCCTCAAACATGATAGCTAAATTCACTTGCATTCTTCTGTGTGAAGCTGTAAGCTCAATTTGTAGTTTTGCTTGAATTTAGCAATACAAAAAAAAAAAAATCACCAAAATATGATTTCATTTTTGTGGTTAATTATTTCAATTCTTTGATTTGTAGATTTCCTCAGGAAACAAAATTTCCTCTAAAATGAACAATAGCAATTGATTTCCTCTTGTGTTCAATAGAGCTGTTCAATAAAGGAAACACTTTGAAAATTTTATGATGTGCAAAGTTGTATTTACAGTTTGATTAACATAATTGATACTAAATCATAAATGGTAACTTATTAGGGACAATATGAATTGTGAATAAGAAAAAGCTATTTTCTTTCTTTTTCTTTCTTTTTTTTAGTATTGTGTTTAAAGAACTTAATTTAAATCTTTAATCTAAATAAGTTGGGGTAAACTAGCTTTTCTCTGATGTCTGCTTATTCTTTTGGGTGAGCTTTTCCAAACTATTATAAAGATAGGAGGACAGTGTACACAGAAGATATTCAAGATGACAATCAGGAATTTGTAATTCTTACAGTAAATAACAAGGGAAGCATGAGTGATATTGACCAAAAGGTTACTTAATCAATCCTTTAGGTTTGGCTATTTCTTTTTATTTCAGTTGCTAGATAGACACATAAGCTCTTGGAATTTTAGAAGTACAGATGACTTTATAGATGTTTGTTATAGGCCTGATAAACTGTAATCATTGGCCTCAAGGGCTTTTAAAGATACACAACATCCAACTAAAATCAGATTACTTCCTAAAGTACAATTTAAAAATGGTTATTTGGAATTAGGAACATGTTATGAAACAATGTAATAATGTGTTAGGTTCTCTGGCCAAGTTTCAAAGCATGTTTAAATAATATATTTAAAATAGAAGATGTGATCACCATAAATGTAGTGTCCCTAAGTCAGGGACTGCCTGCCCATTCACTTAGTCAATTAAATATATTGCAAGAGATTGAGGAAAAAAAAAAAAAAATGACCACATAATGGAATTTACTTTAAGACCCAGCAGTATTTTCCAAAGGACTGCCATAGTTAGTAATATGGTTTTTCAAGGAGCTGATAAAAATTAACCCAATCAGTTTGAGATTGCCATATGAGTATACTTGTGGTAGCCAGTTCAACCAAAAGTATTTGGTCAACTTTCTTTCTAATAGTTTTCCTCATTTTTTCAAAGCCCCTGCCCACTGATGTAGTTAAGGTTCTGTTCATTAAATGCTTTATGCTAAACAGTCATGCCGTGACCCTTTTCCTTGTGTAGGAATGCATTCACCATCAAAGTGCTTTAAAACAATTTAGTACTAGTTAGGCAGCTGTGTTTTTTAACCTTCTCATCTTCAGCCTCGAGTGCAGGACAGTAGGCAGAAAACTGCTTTTTGAAGTCACATTGAAATCATTGATTTCCATCAGAAATCTATCAGTGGCAGCAACACATTACAGTGTAGTTTAAATCCTCGAAGAGTTTGAACAATGTACAAACATAGAAAGACAGATGCAAAGGACTTTTTTATTGTTTGAAATCTCTAACATCCAAATATCTTTGTCTTTGATGGTATATTTGAATGTTATATCTTAATTTATTGTGCCACTGTAGAATTGCTTCACAAATAAAGAAAACTCAGATATTTGGTGCTAGAGATGTTCTGTAAAGCTCTAGAATACCTAAAATTATCTTTGCATTACTAATTTATTAACATTTAATTGGTATTGATTTATAAACATTCATAACATTACCACAAGGACACATCTTTACTAGTGAGGTATATGTTCATATTACTACGTTAAAAAACGTATTGATTATCTAATTTGCCAGATTGTAAAATTGTATCATGGGCTATATAGAAAAGAGAATACCCTTTACATTCAGAGATCCAAAGGGACAAGTCAAGACAGAATGGAAATATGCATGGTCTAATTCAGACATTGGCAATTTTTTTTCTATCAATAGCCAGACAGTAAGTTTAGACTTTGCAGGCCATCAGGTCTCTGTTTTAGTTTCCTAGGGCTGCAGTAACAAATCACCACAAACTTGGTGGCTTAAAACAACAGAAATTTATACTTCATTTCTGAAGGTAGGAAGTATGAAATTGAGGTGTTCGCAGGGCCATGGTCCCTCTGAAGTTCTAGAGAAGAATCTACGACTCTCTCCTAGCTTCTGGTGGTTGCTGGCAACCCTTGGTGTTCCCTGGCTTGTAGCTACATCACTCCCATCTCTGCCTCTGTCCTCACATGGCCTACTTTTGTCTGTGTGTCTTTGTATCCCAATCTCCCTCTTCTGTTTCTTGTAAAGTTACCAGTCATTGGATTTAGTACCCACCCTAATTCAGTATGACCTTATCTTAACTTGATTGTAACTACAAAGACCTTATTTCCAGATAAAGTCACATTCACAGGTCCTAGGGATTAAGACTTCAACCTTTTGGGGAGATACAATTTACTACAGTTGCTGTTGCAAGCACTCAACTCTGTCTTTGTAGGAAGAACGCAGCCAAGGATAATACGTAAACAGATGCACGTGCTGTGTTCCAGTAAAACCGTATTTACAAAAACAGGTGATGGTTTAGATCTGGCCGGTGGACTACAATTTACCAGTGCCTGGTCAAACTAATTGAAGCAAAAACTGCAGCAAAGAAAAAAAAACAATTTTCCCTTGCTTCAGTCAGTCCAGTTTTAAAGTATAAAAATACATACATAAGTGTATATATAGCTGTAGTTATTTTAAAATAGATGTCAACCTAGGGCAAAAAAAAATGGAACTTTTATAATGATTTCAAATCTCAAAGCTCTATTCCTAAAAATGATTAAATCATAATATTTTTCTGGCCAATTACAAGCTTTTTAGATGATCATTTAGTTATAGGGGTCTACATGGACTGTCAGCCAATGAGATTGAGACTATTTTAGCAATAAGATTTTTCTTGAATTCAGACATATTTATTCACTCTATTAGAAAGATTGTACCTGTTGACCCCACTAAATGTACACTCCACGGGAGAAGGGACACTTTTTTATTCAATGGTTTGTCCTCAGCATAATAGAAGAGACTCTAATACGTTATAGTCATTCAATACATAGTTATCTAATGTGACTTTTGTATGTTGTAATAAAAATAGTGAATTGACGTATTTTTGTTTTAATACTGTTGTATAAAAATAGTCTGTGCCACCATACCTGGAAATTATTTATTGTCTCTGAAAGTGAAAGGGATGCTACAATAAGAAAAATCCAATTTCTATTAAGAATTATTGGAAGAATTTATAGAGAGAATAATGGGATAATGAATGGGAAGGGGTCAGTAAATAATATTAGCTTTTTGTTTGTTTGTTTGTTTGTTTTAAATCAGATTCATGGACTAGAAGAAAAAGGTAGGGAAGTCAAGATACGTTTCAACAGCTAAGCTAAAATATTAGCAACTACTTTTAACAGCCCGGCTCAATTCAATAGCAGAGAACTATGGACCCCCATGTGAGGTAACTCTTTTCCGGCAATATGAGTAGGGAAGGGTACAGATTGGTTGAAGAGGTAGCAGGGGGAGCAGTCCACCATTTCCAAGCATAGGGGAATGCTGTGGTCATTCCAGCTCGCAGAGTTTCACCACTGTACTTATAGCAGAATGGAAGGCAAACGTTTGAACAAGAAAGGTATAGAACTTGTAATGTCACTCAGAAAGAATCAAGACTGGTGACAGCATAGATGTAAGCTTAGCCAGTGTTGAGAGAATCAGAATCAGCTACAAGACTCCATGCTGGAAGCACATTATAGAGTGGAAAGATGTGTAGGATGACAGCTGAGGTTGAAGAAGAGGGAGAGAGACTCTTCAGGAGAGGGACTCTATGTGGAAGAAAAATATGTAGAAGTCACAGCCCTGAGGATGTGGAACCAAAGAGAAGACCAGAGGCCCCTAGGAATCATCTGTGTCGAGTAGATTGTGAAATTACTAACATAAGAAGTAAAAAAAAAAAAGTGAATTAGGAAAGAAGGAGTGCCTTGAGGGGAAATACCACAGGGCTGAAGACAAGGCCTTTAGGGACCTTCAGATTAAAAGGAAAGACAGACAAAATGGGAAAGAATAAAGATAAAGGGGACCATTTAAAATGCGACCAGCCCTGGGCAACTACCTGTCTGCTACACCCCATGTATTAGGTATGATAGACTTTCTACTTGCACTTCCCCATCCCTGTCGGATCAGTAAATTTGGGGGGAAAAGAGCCTTCCTAAGCAAACAAACACAATTTGTCTTGTTCCTTCTAACTATTTCTTGCTACTGGCAGTTGCAAGAAATTATCCCATCAAATTAGCCACTTGAACTGACTTACATATCAGGACAGTGCTGATTAAATTCATTTTCTAGAAAGGAAAATGCATTTTAAGGAGATTAGAAAAGAAGAATCAGCTTTTTCCACAATTCAAGACATTTAAGTCCTTGAAACATGAAAATTGTGCCCTCTGAAAGACGTCTTTGTAAAAAATAATAAAATGTTCAGTGCATTTGACGAAGTTTCTGCTCAAAGAGACTCCAAATTTGTTCCTGCTCTTTAAAAAAAAAAATGAGAAAGAATAAAAATAGTATAAGTTTTTGTAAGAAAAAGGGAACTTATTTATGAGTGAATGAAATACTGCAAGAGAAAACTTTTCTATTGTGCAAAATTTAAGAAACATATTGAAGCCAATTTTTAGCTAGTTTCTGGAGTCAAATTTAAGCTTGAGCTTAAGTTTCTATTTTGTATTAATGTGAAAAATCATATATAGTAGTTCAAACAAGACCTATAACTCTCATTAACAGAAAATGTGCCTCAACTGCTAGTAATACAAGCTAATTTTCATTTCCTGTTGAAAGCAACTTTCTTAGATAGAAATACTATTACTTTCCACCATTCGCCAAATTGAGAAGGATGTAGTCAGTTGTCTTTAGGGGGCTGTGGTGCTGACATCATGCAAACCTTGTATCTTTACAGAGAGGCCAATGAGAGTTGAACCCTGAGCATAATTTGTAACAACGAGGACTGATGTGCACCCAGAAGGAATGAAGTATGGATGTGAAAGAACGGAGGCCTTACTGCTCCCTGACCAAGAGCAGACGAGAGAAAGAACGGCGGCATACAAATTCCTCTGCAGACAATGAGGAGTGTAGGGTCCCAACACAGAAGTCTTACAGTTCCAGTGAAACCTTGAAAGCTTTCGATCATGATTCCTCACGGCTGCTTTATGGAAACAGAGTAAAGGATTTGGTTCACAGAGAAGCAGATGAGTACACCAGACAAGGTAGGTCACTGTTCTAGGAAAACAAGCTTGCTCGAACTTGTCTGTGTCACCTTTTTACCTTCAGGGTGACATGATTATTTTTTTAAGTTCCATGTCCTATCCTCTGATTCAAAATTTGAGATATTATATTATCTCAATACATATTATGCATAGTATATGTGAGGTTTGTGACTGCACATGGCCAAAGCATTTGGACATAAACTTGAAACCCAAGTCTCCAGGGCTTTCATACAGTCTCATGAAAGTGCTCATGAACATTGTTTTTATAGTTAGAACTGGTGCCAGGAGAACAGGAACTATTGGTGACGAACCTCATCTTTCCGTCATAAGAAAGGAGGGATTCTTATTCTGTATCATCTTGTGATCCATCTATCCCAGCTTTTGGTATCTGTCTGTTTACTCAAGAGCCTGCAGTGGAGACCTTCCGAATGCTCTCTCGCAGGCAATCTAGGACACTGAGGTTGTACCTTAAACCATCCTTGTTTCCCATCATATAATCCATTATGGTTTGGTGAGTCACATATATTCGTTGAACATTTTTACACTGTGTTTTCTGCCTGCATTTTCTACCAGTGAAATAATGACTTCTGTAACTTTACTTCATAAACCTAAACCTACTAATTTATATGCTTTGAGACAGTAGCTTATTTTAAATTAGGCAAATATAGTTATATTTTGCTTCTTCTAATGCAGTCCTGAGATGTGGGCAAGATTACTACTAATAAAAATTAAATCCTCTTACATTCTTATTACACAGTCAATTTACATAGATCTTAGCGTCCCTTAGCTAATTTAATCAGGAAATGAAGAAAAATAAATTAAACTTCAAAAATAAAGAATGTATTCATTCTTTTCCAATCACCTTACAGACAGTGTGACTAACAGTTTGATATTGGGTAGGAACAAATTTAAGAAAAAGTAATAATGCAATAAATCATTCAAAAGTTTGCAAATTTTCCATGCTTCTTTTCTTCCTTGCATTGTGGAAAGAGCCATACCAACTAGATTGAAATAGCGTTCACTCACCCAAACGAGTTAACATCAAAGAAGACTCATTTGATTTACGAAAGCGAGATTTTTTTCATCCCCTAAAACATGTCTTACTAATTACAGGTTATCAAATTTGTTGAAAGGGGACAAAACAGCTTAAGATTTTTAATCCTTTTTTAAGGGAAGATGTAGAATACAAATTTGAGATATGTACTCTTGTTAAATCACGGGATTTTAGTTCACTGCACGATGTATTATAATTCTAAACCCAATTTTTTTCTTTCATATTGTCTACGCAGCTGACATTGATTTTCAGGGTACATTTTTCAACAATTTAAAACATAGTAGGTATTTGTAGAAATGCATGCAATCTGAAACCAATGTAAAATCTTGCTTTTTGTAACAAACATAACTGTTTAATACCCTATTGGATAAAAACACGTTGTGAAATACTATTAGAAAAAAAAAGGCAGCGTATGTGGCATGACACGTTGAGGAGGCTCATCTCCACCCTAAGCAAGCATTCAGTTTTGGCAGAGCGGAGGATGCTCAAACAGGTTAAAAATAGCAAGCTGAAATTTTCACCTCCTAGGCAGCATTAATCCAGTGCAGACTGTTGTTGATGACATGGCGATACCATCTGTGGAAACCCCGGAACCGAAGTTCTTAGGGGGCCAAAGAGTACTATCACTCAGCTGCTTGCCAAGCAAGGACAGGAGGAGGAGAGGGAGGAGAGGAAAGAGAGTGAGCGGAGGCAGCCATTGGAGGCCTCTTGTCAGAGGCCCCTGAATGGAGTCATGAGCAGAGGTTTAAGAACAGAGGTGAAGGGAAAGCAAAGGTGCAGTGTGTGACGGTGCTACAATTCACTGATGTGCATAGATCAGAAAGTATTCAAAACATAAATGGAATGTACTGCTATTTATAGCTAACATGCACTCACTCATTCCTCACTGCACTCCAGTTAGTGTGCTAATAAGCATGTCACGTGCACTATCATTTAACCCTCGCAGTACCATCTGAGGGAGATCCCAGGAATGTCCTCCTTTCACAGATTGAAACTTTTCCAGGCTTGGAGAGGCCTGAGGTCCCATGGAAGAGCTGGGACTTGAACCCGGGGCCCTGGCACTCAGACTTTTAACCTCTGTACAATTGCCACAGCAGAAAACAGGCCACTCACTATAATAGTTGCCCTTTCATTTATCAGAGTCAATTTCAGCCAATTTTGATGGGGAAGATAGAGAGAAGTGAGGAACCTGGAGACGTATTTAGGAAATAAAATTGGTATGATTTTGTGATTTGATCGATGAGGATGAGGGAGATGGAGGCATTGCAATACTTGTGCTTTCCTACGGTTTGATATGGGGACTGTTTGTAGCAGGAGCAGTAGAAGGGAAGTCTGCTATCACATGATGTTTTTCTCCAGCGAGCATAATGAAAAATCCTCCTAGGCTTTCATTTTCTTTGAACCTGACAAATGTCAATTTTTCATCACTGACTGTTATGCTGTGGGATTAATTATTTAATTGACAAAATGTGCTTCCTGCCACAGCTCATGACATCATACACATCATAAAAATGAAAGATTAAAAATGTTAATAGTAGCCAAAGATCCTTGAAACAATTCCAAAGAATCATGCTAATTTAGTTCGTCCATGGACTTTTAAAACAACTTGTCAGTCCTACATCCACTTATCCTTTGAGTGACATAGGAAAATGCACCTTCAGCTGGAGGAAGTGATAAGAAGAGGCCCCATTAATGCAATTACGTGAATTCGAACCTAAAATTGTACTGTTTTAATTTTTATTGACCAATTTTATGGCCTGTTATCAAACTTCATTTTAATCATTTTTATGGCTTTACTATTGTTAAGTACATGTTATCATTAGATACCTTGAAGGTGGGGATGATTTCATTTCCACAGTAGTGTGTAATTTGACTGGATCTCACACAGATCTCTCTCTCTCTCTCTCTCTGAATCTCTTCATGTGGTTTATTAGGTGTTGGAAATAGTTTCTCTTTTAGCAGCTGCAAAGCTCTCTGTAGGTGTGATAGGGTTAGGGTGACAATGGCTTGTTTTGCATTCTTGGATACTATTTTCTTTGATTCATCTTTGAAGAGAATTTATCCTGTCAGGTCTGAGACACATTTCTTATAAAACAGCTGCATAAAATCATCCCACAGTTTTAGAGAAATGATTAAATAAAAGATCTTTTTCCTCTGTACAATGTACACTGCCTGTAGTGTTCATGACCAAACTCATGACTTATCAACTCCAACAAGGAATTTTGGCCATGAGGGTGAATTTTAAAATGAGATGATGTCTGGAAATAAGAATACTTTGGTTCTACAGAACTGTAAGCCTGAAAAGAACATCTCTGGGACAGTCTCAAATGAAAATGTTTACCAAATAGTCAATAATTGGGGTTGGGCTTATGAATTTCAGAATTTTAATAAGAAAAGACCACCATTTATAGAATGGCCATGGGGAGGAAGGTCATCTGTTTTTAAATTGAAAAAAAAAAAAAACCAGATAGCATTATGTCTATGTTTATACATACCTGAAATCAAAAGAGCAAATAAATTTGCCAAGTAGGGAAGGGAAGAAGGAAAGCAGATTGACAAAGACAGGCACTCGCTGACTTCTAAGTGTGACTAATCTCCTCGGGTCTTCCCTGAGAGTGTGCTTCTTGTCCCAAAAGCTCTCTCCTCTCCTCTCCGTTGCTTTGGGATTTGCCTTCTCTTTCTGCTTGTCATCATCAGTGCCCAGCTGCCCCCAGCTCCTACAAACATGGCTGCTTCTTCTCACCTCATGATATTGCTGGTTCCAGGCCAGTTCAAGTGTAGTTTGTGGGAAAGTAGATTTGCAAGTCTTAATTTTTTGCTACTGCATCTCCACAGCGGGCTGCATGCTGGCCCCAGTCCATCTTTCATACAAATATTTCAGATGCTAGACCTTCCCCTTACCAAGGATAACCCTCTTTGGTGAAACGAAAGGACATTAGAGGAACAGTCTGCATGCTCATGTAAATAGGTATCCAGGATTCTGGCATGCTGGTGACGTGAATGATGCCTCACCCACCTAGCTCCCAGCCAACTCCTTATGTCCTCCCAGCTGAGCAGTGATCAGGGGTGCAAATGAGATCTAGAACTCTCTTAGGCTTTAGTACTCAAGAAGTTATACCAACTGAATCAGAATCACTCTTGTGAAGAGAACAGGACAAACACGGTGAGGTACTTTCCCCCCATTGAGCCAGATGAGACTCTGAATGGGGTGATGCCCTAGGGTGAAGATCAGAAAGAATGCTGTGGCTTTGTGGTGCCAGAGGGACTGGCCTGCTTCTCTCATGGGCCTTGCTGGAGTGAATGTTGCCTTGCAAGAACAGCTGGTTTCCTGGACCCCTCACAAGCTAGGGGCACCTAAACAGATGCATTTTCTCCACTCTGATATTATGCGAGTGCCAACTAAGGAAACCATGGAGTGAAAAGGCTTGTTCCTAGAGTGTGACAGGACTTCCTACTGTTTCTTAAGGCACCCCAGGAAAGCAACAACCTGCTTCCTGATACCCGACATGTAGGAAGGGGGATAGGATGCAAAACAAACAGATCAGGAAGCTCATCGTGAAAAGGAGCAATGGAGATGAGAGAGGGAAACTTGAACCAAAATAAAAAAAATTGTATAAGAGCACTTACAGAAATCTACATACCGAAAAGAAAAAAAAAGCAACAACAACAAAACCAACAAAAACAACTAAGTGCTGTGTTGGAGCATAATTTACAAACTGAAAAAAATATATATGATAGATTAGTTGAATTAGCTGAAGAAGAGAGGGTGGTCATTGTTGAAATTCAAATTAATAGTATCAAAGACCAAGTAGAAGAAATAACTCAAAATGGAAAACAAAGTTCCAGGTAAAATTAAGAAGAAAACAATTCTCTCTCTCTCTCTCTCTCTCTCTCTCTCTCTCTCTCTCTCTCTCTCTCCCTCTCGCTCTCTCTCGCTCTCTCTCGCTCTCTCACACTTCCCTACCTCTAAACACATCCTTAAAAAATTCTTTAATTTTATAGATAAACATATTTTACAAGATTCTAGAGAGAAAAAAACAAGTTACTTTTACTGTTACTTACAAAAGAAACAAAAGTAAGACTAATGAATTTCTCATCTACAACAGTAAAAGCCAGAAGACAATGGAATAACATCTACTGAGAGAAAATCTTACAACCCAGGGATATTATACACAGAGAAGATATCGTTGCTCTCTGAGTAAATGCAAGATATTTAAGGACATGCAAAGATTCAGAGAATGTATCACCAACGTACACCATGTAAGGAAGTACTCAAGAAGTTATACCAACTGAATCAGAATCACTCCTGTGAAGAGAAGAAACAGTGATGAACAACCAACTTTGCAGTGTATGTGCTATTAAATCCCAAATGATGATGACAGAGCAGCTAGAAGGAAAAAAAAGGCTAGTACTAGCGCTACTTACCTATCTCAGCAAAATCCAGCAGTTGGAGGAAAGAGGTAGGGAAGGTGTTCCAAAATCAAATCTGAAGAGGGAGAAGGGGAAACAGTTATAGAACAGAGCTCTAGTGAAGGGAAATAATTGCTATCTTGCATTCATATAATAATGAAAAACATGTATTTGAATATGAATGTCAGGAAAAGGAAGGTAATCATTAGTAGAATAAAAAAAGCACAATAGACCTACCTAATTAGCAGGAGGAAAAGGGGAATGAATAGCAAGCTGATCAATTTAGCAAAAACAGATCCAAAGAAAAGAGGAAATAAGTAAAATCATTAATAACCATAAAACAAGGTGGAAGAAATCAAATCTACTGTATTACATACTATATGAAATATAAATTCACTGAATTTTAACACAAACAAAAACTATTCAGTCGGTTATAAAAGTTATTGGTATTTATAAGAAATACCATCAAACCTAAAATAATTTTAAAAAATGGTTGAGAATAACTAGATGGATAAAAATATATCAGGTAAATACAAACAAAAAGAAAGCAGGGATGGCAGTCTTAAAATTAGGAAAGGTGGAATTTACAATTAAAAATACAAAACAGGATAAAGAGGACAATAAAGGGTAAAAGAAAGATGACAGCTCTTAAATTGCGTACATTAAACAATATAATAACTAAATTTATAAAGCAAAAACTATTAGGAAAAAATAGTTGTTAAAATACCTTTATTGTGGGATACTTTGGTTCACCTCCTTCAAAATCAGACAGTCCAAACGACAAAAATAAAACAGCAATTACATAATATCAATAAAAATTCAGCAAATATATATATTATATATATATATATATATTATGTATGTTTATATAATATGTATGTATACACGGACATTTATAATTTTCAGATAGAAGTGATACAGATTTTCATATTTCTGTGGAATAGTTACAGAAACCAAATGTGCATTTAGCTACAAAAAGAAACATTTAAAAAATCAGAAAAGAAGAGACTTTATAATTCAAAACATTTGATTGTACAATTTAGTAAAATTAGAAATCAATAATAAAATATAAATAAACAAAATTCCTTTTCCCCCGTGGATTATGACACCCATAGATCACGATAAGGAGAAATAGAAAGCAATGAAATAAATAAAAGTCTGCTTCCAAAATTTATGGGAAACAGTGAAAGCCATAAATATATTGTCAGATAATTTATTTAAAGACTGAACCAAATTTGCTATACATCTTAAGAAGTGAGTAAAATATCAGAAAAATAAACCAAATTAAAGGGAAGAAGTAAACAACCAAGATAAAATGGAAATTAAAAACAAAAGAGCTGATTCTTTTAAAAGACTAAGAAAATGGAAGGCCCCTCATGATTCCTATTAAAGAATAATGAGAAGAAAAGTAAGGAGACATTACTGGAGACACTGTAACAACTAAAAGGGACTGTTCCTAACAACAAATTTTAAAAATCTAAAGGAATTTATTTTTTCTTTTAGTGAAATATGATTAACTCCAAAATATGATTAACTCCATAATGCTATTATTACAAAATATAGAGAAAATGTCTCAAATCAATTATCTCAGAAGAAATTAGGAAGGTGATTAAAAGTGGCAACACTGAAAAGTTAAAAATAGGTTCCTAGGTGAATTTTGCATAACCTTCAAAGTACAACTAACTCCAATGTTCAAAGTTATTCAATACCACACACACACACACACACACACACACACACACACACACACACAGAAAGATGGGAAGCACTAAAATTCATATTATGAAATTGACATAACCTTAATTATAAACTTATTAAAATAGTACAAAAAAGAAGCTGTCAGGACCAAAATCACTTCTCAATATATGTATAAATATTCTAAGTAACTATTTGCATATAAGAATCTATCAATGTGCAAAAAGAACAATAGGCTAGATCAAATTAATATCAAAGTGGTACTAATCGTCGGTGATAATGCCAGGATTTTTCAATGTTAGGAAATCTATTAAAATAATTAGATTAATAAATCAAAGTAGAAAAACATGATTTTATCAGTAGATGATGAAAAGGTATGGGATAAAACAGCAACCAGGCCTTATTAAAATAAAACTCACTAAGTAAAACAAGAAGAAAAAACAAATATGTAAGATGATCAATTGAAAACATTAAACAGCATTTTCAATGGTGAGAATCCTAGGACCATTTCAGTTGAAATCAGGAACATAAGAAAGACTCATCTACTCTCACAAATAACTATTCGAAATTATTTTAGACATTTCAGCAATTGCTGTGAGAGGAGAAAATTAAATAAGTTTTATTATTTCGGAAAAGTTAATTTAGGACTTTTGTTAAATATGTGATTGATTGTATACATATGAAAATCATGTCTCTCTAGAAAGAAAATAAAAGTTAAGCAAATTGGTACTTGAATACATGATAAATATATAGACATCAGAGGTAATGTAACATAATATTTAAAAGATGATCTGTGATTGAGTCCTAGATCTGCCATTCATTCCCTTAGTGGCAAGTGACATCCTTGGCCAAGTAACTTGCTTGGACAAATTACTTAATTTCTATGTGCTTTAATTTTCTTCTATGTAGATTGTGATTTAGTTTTTAAACTGTAATTTGTTGAGAAGAAAATGAGTCAATATATATCAGCTGCTTAGAATAATACTTGATGCATGTTACATACTATTTTTAAATAATTATTAATCAATAATTGCCTAAATTTGGAAGTGAAAAAAACCACATTCTATCATAATGGCAACAAACACTATAAAATTCTTTGGAACCAATTTTACAAGAAAGATATGGAACCTGATATGAAGCAATCTGTAAAATATGACTGAAAGACGTAAAATAAGATGTGAATAAATATAAAGATAGTCAATGTTTTTAGATAGGAAGAATGATGTAAAAATATCAATTCTCCCAAAATAATTACATAGAAGTCAAGGCTAACTGTTAATTGAAGAAAGTGATCTTAAATTCATATGGAATAATGAATGTCTGAAAATAGCCAAAAACATATTTAAGAGGTGAATACTGAAGATAAAATGGCCTTTATATGTAATATACATAATTTTATTATATATATATATATTAATTTTATTAATATATATAATTTTTTTAAATGCTATGAACCCTCTGTGATCACATCTACACGATATTACATACATAAAGAAATCAATCAATAGAATAGACTAAAATTTCAGAAATAGATCCCAGTATATAGGGAAATTTAGCATGAAACAACAACAAAAAAATGGTTTTTCAGTGGGATTTGATAAATGGTGCTGGCACAACTGGTTATCCATCTGGAAGAATGTAAAATTGGACCCATATCGCTCAGCATATTCAAAAATAAATTAGGATGGATTAAAGACAAATATAAAAAAATAAAGCAATAAGAATTTTAGAAGTTAATTTGAGAGGGGAAATAAAGTAGGAGTGACTTAATCCACGAGCAGCAGAAAGCTCCAAAAACAACGGCTTCAACACCTAACAAAATTATTTTGTTACAAAACAAGGCAAGTCCAGAGGTAGACGCTGTCAAGGACCCAGGTTCCTTCTGTGTGTTTCCTTTCTTTCTTTCTCTCTTTTTTTTTTTTTTTTTTTTGCTCTGCCATCCTTAGCATGTGTCCTTGTCCTGGGGATCCCCAGATGTTTGCTACATTTTCATATTCCTGGTTGAAGTAGAATAAAAGCAAAGGTGAGAAGGCTTTCTCTTACAGTGGACTATTTCGTTTTACTCCCCAGCGATTTCTTCCTACATCTCTTTTTTCAGAGCTGTTATACTTGGCTACGCTTAGCTGCATGAGAAGAGGGAACATTTACTATTTTTACTTTCCAGTTTTATAACAGAGGAAGGCAAGGAAGAAGTAGTTGTGAATTCTGACAGCCTGCCCCCGGGACAATATATACACCCCAAGAATGGGGGAGACCATTCTTATAGAAATAGACGATCCAGAAAAAGAGGCTTCAAAGATTTTTTTTTTTCATTTAAACCTTTTATGTGTAAATAAAAATACCATAAACAAAATGATTATACTGGGAAATATGTTTATAATCCATATGAAAGATATAGGTTTATATATATATATATAAATATCATATACTAAGAGTAACATACAAATTGAAAACAGAAAGACAGGCAATCCAGTGGGAAAATGGCATGACTAGACAGTTCACCGAAGAGCAAATTAAAGTGGTCGGTAAACATATAAAAAGGTAATTGGTTTTCCAATTAGTCTGAGAAAGGCAGTAGTTAATCCAGTTCCTAGATCCCCAGGGCACAGCTCCTATCCTGACTCCCCTCTTGCCTGTACCAGTGGTTTGCTTAGGAAATTCTGCTCAGCTTGGAAAGCAGAAAATTAATGGAAGAGGCTACTGTGGTGGGAGGTTTCTCTGGTTGGAATTCTGAATGCAGTTTTTTCAGAGACAGCCTCATAAGGTGGAAGTCATGCTCTATAGTGCTGTGAACCCGGTTCCTGTGATACAGATAAAAGGCTTACCTGTTCCATCCTAGCTTCCGGCATGGTGTTTTCATGGCAAAATATATACTGATCTCTATCAACTTCTAAAAGTAGATTCCTGAAGTGAGGACTTCTGTACAATTGTGAAGTTTTGGCTTAGGAAGAAGCCAGTAAATGAAGAGCAACTTATGAATTGTTTTACTCAAAACTTTAGTCAAAAACTCTTATAAAAGTATGTGAAGAAAACACAGTAAAAATCTAGTCATAGAATTACAGAAAGAAGAGAGAGAGAGAGAGAGAGAGAGAGAGAGAGAGAGAGAGAGAGAGAAGAAAGAAAGAAAGAAAGAAAGAAAGAAAGAAAGAGGAAAAGGAAGGGAAGGGAAGGGAAGGGAAGGGAAGGGAAGGGAAGGGAAGGGAAGGAAGAGAGAGAGAGAGAGAGAATAGCAAAACATTAACAGGTTGTATTTGGAGAGTAGGGCTATAAGTGGAAAGTTGCCAATTTGAAATCACCGAAGGTCAAAGGCCAAAAATAATTCCTACTTGGAACTGCAGCAGGTTGGTTCTACACTTTGTTAATGGGGAGGCAAAGCCCCTTTCGAGACAGGCAGATACAGCTTGTTAATGACCCCGCTGTCTTGGATGTGACCATTGGTTTTCAATTCAGGATGAACTCCAGGCATGGTAGTTAAGGGAGAAGATGGCAAAGTGTTTCTGATTTAGTTTAGGGATGAAATATAAACCAAAGTTCCTGGTGCTAAAGGAAATTTTAACCCTTGTGTCTTATACTTTCAACCAATGCCTGTTCTCTTCTATTTCCACCTCCTTGCCCTCTTGACGATATTGTTCTTAGCTTTGTTTCACGCTCCATTGTGCTACTTTCTTCCTGCATCTGCATAGATTTATATGGTGAGAAGATCTTTGAGGTCCTCTAAATCCATATTATAGATGAAAAAAACAGAGACCAAAACTTGTGAAAATCCTCAATTGGTGAGCAGCTGCTGAGTTCCAGAGCCAGAAATAACCAGAGTCAATGCCAACCATTTTCTACTGTTTCACCTTCCTAATTTCTAGAGAAAAACCAAACCTTTTTGAAAGCCACAGTAAAAACTAAACATGCTCTTGGATATGCTTGCAACCTTGGGGTAGGCATAGATAGCTTAGAGAGGTCATAGAAAGGACAAACATAAAAGGAAACAAATTGATAAATTATAGTTCATCAAACTTAAAACTTCTACTTGTCAGCAGATAACCTTAAGAAAATAAAAAAGCAAGCCACAGTCTGAAAGTTTTACATACACATACATATATTACACAGGACTTGTCCAGAATATATAAAGAGCTCCTATAAGTCAATAAGAAAAAGATTTTAAAAACGCAATTTTAAAATGTGTAGAAACTACACAGAAAAGTCAAAATGTTTAATAAGCACATGAAAAAATGCTCAATG
Organism: Rhinolophus sinicus; assembly: GCF_036562045.2. Lineage (NCBI taxonomy): Eukaryota > Metazoa > Chordata > Mammalia > Chiroptera > Rhinolophidae > Rhinolophus > Rhinolophus sinicus. The sequence continues at coordinate 78,310,737 of NC_133754.1, read as the reverse complement.
TCATTAGTCATCAGGGAAATGAAAATTAAAACCACAATGAGATAGTACCTCTCACTCGCTGGAATGACTAAAATTAAAAAAAGATACAAAGCACCACATATTGGTGAGGATGTGGAACAACTGAATTCTTATATACTGCTGTTGGGAGTGTAAAATATGGCACAATTTCTTTAGAGACTGGTGATTTCTTATATAAAGTTAAAAATAACATCTCCCCTTGGACCCACAATTAGTGTTCTAAGTATTTACCCAAAACAAATTAAAACGTATCTTCATAGCAACTTTATTCATAATCCACCCCACCTAGAATCACCACGTGAATGGATATAACAAACTGGAGTATATTCACACAATGGTATACTACTTGGCAATATAAAAGAATGAACTATTGATAAATGCAACAACAGGAAAGAATCTCGAAAACATTCCATTAAGTGAAAGGATCCAGAGTCTATACTCTCTGACTTCGTTTATACAAAGTTCAAGGACAACATGAATTTATAGTAAAAGAAGCCAGGCAGTGGTTGCCTGTGGGGGAAGGGATTGACTGCAGGAGATGGGAAAATTTGGGCTGTGTGGAGGAGATGTGCCATATTTTGTTTAGGTTCCTGGTGGATACATGTTAAAACTCACAGAAGTGTCCAGTTATGATTTATGTATTTCACTGCATATAAAATTTACCTAACAGTAATACATTAGAAAAGGAAAACACAAAGCAGGCATGTTCAAACAAGTATAGTTGAATATGGAAAGTGTTAGGTTTGTGTTTTCCCTTTCATCCAACTGCAGCAGGGTGAGATTTCATTTGGTTGCTGGGGCAGAGTCACTTTGTCCCCACTGAACCATAACCACAGGCCTCTTAAAAAACAACCTCTGCTGCCATTGCACTCTAATGTTGTGCTGAATAAAGACATTATGCCCATTAAGATAATAGCATCCACAACTTATCCAAGATTGTGCTGAGGGAGATAATGAAGAGTTGGGGGCATACAAATGGGATGGGACCTTTCAAATATTTTCGTCAATTTCCAAATTTAAATAAAAAGGCCATTTTTAGCTCTTAGATATAGATTACTTTTTTTTGGCAATTTTATTGCTAGAATCTTACTAAAATGATAAACAATTTTTAAATCTTTCTACATGCTGTATGTTCCATATAGGTCAAAAGAATTGTTAAATGTAGAACATGAAACTAGTACATATCATTTTAAAATGTCACCAGGAGCATTGGGCAGCTGACAAAATAACTGCTTTAGGATACTAATCGTGTGTCTTTCCGTACCATTTCATTCTGCTTTGGAAGTGAAAGGGAAATACATTATTGTTTTTTTTCTTACTCTTCTTATTTTTGTTGTATTTATTTGTATTTTCTTGTATTATGAAAATATATTAAACATTCAGGCATGTTGGAAATTGTAAAAGAGGAAAATTTGAGATCCAAGAGCAAAATGCTTTTAATTTGAAAGACTGCAATTTAGTTTAGTCTTGGATGCCATTATAGTGAATAATGGGAACTGATCCTAGACTTCAAAAGAAATATGACCATATGGTCTTACCATTCCGCACTTAATGCTGCTATGAATTTCCAGTTATACCCAAACTTTTCATTTCCCTTGTGTTCCCCCTCACCTCTGTCATCCTACAAAAACGAAAGGAATCTAAAACCCTTTTTCATGTTTTCTGAGATACATACTTACTGGTGCAGAGAAAACTTTTTCTTTGTGAGCGTAGGGCGGTATAAAGAACTACAGAAACCTGAAGCATTAATCAGACCCACTGGGCTAATTACCGCAACTCCAAAGTTTATGACTTTTAAATATTAACTACTTAAAATGATTCATTTAGAGATCAAAATGATTAATCCTTCTCAGTCACTATAAATGTCAGCGGCAGGATTAAAGGATTTAGATGGTCATGTTTACCCAACCTTAAATTTCTGTACTTAAAGACACAAGTTAAATAGCTCCAGTTTATCATTGTTTCATGTTAATGTTTTCCTCTTAGCTCCCTCTTTTAGCTCCCCTGCCTAACTGATTGTTAACTAATTTTGGCTGTTAAGTACAGCAAGTGCTTCTTTAAGGCTTGGAGGCCAACCCACTTTGTAGATTACCAACCAGAAGGTGTGAGTAGATAGATACAGCTTATAGCCCTCCTCCGGACACAGTGGGGGTAATCCTTTCCCCCTGCTTTGGCCTTTATTGGTCTGATGTCTTGAGCCCCCTGGCTTACTGCTAAATTTGTATCCAGTTCCTTGCCACGTGGCCAGTTTTGGGTCCACATTGTGAATCACTGTGGAGCCGCTTCAGTCACAATTATTAAAGACCTGCTGCTTCGTGCCAAACCATACGCATATTTATACCAATACCTACTGCAGTTTGACTGTCAGATACTAGCAGATATATCGTAGGCATATTATTACCACTAGATCTTGGATTGTTCTAAAGCGATAATTACTAAGTAAAAATATTAATAAGATGCAAGTTTATTTTCAGAATGCTTTTCATAAAATCAGTTTGGAAGTTGTTTCTCTAATTACAAATGGTTTCCAGTATCAGAACGGCATGATCTTTGTGGGTAGGTATATAAATCCTTCATGAGCCACGCTTAAGAAGATGCTCTTTCTTTATCAGTCAGCAGACTCACAACATAATTTTTCTCATTTGAGCCACCAAACCTTTTGTCCATATGTTTGTCTTCCCCTGGAGGCTTCACAAATCTTATCTTGAAGAAAAGACATATTCTCTGGGGCCATTCATTCTACTCCTGCTTTCTCTGCTTGCAAACATGCTGGGGTTTTCCCTTCTCACCCTTCTCATCAAGTTCACCATAGAGCCTCAGCCTTACATTTCCCCTGACAGAGGTACCTGTCACAGCTGAGTTCAAGATGAATGCTGAGGGGGCAACCTGCAGTGGCTTTCATTAGACTGTGTTTTGAGTAATAAATTAGATTGTAAGTATGGTGTGCAGTAGTCATTTGCTCTGCCCTCTAGGAATCTGAAATTATCAATATGTGTATATGGATGTTAATATCATATTCATAGATAAATTGAGCAAGCAGTTGAAAATACTTGCATTTTACATAAAATGGGGTGGGAGGAGTTAAGATATTTAGTGAGATTTTAGTTAATTTTTAAAATGTAATTTTGTGTAGAGCCATGTAAGTAACGATTTATGCCCTCATTGAAATTTCTAGTGCATGTTCAAGGATGGATATTCTGTTCAAACAGTTGACAAATATAACTTAAGAAGGTTAAAGTGTTTGGTGTCCCATAAAATATGCATTAGGATTCAAAAAGAAAAAAGTTACATACATTTCTATTACTGTGTGATCTTCTTATCATTTTGCAAACACAGCAAAAAAGCAAACTCCAGATAAGATGGTGGTGACACTAATTCCACAAGCGTCAAATAAGAAATGTTTGCCCAATTTGTAGTTTTGTGTTACACTCCACCCTTGGAGTAATGTCACTCCATGTCTGAGAATAGATAATTCCATCCAAGCTCACAATAACCGTGGAAAATACTTAAAAACAATTATAATTTACTTTATTTCTGTGTATTAAATTTCTATTGCTTTTTCTATCCATTTCCCATTCTCAGTTTTGGGGGTTGTACTATATAATAAACGGATGATTATTCTCATTTAAAAACTCCATATATGATGATGGGAAATGGAAGAAAAATGAAATAATCAAGAAGTGAGATATCCGGTTAAGATGGCAGAGTAGGTAAATACTATGCTTGGCTCCTCTCACAACCACATCAAAATTACAACTAAACAGAGCAACCATCACAACAACAGAGCAACCATCATTGAGAATCACCTGAAGTCTTGCTGAAATGAAGTCCTACAACTAAGAACGTACAGAAGAAGCAACTCGAGACTGGTAAGAGGGGCAGAGACATGGAACGGGCTGGCCCAACACTTGCATGTGACCATTAAAAATCAGAAGGGATATCTTAGCTGTAGAGCCACCCCTTGGAGGAGCGAGGGGGCCCAGCCCCACACCAGGCTTCCCAGCCCAGGGTTTCAGTGCTGGGGAGAGATGTCCTCATAACTGCTGGCTGTAAAAAACAGTGGAGATTGTGACTGAAACAGAGGGCAGCTGGAATTCCAGGTGCTCCTCTTCAAGGGCCTGCTCACAGACTTACTAATGGACTCACTCACTCTGAGGTCCAGCACTGTGGCAGCAGCTCCAAATGTACCAGGGACAGATGGGGAGGAACTGAGTTGTCTGACTCAGGGTGGGTGCTAGAGGGACAGCTTTCTTCAGGATGTAGGAGCTAGTGGAAGCCATTGTTCCTTTGTTGAGCCCTCCCCACTCCCAGCATGCAGATGTAGGGGGCACCATATCTGAGTTCTCATCAACCTGGCTGACACCTGAGACCCCACCCTACCCACCCAAATTGCAGACCTACCCAAGCAGCTTCTAGTGGCTTTTCCATATAAACAGCCTGCCTTGGTTTATGCTGTAGACTTTTCTAAAATATCTCAATGGTTCATAAAACCCAAACAAGGAACTTTTGGCTTTGGCATGTCCTGTACCTCTAGGTGAGTAGCCTTAAGTCTAGCACTAATGATAGTCAGCCTGGTTTTTACCTTGGCCTATTGAGGTAACTTCAAGCCCAGCACAGTTGGCAGCCAACTGTGGATTGCTTTCTGGCACATGCTAGGTGGCTCAGGTGGAGCACAGATTGCAGCTGAACTTATCCTGCAGTGAAGCCTCTCCCAGGAAGCCCTGGTGCTGGCATGGCTGGTGCCCTTCTTTAGATTAAGCCAGAGCATCACCTCACAACCTCTAGGATGACACACCCAAAAGGCAGACTGGGACAGCACCAGAGCCCTGCTAAAGCAAACCCTGCTCCATAGGGTCAGTCCTTGCACAACAGCTCCTCCACTGTAGCCTAGGCCAGTCCTCACAATCCATCAGCCCGAGGGTCAATCCCTCCCATTGCCCTGCAAACAGCAACCAAGGCTCAACTACAATAGGGGAGCACACACAACCTACACAAGCAACACACCGGGAGCACCTGCTTCTGATGACCAGAGAGACTCCATCACTGGGCCATACAGGACACCTACTATGTAAGGGCACTATACTGAGACTGGGAGGCATAGCAGCCCTACCTAATATATAGAAACAAACACAGGGAGGCAGCCAAAATGGGGAGACAAACATTTCCCAAATAAAAGAACAGAAAAAAAATCCAGAAAAAGAACTAAACGAAATGGAAACAAGCAATCTACCAGATGCAGAGTTCAAACACTAGTTATAAGGATGCTCGATGATTTCAGAGAGAACGTTAACAAAGAGATAGGAAACATAAAAATGGAGGTAGGAAACATGAAAAAGAACCAGTCATAAATAAGGAATCTAATAATTGAAATGAAGAACACATTAGAAGGAATCAACAGTAGGTTAGATGAAGCAGAGGGTTGAATCAGTGATTTAGAAGATAAGGTAGCAGAAAACACCCAAATAGAACAGCAAAAAGAAAAAAAAAAAATCCCCCCCCCCCCAAAACAGGTACTTTAAGAGGGCTTTGAGAAAATATCAAGCATAGCAACATTCACATCATCAGGGTACCAGAAGGAGAAGAGAGAGAGCAAGGAATTATGGACCTATTTCAAGAAATAATGATGGAATATTTCCCTAACCTGGTGGAGAAAATAGACATACAAGCCCAGAAAGTGCAGAGTCTCAAACAAGATGAACCCAAAGAGACCCACACCAAGACACATCGTAATTAAAATGCCAAAGGTTAAAGACAAAGAATTTTAAAAACAGCAAAAGAAAAGCAATTAGTTATCTACAAGGGTGCATCTTAAGACTGTCAGCTGATTTCTCAACAGAAACTTTGCAGGCCAGAAGGAATTGGCATGAAATATCAAAATGATGAAAAAAGCAAGGACATACAACCAAGATTACTCTGCCCAGCAAAGCTATCATTTAGAATTAAAGGACAGATAAAGAGCTTCCCAGACAAAAAAACAAATAAACAATAACAAAAACTGAAGGAGTTTATCACCACCAAACCATTATTATAAGAAATGTTAGAGGGACTTCTTTAAGATGAAAAAAAGATAAAAATACGAATAAAATAGCAATAACTACATATGTAGCAACAGTTACTTTCAATATAAATGGATTAAATGCTCCAATCAAAAGATAGGGTGACTGACTGGATACGAAAAGAAGACCCTTACATATGCTGCCTACAAAGAGACTCACTTCAGATCAAAAGATACACAGACTGAAAGTAAAGGAATGGAAAAAGGTATTTCATGAAAATAGAAATGAAAGAAAAAAAGCTGGGTAGCAATACTAATACCAAACAAAATAGACCTTAAAACAAAGGTTAGAACAAGGGACAGAGTAATCCCATTTCTGGGTATTTATCCAAAGAAACGCAAAACACTACTTCGAGGAGATGCATGCATCCTTATGCTCATTGCAGCATTGTTTACAATAGCCAAGATATAGAGGCAGCCTGGATGTCCATCAATGGATGAATGGATAAAGAGTAGGTGGTACATATATACAATAAAATGTTGCTCAGTCATGTAAGGGAATGGGTCCTTGCCATCTGTGGCGGTATGGATAGACCTGGAGGGTATTGTGCTGAGTGCTGTATGTCAGAGAAAGACAGATGCAAAGTGATTCCGCTTATATGTGGAATCCAAATAACAAAATTAACAAACAAAGCAGAAACAAATTCACAGATACAGAAAACATTTTGATAGTTGCCAGATGGGAGGAGGTTTGGCGGTAGGTGAATAAGGGGAAGGTATTAAGCACAAATTGGTTGTTACACAGTAGTCATGGGGATGTAGGGTATAACATAAGCAATATAGTCAATAATATTGTAATAACTATCTATGGTGTCAGATGGGTACTAGATTTTTTGAGGTGATTTATGGGAGGGGTATTGGGGGGCAGGGTGAAAAAGGCAAAGGGATTAAGAAGTACAAATTGGTAGTTATAAAATCAGTCATGGGGATAGAAAGTAAAGCATAGGAAATATAGTCAATAATATGGTAATAACTATGTATAGTGCCAGGTGGATACTAAACTAGTCAGGGGTTCACGTCTTAAATTATATAAATGTCTAACAACTATGCTGAACACCTGAAATTAATATAAAACAATATTGAATGTCAAATGTAATTTAAAAATTTAAAAATGGGGGGGAAGGTGATGGGGATTAAGAGGTTCAGATTTCCAAGTATGAAAGAAGTCATGGGGATATAATGCACAGCATTGGGAATACAGTCAATAATATTGTAATAGCTATGGTACAGTGTCAGATGGTTGTTGGACTAATGGTGATCACTTCTTTAGGTATATAAATGTTGAATAACTGTTGTGTACACCTGAAACTAATATAATATTGTATGTTAGCTATGTTTTAATAAAAATCTCTTTAAAAAGTCAACTGTATTTCTTAAAAGAACATTGAGAGAGCAAAATACTGCCCCTATATTTCTTACACGACTTCATTTCTTACAATATATGAGGAAGGATTTTTAAAGCCCACCTTCTTGAAGAGAATGTAATAAGTTAATTACCTCTAATTATTGAATAGGAGCTATTAAACAGAAAATAAGTAAAGAAAATAACTTTTTAAAAAAGAAGATAGACTTTTTCTATACGTTTTTTAATTAGTCAAATTATAAGAAGTAAAAATTCAGAACTGTTAAAGAGAACATTACAAATTTCCTGCACTTTGAACTCCTTCTAAATGATCCATCATAATGGTTCCTTAGCCTTCCTCACTTTTATTCATGCTCTAATCCATAAGCACTTATACAATTTGTTGGCTCTCTTCCTTAGTTCCCCAAAATGTGATCATACTGTACACATTACTCTGCAACTTGCATTTTTTACTTAAAACATATATAATGAGCTTCCCTCCAGATCCGAAGGTATAAGTCTAAACTCACTCTTTATGATTTCCACATAGTGTTCCATGCATGGGATTTATGACTTATTCATCCATTTCCTTTCCCGTAAATATTCCAGTTAATTTAATTTTTTATAACAACACCATAGTAAACATTATTTGTACATGTATATTCAAGACCAGGTAATTTTATATCTATAGGATATAGTCTCAAAGCAAAGTAGACTTTTTGAACTAAAGGGCATTTTTAATTTTAATAGAAAAATATTTCCAATGCTAAAGCAGCATAAGGCAAAGAAAAACATGATAGGATAAAGTGATAATGAGTTCACAGAGCAGGCCCACAGAATCAACTGCTTTTATGGAAACAATGACTCTTGGTTTCTCCCCGCCCCCGATTTCAGTACCACTGACCTATATTCCAACTCCTCACTGCAGAGTTGCAGTGTGACATAGAAGATAATCATCAATAACAATAATTACAAGTGGTGGTGAGGATACGCAGAAATTAAAACCCTCCAACATTGTTGGGGGGAATATAAAATTGTACATTCACTGTGGATAAAACAGTCTGGCACTTTCTCAAAAGATTAAACATAGAGCTACTATATGACCCAGCAATGCTTCTCATAGGTATATACTAAAGAGAAATGAAAGCATATGTCTACATAAAAACTTGTACACGAATGTTCATAACAGCCCCAAAGTGGTACCAACTCAAATGTCCATTAATTGAAGAACAGATAAATGAAATGTGGTGTATCCATACAATTGAATATTATTCAACCATTAAAAGGAATGAAGTACTGATACATGCTACAATATGGATGAACCTTGGAAACTTTATGCTAAGTAGAAGAAGCCCGATACAGAAGTCCACATATTGTAGGATCTCGTTTATTTGAAATGTCCAGCATAGGTAAGTCTATAGAGACAGAAATTAGATTAGTGGTTGCCTGGGGCTAGGGAGAAAGGGAGAATAAGAGGAGAAATGATCATTGGTACGAGCTTTCTTTTTGGAGTGATAAAAATGTTCTAAAATTGATTGTGGTGATAGTTACACACTACAGTGAATATACTAAGAACCTTTGAATTGTACACTTTAAATGAGTGAATAGTATGCTTTGTGAGTGATATTTCAATAGAGGTGTTTTAAAAAAATAACGAGTCAGAGAGAGCACAAAATCTAGGCATTTACAGAAATCTAGACATAGGGAGGAAGAGAAAGAATAGCATGAGTCTGAGTTCTGGACTCCCTCCACCTGGTGCTGTTGTCACTGTAACTCTGAGGCTAGTCCTTCCTGTACAATCTTTTTCTTTTGAACTCACACAGAGATAGTAGATGTCTTGCCTATTAGTGAACATCACTTCACACTGCAGCTTTGAAACATCGCTCCCTGGTCTGACTAGGTTACAGACACTATGTGAGAAAAAGGCCAAATAGCTAACCCATTTTTCCAATCCCCTTCTTTTATTAAAGGGGTAGTTGGGCTATGTGCCAACTTCCCTTGAAGTATTTGTTCTTATACGGTCCTTTCCACTTCGTCACACACCCTCACTCATTTTTTTAAAATGTGAACTTTTTCTTAATGATACAACCTGCCTAGTTTGTGTTAATTCAGTTTTTCTTTTGTATATTTTCAAATTTATGAGTGTCGTAAAACAAAAATGTCTAATCTTATCCAAGCAAACCTTGCCTGTTAATCGCAATGAATTTCATCCTCAGGTATACTGTATTCTTGCTGCAATTTATTGTCTTGGTACTGTTTCAAATTGTAATGGGAAACTCTGCGGTTGGCCCTGCTGATCAAGGTTACCAAAATTCAATGTGCAGGAGATAAATACTTATTTCAGCAGTCTCAGCCAAACAGACTTCATATAAAGACTCTAAAGGGCAAAGAAAGAAATTAAGGTAATGGTGTCAGAATCACTGCAAAGAACACCGTCTGAAGAAACCAGGGAAAATAAGATAAATGGATCCTTAGCTCTTTCAGGTTATTTGAAGTCAAAACTGATTTGGAGCAAGATGGTCAAGTTTTTAGCCTGGTTCCAGAAGCATCTTTGCTGCCTTTTTCTGCCTTTCTCTTTCCACTCTGCATAGCCTTACAGCCCTCCCTCAACAAGCCCACTCGGCCCAACCTTCCCACCTCTGTGATACTTCAGCCAGCTGTCTCTGCTCTCGGTCAGGAACCACTCTTCTCTGCATCTTCCTTCTGTCTGTCAAAACTACATGCGTTTTCCATAAATATAGCCCATCTTGCTATACACTGCTAGAGTGCAGGAATAATCTCATAGACAAATGTATTCTGGTTTAATAGTTAAATCTCCTTAAGGATGTTTGCATTAAAATAAGGGATCCTACAAGCAAGACTCCTTAACCAAAGAGGGGAATTGACAACAACTGGCTAGGAAACACTGAGGCAGGTCTGGAGTAGACAATTTTTGAATGAAGGGAAAGTAATATTAAGTCACCTGTGGTGGTGGTATGGCTATTTCTAAAATTATTTGAAAATGATCCTCTCCCCACATTCAAGTTGTACACTTCTCTATGATTATTACTTACATTTATCCAAGTGTTTATTTTTAAACCATTCCTTGTTTAGACTTTCTCTAATGCTAGTCACATTTATGTAAAGACTCCCTTAAATCAAGTCATGACAGCCCTAAAAGATAAAAAATATAGGGTGGTAAAGTGGCTTGAGCATAGCTATTAAGTGGCTTTACCTTAGGTCCTTTGGAGGTCAAGTTTAGTGTTTGTTCCTAGTGGAAAGAAAACCAAACTTTAATTCAGTGAGGAAATCCAACAGCTTGCTTGCTAGCTTGCATTTCAGAAACAACCCTTAAGAGTTTTGAATCATGGTGAGACATTGATTTCAGAGGGTCAGATTTTTAAGGAGTTTGTATCAATTCACAGGGTGATCTGTTGGATATTTATCTGCAAAGTGAACTGTATTTACATACCTAGATAACCAATAATAAAGATTGCAGTTTTCTGCTTTCCTTCTCCTCATAGATTTTTGCATCAAGATGGCAACAGTTGAAAAGTCAATAATGTGGAAAAGGTTTCAAGTTACATTTCCGAGATCAGAAAGGGAGTTTTTACTGTCTTTAACATCTCTCTTATTTTTATTCTACAATGTGGGCACCTCCCAAAATAAAGATGCAGAGGGTCCTATCATTCATTTCCACCCTTTAAAAATTGTATTTTTATTTAATAATTAACTGTATTTTTATTTTGAAAAATCAGCAAGTTTGATGGTAATAGTTAACTGTTTTAGACCAACACACTCTTTTTCCCTCTCCCATTTTAAATTTGATATATAAATAACAATAGATAAGCTCTTCCACAACTATTCCATTAACTGTCCATGATGTTGACTTTTTGGGGTGTGCTTTTATAAGTACATCCACACTAATTATTTTACAAATTCTGACAATACTATGTTTTACTGCATCAAACTTGCCTACTTTCTCACTGTTCAATAGGCTTTTTCACCTCTTTTATTTTTATTTTTTTGCTACTTCCTTTTTTTCTTCTTTTACATACTCTTGGTTCAGCTACTTATTCACATCTCTCTGATAAGCACAGTTTGATTTGTAGCTAATTGTAGCCACAGATTTTCATTATTTATGAGTGTCATTGTCAGAATCCATTTGGAAATCTGGCCGAGATTAAGTTTTTGATTCCAGCTTTTGATATGTCCACAGCAATAAAGCAATTAACCACACAAGTCTGGTAAAATGTGCAGAGGCCTGGAGAACGCTAATATCTTTATAACCAAATATTCACTACATTGTGCATTACGTTTGATTCATTTCCTAGAAGATTCAACATGCTATTATTTTATAACAAATAATATGTTAACACCTTGGTTTTAAAAATACAGTCTGTTATTTCTCACACCAGCCAATTTACTTTAATATGTTCATAGATTCAAAAGATACAGGTAGGAAAATGAAAAATATGAGTAATATAAAATGCTTAATATTCTTAAAAGGTTTATATTAGGTGGTAGCATCTAAATCAGTCTGTGTAAACTCTTATTCTTTACATGTATTTAGATTCTGCTAGGTACCAAATCTCAGACTCTACCATGCCAACAAAAGAAATGGAAGATATATATATCTTCAAAAATAAATATGTGAAATTTCAAAAATAAATATGGGATTGGAAACATTAATAACAGCAGTCATTTTAAAGTGCCACTTAATTTAAACACTTTTGCTTTAAATTATTGCAGTGTCATGAGTTTTGTGATGCTGAATTTATTTGTAAAGGCCTGCAGGGTTCACAGACGTTTATTTTGCAGAGGACTTGATTTTACCATTAATTTTTAAATACATAATACTCCCACTATATTTTTTCATTTATTTATTTATTTTTATTTATGGCTTTTATTTACGGTTATTTTATTAGGTTTCAAGTGTACACTTCTATAACATATCATCTATATATTGCATTGTGTTCACCACTACATTTTTAGAATGCACTTTATTTGCAAAAATTGGTTTATGCTAATCAATACAGATGTTTCCAGGTGTTTATTAAAGCAAAACGTCTAGAAAGTCAGATGTCTGTAAATTTTCAAGATGTTGTGCTCCCAGAATGTAGTATGTGTACACACACACACACACACACACATACACACACACAGGAAATATGTGTTTATATTGGTTAAGTTAAGGTGGGAAGATAGAGTAAAGGAAGACCAAGCTCATTTTTCTACTTAACAAGAAACTTATTCTTGAGCAAAATCTTTTTTCTTCCAAAGTAATGACATCTGGGTTGGAAAATCCTATCATTTAGGACTAGAGCCAGGACACAGGAAATAATTCTGACAATTTCTATTGCTTCATAAGTCTGCTAAACTAAATTATACCATTGATTACTAATCCTTTCTCTGGGTTCAGTTTTCATGGTCTGTGCGGCTTTACTTGCCCATCTCTCTGGAGGTGCTTATGGGTTAAAAGGTTGACAAAGGAGCTCTAAGCTGAGGTGTGTGGGGGGGTCCGCGGTGGAACCCCACCCCCACCCCCATAATTGAGCCCACTTGACCATATGCCGTGCAATGCTAATAGAAACACCTGGTGCTGATAACTGAAAAACCTGAATGCTTGAGTGTATACTTTCTACAGTTTCTTTTAAAAAAAGAAGAAAAAAAATACACTAAAACTAAAGCTAAACATATACTCACTAGTTGTTGTCTTTTTTTCCCCCTAATTAGGACAGAATTTTACCCTAAGGCAGTTAGGAGTTTGTGAACCAGCAACTCGAAGAGGACTGACATTTTGTGCGGAAATGGGGCTCCCCCACAGAGGTTACTCTCTCAGTGCAGGGTCAGATGCTGATACTGAAAATGAAGCAGTGATGTCCCCAGAGCATGCCATGAGACTTTGGGGCAGGGGTGTCAAGTCAGGCCGCAGCTCCTGCCTGTCAAGCCGGTCCAACTCAGCCCTCACCCTGACAGACACAGAGCACGAAAACAAGTCGGACAGTGAGAACGGTAAGTTTCTTTTTTTTGCTTTATGAAGTCGGCGTTCAGTGCTTCTGTCTGTTTTGGTAGACTATGGGGGCTTGTTTTTCTTTCTTCTTTCTTCCCATCCTTTCTTCTCTTTCTTCTTCCATTTTGTTTAGCACCGTAAAACTCAAGAAATATCCTTGAATAATGCATTTTTTTTTCCTGGGAAAAAAAATCAATATTCAACATGAGATTGTTAAATTATGCAAGCGGCTTAGGATGTGTTAGCTATAGTTTTGAAAAACAGTTTCATAGTGTATAGAGGAAAAAAAAAGAGATTAGCTTTGACTTGTCTTGGACCATGTCACCTGTTTTCCTCTGTGGAGCAGCAAAGCAAGTGGCAATAAAGTTTACCCCAGAGCCAGCTTGCAATCAAAGATGTCTTTGTAGATTCCTCTTGAAGATATCTCAAAGAAGTTGCAGAATCTTAGAATGGATGAGTGAGCACACAGAATAGTTTATTAACAGGGCTCAAGTGATTGAAGAACAAATTTGATCATGCTTTAAACTTACTAGTTGATGAGAGCAATTGAAATCTTGGTAAAGAGGGGGAATGTGGCCTTTGATGTACTTTGGGGACTGGATTACGGTGCCATTAAATCCACACGCAAAAAAATTGGATTTTAGGAAATCCAAATAGCAGCTTTACATGTTGTAAGAAAAATGTCTATATATTGGGACTTTTTTTCTTATTGCCCGTGCAGGATAATAAAACCAGTTAATTTATATGCAATAATAGATTGAAAAGAAAAGTTAATTTTCAGTCAGTGCTGCTTCTAGGAAGAATTGGAGCATCAGCACCAATGCACCAGATAACAAAAAGACATTCTTCTTCAGTATTTAATATTAACAGTGCACTTGCTACTTCGATCTAGTTATGAATGCTCTGTGTATGTGATGCATCCAAAAGCAAAGAGAAAATAAAAAATGGAAGAATCGCATGACATTTGGAAAGAAAGACGGTCACTCTACCAGTGAGGTTTCATTTTTATTATTTACTGAGCAACTTTGTCAGCTTTGTTTTGTAATAGCAAAGCAGGCCTATTGTCAGTTTTCAGTTTCAGCTAACTCACAGCATGAAGGAAGCAGTGCCTAATGCTTCCCACTGCTTAGTGCTCATCTCCTTCCTAGTCATGAAAAACGTCTCATTTGGAACCAGCTAATCTTATCTTACATAGACTACTTCAGTGCATTAAACCAAAGTCAAAATCAATTAATAATATGCACTCAATATATTCCATTTGGAAATGTCAGATTTTGGTGAAGGTTGGCTTTATTCCAACCCAAAACGGAAACAAAAGGCCAGTGCTTTCTGACAAAATGAGTCTTAGAATCCCACTACCAACACTTCAGAAAAACCTGTGTTTATATCAATTTTTCCTTCTTGATTCAGAAGTTACTAACCTTAAAAACATAAGATTTGGCATAAACTGTGCTTCCTGTCCGGCTGCATATTCGCACAACACTGCATAACGGCAGGCACAGTGGTTATATTCAAATATAGCATTTGGCTTTTGATTTTTCTAAAACACACGATAAAATGTATGGTTCTAGAAAGGAGAAAAATAGAATGCAGCAGGTTAATGTATTCAGTGCTGACTATCTGCGTCATAACTGTCCATATCCATTATTATTTTTTCACATTGGGTCAGCTGCACTTTCTACCCACAACCTTTGGAGCATCTCTTTCTCTAATAACAAGTACGTCTTGTTACTGTATCTGTGTTAGTAAAATATAAATTAATTTTATTTTTTAAATTATGTATCTGCTAAAACTGTCTCACAGTGAATTCCCAGACACATGTCATTTTTTTTTTTGTTCAGAAAATGTAAAACTACAAACTGTGCAACCGTTAGTTAATAGTATGTTATAGCCACATGATTGGGAAGAGTAGAGGGAGTCAGGAGTTTCTCACACCACTGCCCCTCTCCCCCACATTTCCTGGGATTTTTATTAACTAGAGGAGGAACTTCTTTCCCCAGGATCTCATAGACTTTGTTTCTAGAGTAATGTAAAAGCAAGAAAAGTTGCACTCTTTCATTTCTCCAAGTTGTTATGAAGCAGAATGAAGAGAGACAGGATGGGTGTCAAGGACCGTGCCTTGAAATTCAGAACATTTGGTAGCATTTGTTGAGAGTAAACAGGTCAGCTAAGTTAAGAGTATAAAGTGTCAAAAACAATGTTTGTTGAGTTGGGCAAGTGATGACTTAAACTTGTGTTTACTCTTTTCCCAAGGTTTGGCTGTGGTTGTTGTTTTTTTTTTTTTTAAACACTTTGATGGTCTAATTTCCCAATGAGGTCAGCTTAAAGAAGAAAACCAAAGAGGAAATAAAATAGATATAACCCCTTACTGAATACTGGCTATTTCATAGATTTTTATATGTATGTCCATAGGGATACTTCAGATTAATTTATTTGTTCTGAGTTCTCAGTGATTAGTCAGAAGGAACAAGATTCCATTTAAGTAATTAATTACATTAATCTGGGGAAGCATAATTTTCTGAGATATTTAGCAGATTTTATAATTTTGAACTGTGAAATTAAACAAGCTTATTGTTTTTGTCTGATATATAAAAAAACTATGTGTTGTGGTTTTTTTTCCCTTTAAACTGGGTCATAGTAAAAACTGAAATTTTCAATCATACTCGTTCTTCTAACAACTTTGTAAACAATATCCTCAAAACTGTTACACATTTTTAGTATCATTACTACTAGTCAAATATTTCTAACATAAAGTTGCTAAAATAATTCAATTCTATCCTTCTCACGTATTTTTAATTGCTCTAACTTTGAAAGACTCTTGATTTTCCAGTTATGTTTTCTTTGGACTTTCAGTTATTTTAATTGTCTAATTTTATTCATTTTGTCCAGGCTTGAGTTGTGTTGATGGAAGTTCTGTTATATCACTATAGGTCAAAGCAAGAAGGAACATGCATAAAATAACCCACCAAAATGAAATAAATTTAGAAAACAGACACTGACTTATTTTCATCCTGTTTCTCATGGGCGCTTTCATTGACTGTTTCCATCATTTGAAATAACTGCGAATAAGGCTTTTTTCCCCAGAAAAAAAATATTATTCAACCTTTGTAAAATTATGCAAGCTGAGTGCCTGATGTTCTAGTTATAACTTCAAAGAAGAGTTTAGTAACTAAAAGGGATTCAATTTCATTTATTTATTGATAAAGAGGCCAATAGTTCAAGTTAAGAAGGCGCTAGAACTGCTGTGAGGCTAATGAAATTTTGATGGTCTGAGCATCCCACAAGAGGAAAAGAACATTCAGACCATGTCACACGTTTCCGTGTTAGCAGAGATTGAAAACAAGTGATAAAATTTATTATTTTGTAAAACTAACTCTTCACCAACCACAGGGATTTGAAGTTAAAAAGCATTTTGAGGGAAACAATTTTTTTTGTAGTATATTGAGTTTTATATGGAATTCCAAATATTAATCTTGCTCCAAATTAAGGATATGAAGTAGTTGTTTCTTGACACATATTGATTACTTTGGTTGTTTTCATTGTTCTTAGTCACCTGCCGTGCACCAGGTCAAATAGTGGGGCATCAGTAGTTTGTTGGACCACCTATTAGCAGCAGTTCCAGTAAGCTGTTGAGAGGTTACAAAATAAATGTGATGGAATGCTCTAACTAAAGGTAAAATTACCAGTTAGCTCTGGATTGTTTTAGACATCGTTCTTGGCTCTGATGCACTGTTAAAAGACCCCTGAATGATTTCCCACTATCCAGCTTTGCAAGTAATCTGATCTCAATTCCAAATATTTATTTAAATACCAGGGACAATGAACTTTTTTTTCAAAACATCGACCTTTAAGCTTTACAAATGTTAGTTTGTGCATCTTTTCCCAGAAGCATCTGAGCATATATTGTCCTTTGTCACCCAGCAGTGTGGTGTCATGAAAGATGCCTGGACTTGGATCACGCCAGTGAGGGTTTATATCCTTTCATTCGATCCCTAAGACTGTTTGTTCCTGAATCCCTGAGTTCCCAACTTTTCTGTCTCTGCCTACCCCTTCCTCAGTGGTAGTTGTTCTAGTTACAGAGATGTGGTGCTCTCCTGCTGCAGGTCCTCATCTTCCTCCTTCTCCCACTCTCCACAATCTCCTACACCTCTTGCAAAGCAATGACCTTTGATGTTAGACCAGGAGTTGGTACTTCTCTTCTATCCCATCATGCTTTGGGACCTTGAGAGCCTCCACTGAGGGCAATAGTTGAGAATGTGTTGTAGCCGGCAGACCACTTGGGTTTGAATAGACTTCCTATCTCCCAGCTATGTAACCTGGGGCAAGTTACTTAATCTTCCTGGGCTACAGTTTCCACAGGGGTGAAACAGAGAAAATCGTAAACAGTATACAGTCCTTATAGGGTATTGTGAGGACTTACTGAGTTCAGTTATATAATGTGCTTAGAACAGTGCCTGGCATCTAGTGAATTCCAAGTAAGTATGTATTTCTACTATTTATAAATAATATTTCCTTCTTCAATGGTTATGAAGATTAACTTAGATAAACAGTATCAAGTACCTACATAGTTTTGGCCTACAGCAAATGTCTCCCTCCCCGCACCATTCTCCCTCTGTCTGCATTTGTGAAGTGTTTGTACATTTGGCAAGATGAGGTAGAACTGGTGGTCTCCTCCGGGAAAGGCACTGAAAATTTGCAGAGTCTGGAATTTCTGTCACCATCTATTGACTCTCTTATTTTTGTCCACAACCCCACACCCTTTGGAATTTACTGTAATGAAATGAATGTACATTGAATGGTGCTGATAATTAGTCTGATGGCTGTAGACTTCAAAGACTTTACCATGCTCCTTCTTCTCCTGGCCAAAGGAAATTTCAAAAGTAGTGTTTCCATCAAGGGCATGTGACTTAGACAGTCAGTCAATGAAGAGGCCATTTAACTGATGCTCATCAGTTCACATAATAAAATAAATCTTTCCTGGAAGACTATTTCTCACCTGGGGTCTTGGCAATAGACTATGATAGTGCCACACTAATTGTGCATGATACTAAAATATTAGGGGCTAACTTGGCTCATAGAGGGTCTAATATTAAAGCGCAGTATTTTTAGGTGTTGTAGCTACTTGCTTTGCGCAGCTAAAACTTCAAGGAACCAATTTACTTGTCTTTTGAAATAATATTTGAAAAGTCTGCTCTTTAGATAAAGTCAAAAAGTTGAATTATTGTGCTTTAAAAGGAAAAAGGCATACCCTTAAACCAGTTTGATAAATTATGGTAGTGATAACATTTACCTCAGTCTCTCAATGGAGAACTTGAGCTATTTTGCAATCCAAATTGCCACGTCAGGCAGAATATGTTCTCTACAAGAGTGGGTAGCGATTTCTTCTCTTTCTGAGCAAGCGCATGTAGGTGAGAAAGGGAAAATGGAAGGACTTGTAGCTGAAATCCCATTTATTTCTTTGTCATTTATTTATTGATTTCATTGATAATTCTGTCACCAATTAAATTCTAGAATAGTTGGGAGAAATTGCTACTGGCGTTGGTGTCCCTCTTTCTGTCACATCCTGGTGATCCTTCCAACAAGGAGACCACTGTCATTTCTCTTCTGGCTTTTTTCACAGAGGGGATAACATTTGAGTTTTTTTGAAGATTATTTGAAGTGTATTATTTTGCCTAACTAGCCTAATTCCACTCCTTCAAACTCTACCCAAGAATCTTTCAGCCCACTTTGGAAATTGATTGTAAGAATTATGATAGAGTTCCATTGCTGCAAGAAATAAATGGTATTTCAGTGTTATTCTAATTTTATGAGATTCTGTTACACATACTAAACTATAACTTAAATATAAATTCCATTATGGGCCCTCTTCTGGCATGTAATGGTCAATTCTGGCATGTTCTACTGTTGTAAATTGTATTTTATGTGCTAAGTGCTCTGGGTTGTAAAAAATAGCCAAAGTAATATGTTGCATGATTATTAAATCAAGCTCAGAATTAAAGTGTTGCTTTGCAAAATACAGTCAAATAGTTTCTAATACATAAAAATAATTATGTTGCCTTGATTTGTATATATTTATAGTTCAAATAGTGACTTGTCACACTTTTAGCAAAAACTTCTATATTTCATTTAAGGATGATATATATTCACTTCATGGATATGTTACTATATGAGTAAGTTACTTGAGCACAGTAAGTTATGACTTCAATGATTTTTTTTAATTTAGTATTATGAAACTAGAATTAAGAATACTATAAAGTCCACTACCATATTTGTTATCACTTAGGTATTTATATACATTCATATCTTCCATTCTAAGAGAATTTTCAGAACCTCTTGGCAGTTTGTTGCTCTTCACATGAGTACTTCCATTTCTACAAAACTCAACTTTTGTTCTAAGTATTTTTGTTCAAAGTATATAGAATATAGGCCGTCTCTGTTTAAATTCTAAATTTTCTTTTAATTGTAGAGTTGAAATCAAAGTAAAGCATACTATGCATATATCGAGACTGGTGATACATACTATTTTGATTTTTGAATGCATTTTTGATATCCTTGAAAAATCATAGTAGTAGCAGTAAAATTGTTTTTATTAATGAATTGAACAGCAGTGAATGCTGAAGCAGGTTTATTGATGCAATTATCACTGAAATAGAAAAAAAAATGTTAGAGCCATAGAATCTTAGTTTATTTGCCATTCCAAAGGTATTCAAGTGTTTGAAGAGCAACTGATTCTTTTTGGTGCTATTTACAGAATATTCTTCTCAAGTCATAATTCTGTTAATTAATATTATATACACATAAAGATTTAAAGGTGAAAATGTTACACGTTATTTACTGAATAGTTTGAACAGTGATTTCTTTGTATTAGAAGTTTGTTATATTTATCAGTTGATGAGATAGTTTTCCATAGTGAATAGACTGCACATGAACTATATGTAAGAGGTTTTTGAATACTTATTAAAAGGAATTCAAAGGCACATAAACTTGAGAAAAGGCAATTAAAATGTCTTAAGAATATTACCTTGACTTTAAATATTATTTCAAGTCACACAGCAACTGAATAAAGTTAGATGAGATTTTTTGAATTAATTTCTTAGTCTTCATTCAATGAATGATAAATGCTGGGTATTGTACCAGGTGCTGGAAAAACAAAAATGAGTAAGATATAGTCCCTGACTTCCAGAGATTCATAGGCTCGTTGGGCAAACAGGTGAGTAGACATTGTATTCGTATTTTAATGTGGTAAGTGGCATTACAACACAATATGCAAAGTCAGTGCCAGCACAGAGCAGATTGTTGCCAACAGAGATTGGGGGCAGGAGAGGAGAGAATGTTTCATAAAGTGGGAAGGAAGTGACATTGAAACACAGGTTTAAAGGATCTGTAGAAATTCAAGTGTAGACAAAGCAGTGAAGGAGAGAGTGTAAAATTGCTGAGCAGCTTCCCGAGAGCCACAGACTGTCTGGTGCCTGGAACAGGGTGTGTGGATGAGTAATGAGAGGTGATGCTGTGCAAGTAGCCCCAGACCATATAACAAAGGACCTTTATGATGATACTAAGGAATTGGCACTATTTCCTCTAGATAATTGGGAGCCTCTGAAGGATTTTCATGCCGAGGACTATTATGGTCATATTTACATTTTACAAAGTACTCTGAAAACAGTATAGAAAGCTGAGGGTCTTTCCCACAGAGAATAAGCTCCCTAGCAGCATGGCCCTGCTCACCACTGTCTCTATGCTCGCCTCATCCAGTGCCTGAACCTAGAACTAAAGTTTATGCTGAGCGGGTGCATAATAAGGGCTAAGGATATCCTTTGGATTGCATAAGAGGATATTCATTTCTGGGGAGCGGTGTGGCATTCAAATTGTAGGAGGTTACACTTGAAAGCAAATTGGTCAGTTAGGTAATATTATAATTATCAAAGTGAGACGATCTACAAGTTTGAACCAAGAACCAGGGAGAAAAGGAAGACCAATTCAAATAGATATAGAAACAAAATTGGATGACAAATTCATTGCATTGGGGTTAGGGAGGAGGAAGACATTTTAAAAGACCCTCAAACACGCAAGAGTGGGTGAGTGATGGTATAATCCAAGTTGGAGGTTCAAGTACATTGTTTGTGACAAAGTGAGTAATTCAGACATGGACAGGTTGTATTTGAGGTGTCTGAGAACATCAAAGTTCAGAATCTATTAAGCAATCTGCATATTATGTATCAACTTATATATTAGATTTTGTTTTGAAATATATACTTTATGATCTATACGATTGCAGTTAAAGCCATGGGGTGGAATTAAACCTCTCCTCCAAAGCAAACAGAGTGAGAAGAGGACTGAAGATAAAATCCTGAGTCTACTAATATTTAACATAGGGTTTGGAAGAAACACCAATGAAGGAAAGAGAGAGGGACCTTCCGTAGAGACAAAAAGAAAACCAAGCAAGATCAGTTCACAGCAGACAAGAGAGACAGGGTCACAAACTTCCAAAAGTGTAGTAAGTTCAGTGCTAAGGATATCCTTTGGATTGCATAGGAGGATATTCATTTCTGGGGCGCGGTGTGGCATTCAAATTGTAGGAGGTAGAGAGATGAACAGAAACCTAAAATATGGCACCAGCAAATGTAAATTATTCTTTGCAAAGCTCGACTAAGAAAGGAGGGAGCTAGACTGGTAACTCCTGGGGACTCCAGGGGCAGGGATATTTTTATATTGGAGGACATTTCAGCATCTTTACAAGGAAAGGGGAGGAATGATACAATAACGAGAAGAGGAAAGTAGAGGTGATTAAGGGGAAAATTCATAGACTCTGACATCTGACCTCTGGCCTCAGGCATCAGGAGCAGAGATATCCTTGGTATATAAATTTATGTAACTGAATTCCTCAAAACTTTTTTTAAGATATTTTTTATCTTGCAACTGTGTGTACCTAATTAGTTTAGTGTTGGCTATAGAAAAGGTATACTTAAAAAAGGTGCATTTCTATCTATATCAATTAAAAGTATAGCAAATATAAAGTCAGTGTCATGTAAATTGTGTTTGATGGGTGTGAGAGTCCGTGTCATCATGGCATCAGAATATATCGGGGAAAGTGCATTCTTATTCAAAATTGATACTTTATTTGCAATAATTCTATAAAACTGTTAAAAAATAAAAAACAGATACAGAGTCTATTGGAAAGCATGTAGTTATTGACTTTGGAGTCTGAACTAACAGGGTTGTTCTCAGTACTACGCCAGGTACACAGGTAACTGATTTCTCTTCCTTGATCCTGGACTCGTGTGTGTGTGTGTGTGTGTGTGTGTGTAAGATATCTATATATAAGTATATAGATATGTAATAAATATGTAGCTATAATAAATAAA